>NC_141155.1:59022252-59361538 GCF_053477565.2 Lygodium microphyllum
GGATAGACACGATCACCAATGGCAAAGAACAAGAGATCTAGATATGATCAAGCACCAACAAAACTCATAGATGATTTTATTAGTCACTCTCACAAGGTGTTCTTATAAGTCATGGGCAAGGACATAAACCTAATTATCAACATCACTCTGATCTCATCATCCACATCTGTATGATGCTTATGATCAAATTTCTTCATCAGGATAACATTCATATGGTGGTAAATCTTATGGACAATCATGATGTATGCAACATGGTTATGATTATGGTCATGGGCATCATGCATATACGTATAAGTAACATCTTGCCAATGATCATACCTATGAGCAAAGTTTCATCGGTGAAGATTACGCATATGGACAACAACATGAAAATAGGTATCATGATTATAACTACGATTGCTTTTATGGACATCCATTTGTGAATTGTGGTCATGCTAATTTTGCTGGGTAGTGTATATACAATGAACCATGTCTTGATAATGGGCAACATATATGTGCACTTGGGCAACATGCTTATGTGCAACCAAGAAATGCAATGATAAGTACTTTACTTGCTAAATAATTGAATAATAAAGACGAGAATGAAGAGGATAAAGAAATACAGAAGATTGTGATGAAGACAATCTTCATGAGGATCAAGAGCAAGAAGAGTATGATGAGGAGGAGAAGAGGATGAAGATGAAAGGGAGGAAGAAAAGAAAAAGATGAAGTGGACAATGAAGAGGAAGTAGATAACGAAGAGCAAAATGAAGTGTCACATGAATCTCATGAAGCTTATGAAGCCATCAATCAATCTACTAAAGAAGACTATGAAAAACATGGCTTATGACAAAGGCCATGCAAACAAAGAGATTAAGATTATGAATATGAACTCCATGAAGACACATCAAATTGCCTTAACTCGATCAAAATGGATTTTTAATGCTTTGAGGGGATGCGTACCAATGTCTACTTTGTTAGAATATCTATATGGGAAATTCAGAGCTATCTACACAAATTTATGGCCACTTTACTGCAATCATCCCTATTTGCATACTCTGCAAGAAATTCATTGTAGATATTTCATTTGTGTTTCAATGGAAGATCTTTGTCATATTCATGTTGATACTCCTTCAACAATGATCTACAATTTTTGAAGATATTTCTTTAAAGCTTCCATTTCATTTCTCCATGTATTCAATTTTGAGGACAAAACTATTTGAGACTAGGATGGTTTGTAATGTAAGACAAATTTACTTAGCCCGAGAAGAAATTAGCTTAAGTCATGGGAAAGAGGATTAGGTACAAAATGGTAGAAGCTAGCTATTATAATCATATTTTTAGATCATTTTTCATAACACTTATCCTTGTGGAGCTTTGAGGTGTCAATCCTCCCACCTTTCACAAAGATGAATCTTGGGGAAGTTACTATATGTATATACTCTACATTACGTGCGTTCAAGGCCTATTTATAAATATCCTTATTTGTGAATTTTTTCCGAATAAAACATGACCGTTTTCTATTCAATCCATAAATAACCTCTTTATATTACACCCTTTTGTAGGTAAAAGATATATACAAATGGTATTTTAAAAATACCTTATTTTGAACCCACGTGATGACACATGTATTCATGAGTAACTTCCCTGAGAGGTGAATAGCCATTACCACATTGCAAAAGGAGTATCTTCTTGTTCATCCATGTCCATTGTGGTGAGTTACATGTAGAAGCATCTCATATTCCCATTTTATTTTCTTGGTTCTATGGCTATGGTTCCATTATTGATTAGATGTTAAAGAGATATGGAGCCTATGGTTTCATAGATTTTCATGATCCCCTCGTAAGTATTTCTTGTTAGAAGCTCCCTCCATTACAATTGGAATTCCATGTGACTGTGAGGTCACGTATGATGTAAAGAAATCCCACTTGTCTATGCCTAAAAAAGAGGCTTTAGCCCACATTGTAACCTCTCTCAAAATATTGCAATACTCTATAAACACGAATACAAATCTATTTTGCATCTAGCTTGTGTTTTTCTCTCCATTTTCTCTCCACACATGCATTCTCTCAAACATAATCATGCACACTCTACGATACCATCCTCTATAGCTTTTTTCTCAAGCTCATGATCATGTGTGAACATACCATAAAATCCAACATGGTATTAGTGCAAGCAACATCCTTGGCTAAACTCAGCTTGCATAATCAGTCATTCACAGACTTAGGATTAATCTTGGCCATTAGTTTTCTCATTCTTCAACTAATCCTAATCTCTCTTAGCATTTAGTCTTTTTCTAATCATTTTCAAATAAGTTATCTCATCTTCTTCTCTTTATTATAACCTTCCACCTACCTCTCTTTAGATCTCATCTATTTAACGTACTCTTTCCTTCTTTTCTCATCTATTTATCTACACTTAATTGTTTTATTGAGAGAGAAAGAGAGAGAGCGTGTGTTTCTTTATTAAGGTTTTTAGAAGGTTTCAACATCTCCCTTGGCAATCCAAGTCAATAACTCATTCAAAAGCCCGCTAAGCTCCAACTTTTCCCCATCAAATGCAATCTATTATGCTAAAGTAAACACTCCAACATCTGCAACATGTGGCACCAATAAGCAGCCACCATAAACTTCATGGCATCTATAGTAGGTCCTCATAAAGCCCAATAGATTAACAACCATCAGCATCAACACAACAATCAACATCAACTATAGCCAATCACATGTCAACCTCATCAATGTGAAAAGTAGCAACATCAATAGCAACTCCCAAAATCATTGACATTTTTATGGTAGTCAAAACGGCACCACCATGTCTCATTTATTCTCCTTTTTTGTTTCTTTAATAAAATCTAATGCCATTAAACCTTACCTAGCATTAAAGCTTGTTTCACACTTGTGGAGCTTAGCTGGTTCACCATAAGCCCCTATTCACATTGAGGCTAGTTTTACTTGAACCCCATTCACACTAAAGCATCACAAGCCCAAGCTCATATGCAAAAGGCTTTGAACAAGGGGTATAACATCTTCTTCAATAAACATTCAAGAGAAGTCCTAATAAGGTCAAACAAGCTTTGAAACTATGTGCTTTATGTGTTTATAGCATGTCAACAATATCATATTTGCATGCTACAAGCAAGGGAGGGTCATCCATAAAGGTGCCCACCAACAAAAACAAGCCTCATGTGTCTCTTATGAGGATACTATTATTTTCCTTAAAGAAAGATTCTTATTCAATCATGTGAACAATCAATCAAACTTGTTATGATAAAGCAAGCAAATATTCACATCATGTTGTTGTTGGTCTTGCTTTTTTTTCTTAGATAAGATACTCACAAGATAGAATCTTGTTTCCCTTTATCATATCCATGCAAAGTTGTAGCAACCTAGGTGATGGAGAAAATTAGTTGTAGAATAAAATATAAGAAATCAAGTGATGGAGAAACTTAGTTGGAATCTTCAATAAAAGAAATTGACCACCTTGCATCACCCTAGCCAAATGGAGAAAACTAGTTGGAAGCTTGAATATAAGAAATTGACCACCTAGCCATTGCACAAAAGGTTGCAAATTTCATCATTTTTTTTTTGTTGAATGTTTGGTTCTTCATGCCTTGAATAGTTTGTTCTAAAGACAACTTGTAGTCTCATGAAAAGTTAAGGTTTGGGAAACCTTTGATGTGAGAGGTCTATATGATTGCTGAATTAAAGGCACTAGATTTGATATTCATAATGGATCATGGTAAAAAGGACTCAATCATGTGACAAGTTCTAGATTGTTGAGTTAAAAGCCCTATGTTTGATATTCACAATAGAGTGTTGCAAAGGACCCAATCATGTGACAAGTTCCAGTGTCTATACAAGTGGGACCCTTAATGTGGGAACAAAAAATGGAAGAATAAAGCCTCTTGTTTAATGCTTAACTTAACATGGTTTGAAAATATGAAGCCATTGGGATTGAGTTCAAAATCATAATCTTACTAGTCCAAGTTCAAAATGTGAAAATTGTCCTTCTTATTGTTTAAAAATGTAGATCTAGAGCATGACAAAAGCTATGGCGGATGAAAGATGAAGACCGAATTCATGATGACATGGACAAGTAGAGACAAACTGCTACACAAGTGAATTAGGTTCCAAGATGGAATCTTGGACTCATAAACAGAATCTTGTGTAGGATTGAGAGTGACAAGACATTTAACTGAAAGTACAAAGCATCATGACATTGTATTCATTCATATGAAAGTGATAGTCAAGTACAATGCTTTATAGAAGTTGGGTTGTTCCACTCTCATCACTGTGCATATGGGATTCAGTACAGCTCTTCCTGGAGCATACATCATTTGTCTATTTTTCAACACCCCCCTCAAATGATGAGTCCCTACACTTGTTGGCTTTTCCCCCCCTACACGATGACATGGCATGGGAGACTAGCTCATAGGCAGCCTAGTCAAGTTAAAGCTTGAGACTTTACATCTTTGGCAAGGGTTTTTACAAAGCAAATCCACTTAGGGAAACATATAGATCCACTATGGGAACAAATTCCTTAGAACAATCTATGTCAGAGTTGTTGATGGTAGTGGAAGCATCTTCTTCTTCTTCCTCATTCATGAATTGACCTTGGTGGTGGTAATTTTGCATCAATTGTGCTCTTCTCTTGTGAAAGAATTCATTGGCAATATGGCCAGTCTTACCACAATAATGACATGTCATCCAACTTCTGTTGTTGGTGTTGAGTCCTCGACCTCTTCCCTTGGGTCTAGTAGCTCCTCTGGTCTATAAGAGATTTTCCCTTGAGTTGGTCTCTTTTACATCTTTACTTTTAAACTTGCTTTCTCCATCAAGCAGTGAGTGCTCAATATCTTTGAGTGAGAGACTGGGAACATTACTTAGTGTTCAAACAAAGTTCTCATATGGTTCGTGATTAACACTGACAAGTAGCACTGCTATCGCCTCATCCTCATCAATGTTCTTTTTAAGAGTTGCTAGCTGATTTTTAAGGCTCTTGAACTTATTGATGTGTATAGTCATAGATGAATCGTCTTTTACATCCAACTTATAAAACTACATAAGTAATTTTACCTTTGAGTTCTTTGCTTGTGTACCAAAAATTTTGTCAAGTTCTTCCCATGCCTTTTTTTCATCCCCGATGCTGGAGATGTGATCTAATACATCATCTGATAGACCCCATGCAATAATACCTAGAGCTTTGTTGTTCATCTTCTTCCATGCCTCTATTTTAGGTTGGTCTTCTGTAGTGTCTTCTTTCTTGTCATCTGCATCTTCTTCCTCATCTTCAAACAAGTCCCACAAGTCTTTCCACATAAGGTGGTACATGGTCTTATCCTTCTAGGCATGAAAGCCTTCACCATTAAACTTTGCTATTTGTTCCACTTCAGTCATCTTAGCAGGAGGTCTTACCACAAGAACTCTCGGGAAGTGTCTATCCTTTTACATGGGATTTTATCAATGTGACTTTAAAGCCTCACAAAGATTGAGAATGATATTCGAAGCATGAATCAGAAGGTGAGTTACTTCTTCAATGTGCTAACAAGCACAAATGATGGGGTAGTGTCAAATCCAATTCTTGTTGCTTGATGGTTGATGTTACCCCTTCATCTTTGATTTCTCCAAATCTTCCAAATCTTGATGATTGGTTGATGAATTATTTCCTAAACACTGAGTGATTACTCAGTTCAGAGTGGTAGGAGCTTCAGTGTGCCAAGAGGAGTGAGAAAATGAAAAGAATTGAAGCTTTAAGTAATCTTGGCTATGGTAGTCACCTTGACTATAAGACAAAAGAATTCATCAAAGTCAATACTATGCTCCTACTTAAAATCCTTAGCAACCACGTTGGCCTTATAGTTTAGCTTGGGGCATCTAAGAGTACTCTTCAAGTTGTACACCCACTTACATGGTAAAGCACACTTTCCAGTAGGAAAAGGAATCAAATCCCATGTATGCTTTTCTTGTAGCGAGTTATACTTTGACTACTTGGCCCTCTTCCAAGTGTAACTATCATCTATGCACATGGCCTCATCATAGGTAAGAGACTCACCAACATCTATCACCATAACATAATCCATAGAGGGTACAAACCGATCATGTTGATGTCTATCTCTAGTAGTAGACCACCATAAAACAGACTATGGGACCTGTACCTCTTGTCTAACATCATGGTCCCAGACTCATCCTAAAATATTACCTTACATACCTCAACGGCCTACTCATGCTGCTTATGCATTTTCTCCTCATGGAAAACAATATCATGGCTGCAAATAACCTTCCAAACCTATGGATCCCATAGGCAATAGCCCATCTCACGGCATCCCCATAACCAAGAAAGATGCATTTCACAAACTCAAGATCTAGGTTATTATGCTTGTCCTCCTTGGAAATATGGTAGAAAGCATCATAACCAAAGATACACAAATGAGCATATGATGGAGGTTTTTTGAACCATACCTCCTTAGTAATCTAATAGTCAAGAGCAATACACAGGGATCGATTGATCAAATGTACTATGGTAGTTGTAACTGCCTCAACCCAAAATTATTTGTTGAGAAATAGAAAAATGATGTATGCTCCAAGAGGAGCTGTCCTGAATCCCATATGCACAGTGAGGAGAGTGGAACAACTCAAAGTCTATAAAGCATTGTACTTGACTATGAAATGAATATAATATCATGATGCTTTGTACTTCCAGTTAAGTGTCTTGTCATTGTCAATTCTACACAAGATTGTGCTTATGACTCCAAGCTAATCTATATTGGAACCTAATTCACTTGTGTAACAGTTTGTCTCTACTTGTCCATGTCATTATGAACTTGGTCTTCATCTTCGATCCACCATAGCTTGTGTCATGCCCTAGATCCGCATCATTTAACATGGTATCAGAGCCCAATCGGGCATGGCACTAATCCTCCAACTTCATTTCACTCTTACCTAGCTCAACTTGAGCTCAGATCAACTCAGGACAAGTCTAGAACCCCAAAATCCTACTCCTTCTTCTCAATGCCCTACTTGGCAACCATAGCCAAACTGCACCTACCTTCAGTTGAGCAGTCAAATCTCACCATAAAGGCTATGTCAGCTATTGCTTCCTTCACCAAAGTTACTCTTTAGCTTAAGGCGCTCCTTGTTATCACATCGGACGGCAACATTACCATCTACAGAAGGCGGCATTGCGTGATCTTCAGAAATGGTGCAGTCTACAATAGTGTGACGATTCGTACAGCTGTACTCACAATACGCATCGCAATTCTCGCAACCACCATAGGGCTTTTGTAGCCCACGAGATAAACTTCTTTTCATGTAAAAAGTTTTAAGAATGATCAAGTGTGCAGTCCACACAGAGCAAAAATCCAGGCTGCTACAGAAACCCTAATCCAAGAAGCCATAGCCATCAAGGTCCAAGCTCATTTTTTCTTCAATTTCTCATTCCCTTCAACTTAGGGGACACACTGCCACTCTTATCTGAGTCTAAACTCAGTTTCCAGCAAGATTAACACTTCAAATCAACAAGCAAGAAGAAGATCAAGCACCGACATTCAATACTAAGCTCAGGAATAGTATCTATTGATATTCAACTAGTGTCAGTTGACACTGACCTCCTTTGACACTTCACAAATTCCCCTTGCTGGTCTTTTTTCAGTTAATTGGAGCTGCTCAACATGGCAGAGCTTGAGCAAATAGCAAAGTTCAATGGAGAAGGCTTCCATGCCTGGAAGGAAAAGACCATGTATCACCTAATGTGAAAGTACTTGTGGGACCTGCTTGAAGATGATGCAGATAACAAGAAGGAAGATGATGAAGACGGGTTCGTTGAAGAAGACCAGTTCAAAACCAAAGAATGGAAGAATATGAATAATAAGGCACTAGGCATCATTTCCTGGGGACTAAGTGATGATGTGCTACATCATATATCTGGCATTAGAAATGCTAGAACCGCTTGGGAGGAACTTGATAGAATGTTTGGTACCCAAGCAAAGAACTCAAAGGTAAAACTCTTCATGCAGTTTTATAAACTAGATATCAAAGATGGTGCTTCTATGACCATACACATTAATAAGTTTAAGAGTTTAAAAACCCAGCTTGCAACTCTTAAAAAGAATATTGATAAAGATGAAGCAATAGCCATACTGCTTGCAAGTGTAAACAAGGATCCATATGAGAACCTTGTGTCCACTCTAAGTAATGTTCCGAGTCTCTTACTCAAAGATATTGAGCACTCACTGCTTGATGAAGAAAAAAAATTTAAAAGCAAAGATGTAAAAGAAACCAGCTCAAGGGAAAACCTCTTATACACTAGAGGAGCTACTAGACCCAAAGGAAGAGGTCGAGGATTCAACACCGACAATAGAAGTCGGATGACATGCCATTATTGTGGAAAGATTAGCCATGTAGCCAGTGAATGTTTCCACAAGAAAAGAGCCCAACAAGTGCAAAGTGATCATCACCAGAACCAGTTCATGAATGAAGAAAAAGAAGAAGAAGATGCTTCCGCTACCATCAACAACTCTGACAGATTGTTTTGAAGAATTTTTATTGTATGTTTTTCCCATAGTGGATCTTTCTGGATTTGACTTTGTAAAAACCCTACCAAAAATGTACAATTTTAAGCCTTAACTTAACTAGACTGCCATAGAGCTAGTCTCTTGGTCCATCTTTGTATGCAGGGGGGGTAAAAGCCAGCAAGGGTAGAGATTCATCATTTGAGGGGGGGTGTTGAGAAATAGACAAATGATGTATGCTCCAAGAGGAGTTGTCTTGAATCCCATATGCACAGTGAGGAGAGTGGAACAACTCAAAGTCTATAAAGCATTGTACTTGACTATGAAATGAATACAATATCATGATGCTTTGTACTTCCAGTTAAGTGTCTTGTCATTGCCAATTCTACACAAGATTGTGTTTATGAGTCCAATCTAATCTATCTTGGAACCTAATTCACTTGTGTAACAGTTTGTCTCTACTTGTCCATGTCATTATGAACTTGGTCTTCATCTTTGATCCACCATAGCTTTTGTCATGCCCTAGATCCGCATCATTTAACAGTATTATGATAAGCCTATCTAGTTATGGGCTCGCTCCTAAATCATCATTTAATGCGCTCCGCCATATCATTTTGGGATGGAGTGTAGGGGGCAGTCGGCTGATGCTTAATATCCCCCTCATCACAAAATTGATTAAAGGTTTTAGATACATACTCTCCCCCATTGCTAGAACATGACTTTCAACCTATACTTAGATTGGTTCTCAAGCAAAAGCAAGCCAATGCTGAAATATAGCCAAGACTTTCAATTTTCCCTTTATGGGATATGCCTAGACCTTATATGAGTAATCATCAGTGAAAGTAAAAAAATACTTCATGCCACTTAAAGACTAATAGATCCACAAACATTAGAATGAACAAGAGCCAAAGGTTGCATCACCCAATTGTCCAACCAAAAGTAGGCTTTTAGTCAAGGCCAAAACATGGTGTACATCATCCAAAGTAAACACAGTACTTGAAGGAAACTGCACTTAGATAACTCGAATGCCAACAATATCCAATGCCAAGTCGTTACCCAATCTAACAAATCATGAAATGAAGCCTCTGAATCAATCAACTAACACTGAGCATAGGTGGATTGTGAAACATTAAGAGAAGAAGCTACAAGTATATAGTCATAATCAAAATCAATTTACAGAATAGTAATCTCTTAAATCTTAACATTGGACTTGCTAGGGACAATGTTGCAATCATCATTATTTTGCTACATTTTATCATTTTTCTTTTCTTTGCGCTTTTCATCACGCATTTTATGACACTGTGACTGAATATGACCCTACTTCCCACAATAGTGACAAGTCAATGCGTACTTACACCATGAGACTTACTACAAGACTGTCCACATGACTAAGAATGAGACTTTCAATAGTCTCTTCCATGATAGTCATTACTGCTCCTAACATTATTGCTGCTAATTATCAAAGTATGAGAAGTGCGAGAAGCATCTACATTCTTTCTGTTAACCTCTTCATTTAGAAGCACACCCTCTACATCCTACAATTTTAGCCCATTAGTACGTGTATTTACATACATAGTAGTATGGAATGTGTCTCATGACTCGGGCAATTGAATTAGCAAGAACAAGGGAGGAAGATTGTTCTTAAATTCAATCCCCTGCAAAGACAACTTGTTGAAAATAGAATGAAACTCATTTAAGTAGGTAGAAATGGAAGTCCCCTCCTTCATACAAAGGTCCATGAGTTTCTTTAGCCAATATATTTGAGAGGAAGGGCTCTACTTATCATAGATATTACAAAACATATCCCATAAGTGCCAGGTAGGAAATCTACCCATCAGAGACAACATTATAGTAGACCAAGTTAGAGAGAGGCAAAATGATTATAGACTTACATAACTCGTCCAGTTTAGTCCAATCATTTGCATCAAAGCATTCGGTATTTACACCCTCATGTCTCAATGGGTAATCTAAAATTTCTGCACTAGAACCTACTAGATTTGTGCCTTCAAATAGCTATATCTGGGGCCATCTACCTTCTTAATATTGAAGATAGCACTATCATTCAACCCACCAACCATAATGCAAGAAATGTGTAATGTGCCCGCCTGTATCGGCCGTCCAAGCATGTTTTTAGCGGTCCATTGATAGACGAGTCTAAGCGATGCCGCCTGGCACTCTCTTGGAAGGTCACGGGGTTTGTTGCCTAGGGTTTCTTGAGTCCGCCTCGCAACGGAATGTTTACGGCCAAACCCACTAGGATTGACCTGAACTTGAGTCCCTAGTGGTCAAGGTCTCCTGACAGCTTTCTAGCATCGGTTTTGGACATCCTACTTTGCATAGAGATAACCAAGTCGAAGCAGACCCATGCCACACTTGGTTCAAAGAGAATGGGAAACGAGAGGGATGCGGCACTCCATCTCTCTACCCATAGGGCATAGTCCCATTCCGGTCCCCTAAAATGGCATGAGTCGCGGTTCTAGCCTAATGATTTCTAAGCGTCGGTCGTCAGTAAAAACCTTGTGAGAAGCCTCCTAGTTCTCTGGGACCACCCTACCATAGGACAAACCCATCGGGGTTTTCGTCCTCCTGCTTCCCTCACTTGGTGTACTTTAGTTGTCTAATTAGTCTTATCACTTTTAAGTGTGACACGTAAAAACAACTTCCTTAATTAACCTTTTTGGAGGACAAGGTTCGTTCACGTAATCTTATGGCATTGACATGAAAACAAATTCAAACAGTTTCCCTAGAAGTACTTAATATAAGAAAATTATTAGAGTTACAAGTCTTGTTCAAAAGGGATCATATTCGCAATCCGTAATGATGCACTTTATGTCCACCAAGTTTTTGCCTTGTACTAGTAATAAGGGCTCTCGAAAATCTATTCCAAGTCACGCTAATCGTTTGAGTAGGGCCCGGAGGTAGGGAATTTATAGCCAGAGTCCCCTTGGCATCCAAGCGTCCTCCTACATTCAAACCAATCCGCGGAGAGACCTCTCGTTGGCGGGTTCGGTCCATGTTCTCGTCAGGGCTATTTAGAACCCCCTTGGCTAGGGTTGACGGCCAGCTGGGGGTGGTTTGGCACACCCTCCAAAAGTTCAACCTGATTCACTTTACTCATTTATGAGTTTGGGGTTACAAAATCTCTTTTTTTTGTTTTTGTTTTTTAATTTAGAAACAATGTTCCTAAATTTACAAGCACAAACAAGGGTGCAAGTGAGTGCTCGAGACATCTGCTAAGGTGGGGTCCCTCTCTTGACCCTAGCGTTTGTCCTTCTTGCCTTATCAGTAATTTCCAATATCCTCCAAAGGGTAGGGAATTTCTTCGTTTCGTCCCCTATGAAGTAACCATAGATTGGCTTAGTTTCTTCAAAACCCTAAATAAGCTGAGTTGAGCCCTATCCTTGTGTGTATAGGGTTCATTTTTATTGAACGGCTCTTGAACAAACTTTCGTATTTCGTAAGTGCGGTTGATAGTTATCTTCAAGATGAATCCCTAGCAACGCAACTAAACTGATCATGATGTCATGCAATTTGGAGGCGTATCTTCCCTAGATAATATAATGTTGCAATGCAGGCCTTTGCTTTTGGAAATTCATTTCGATGTGCTTATGCAAAACACAAATAGAGACTTATATATATATATATATTCTTTGGGTGGAGGATGTGAAGCTATCAGTCCTAAGGAAAAAGCAAACACTCCCCTCTGAAGGTTTATAGGGGTCTAATACCTATTTTAGTCTTGCAATGGCCTAGATGTACTTTAAACGTCATCGTAGCAATTTAGGAATTTCATGTACTTGATTCAAACCGTCACTTCTACCTTTCCAATTTCACAAGTTTTGTGATGCAAAGAAAAGGTACGATTTCTGTTTAGTCAACGAATATGCAGAAGTGTTTTAACAACCCATTTTTAAAGCATGCTAATGTTAGTGCATAATCTAAAGTATTACGAGCATAATCAATAAGGTCCTAGCTTCTTCTTTCTGCGTGCATGAATGCAAAATCTCATGTGCAATTTTCTCATTCAAAAATATACCAGATTGCAAGTAAGCAAAATTTCCAATATGAAAAAAAAAGATGTAAACTAAATGGTGGTTAGTTATGATAGACTTTTGCCGAATAGCTTTCCCTTCCTAAGGAGATCGGCCTATGTTCTTAAGACTCCCCATCAGGGTAGGGTGTATGGAACGCACCTGATTACCAAGTGACACAGTTTCTTGCCCCACGGCCCCATCTCTTGAGGCGGGATTTGTGCTCGGTTGGACCTTACTTTGTTTGGGAGGCATCGTATGATTTGACCTTTGCTTCGGGCTACGCACCCAGATTGTGAGAGAGATGGCTCCTTACGGAAAGAACTAGTCTGCGAGGATCTTCTCCAAGAGGGGGGGAAAGAAAGAGAGATGGCGAGCTCCAAGCTCTTCAACGAGGGGAAAAAAACCAATGTCCTTGTCTCTCTCTCTCTTTTCCTCTCCTCTTACTCTCCCTTTTCTCTCTTTTCTCCCTCTCTCTCTCTCTTTCTTCTCTTACTCTCCCTTTCCTCTCCTCTCTCTCTCTCTTTCTTCCTACTCTTCTTCTTCTTCTCTCTCTTCTTCCTCTCCTCTCTTCTTCTTCTCCTCTCTCTCCCTCTTCTTCTCTACTCACTTTCTCCCTCTCCCTCTTCTTCTTCTTCTTCTCTTCTTCTTTACTCTCTTTGAAAGGAGAGAAGGATTGAAGCTTGCACTCGAGAGCTATAGCGAGAGAGCAAGAGCAAGAAAAACAGAGAGAGACAAGAAATGGGAACTCCAACAGTCACAATGTGTGACCGAGCCTTCCTTTATTCAAACTGTCACTAAAATAATAAAGAATAAAGTGACGGTGACGGGCGCCCGCCACCTGCAGTGTGCAGTGGCGGTGATTGTCAGTGTAGTAATACACGGGTGGCTAGGCGGAGGCGCCTTTATCCCCAACAACCTCCTGCTTAAAGGTGAATCTTCCCTAATGAGGAGTGAAAAGAGAAAAAAAAGACAGTATAACATGTACACATGTACAACAGGATGAGGAAATACGTCATCTCATCCCACGCCCATCAACCTCCTGAGGAAGGCAACACGCTTTGTAGAGAAGCTTTTCTGAGCAGATCTGCAGGGTTCTGGTCAGTCGAGATCTTGACAAGGTCAACAGACTTGTCCTCAATGACCCCACATATGAAGTGATACCTCACCTCAATGTGTTTTGTCTTCGCATGGAAGACCGGATTCTTGGCTAACTAAATAGCACTCATAGAATTTGAATGCAGTGTAGGGATAGCATGAATACCAAGGTTAGCAACCAAATGACCCAACCAAATGGCCTCCTTGCAAGCCTCAGTGGCTGCAACATACTCGGACTATGTAGTAGAAAGGGCCGTGCATTTCTGCACCCTGGACATCCAAGAAACAGCACCTCCAGCATAGGTGAATACATAGCCAGAAGTGGACTTCCTACTATCTGCATGTCCTGCATAATCAGAGTCAGTGTATCCCATGACTCTTGCATCCTGGCTGCCATAGCATATGCACATATCTACAGTGCCCTTCAGGTATCTCATGATACCCTTCACGGCATCCCAATGCTTCTTGCCATGTGTAACCATATAGCATGCCACAACACCAACTACAAAGGCAATATCTGGACGAGTGGCTATCATGGCATACATAAGACTGCCCACTGCGGATGCATAGGGAATCTTGGCCATCTCGGTCCTCTGCTCATCTGTCTGCGGACAATCAACCAGTGAGACCTTCACATAAGAAGGCAATGGACAGCCAATAGGCTTTACATCCTGCATGCGTAAGCGCTCAAGGACTTTATGAATGTACTCCCTCTGTGACAAGTAGAGGAGTCCCTGATGCCTGTCACGTCTAATGCGCATACCAAGTATATGAGAGGCGTGTCCCAGATCTTTCATCTCAAAGCTCTTCTTGAGCTGAGCCTTAAGAGCATCTAGCTCATCATGAGCTTTCCCTGCTATCAGCATATCATCCACATAGAGTACCAAAATCAATAAAGAACCATCACGGGATTTCTTTGTGTAAAGACACGGATCCATAGCACTCCTGGTGTAGCCCTGTGACTACATAAAGGCATCAAACTTATGATATAACTCCCTAGGTGCTTGCTTCAAGCCATAAAGACTTTTCTTCAATTTGCACACTAGGTGCTCCCTGCCAGGTTCTGCTAAGCCCTTAGGCTACTCCATATAAATCTCATCATGCGAGTCTCCATGTAAGAAAGCCGTCTTGACATCCATTTGGCATAAATCCAAGTCAAGCAGAGCAACCAAAGACAAGACTAAGTGCAGGGTGGTTATCTTAACCATAGGAGAAAAGATCTCATCAAAGTCCACACCATGCTCCTACTTAAAAACCTTTGCTACCAGTCTAGCCTTGTATACCGGCTTGGGGTATCCAAGGGTACTTTTCAGCTTGTACACCCACTTGCATGGCAAAGCCTTTTTGCCCTCATGCAAGAAAACCAAATCCCAAGTCTCATTCTTATGCAAGGAGTCTATCTCATACTGCATAGCCCTCTCCCAGGAGTGACTGTCACCCTTGTGCATAGCCTCATCATAGGTGAAAGGCTATCTGGCATCTGTAACCAAGACATAATGCATCAAAGGCTAAAATCTATCAGGTGGATGTCTGTCTCTAGTAGACCGTCTCACAGCACGCTCTAATGCCTACCTAACTGCCTGTCCAACACCCTGACCATGAGCATCTGCTGCAACTGTAGGCTGTCCAACTGGCTATGTGGGAGCCCTCGGCTCCTCCTGAAATATGACTCTACGGATCTCAACAACTCTCTCAGGCTCTCTATGCATCTTGTCTTCATGGAAGACTACATCATGACTGTGGATGACTTTTTGCGCCTGCGGATCCCAGAGATGGTAACCCATCTCACCTGCATCTCCATAACCAAGGAAAATGCATTTGACACTCTTAGGATCCAGCTTACTTCTCTTGTCCCTAGGCACATGGCAAAATGCCTCACATCCAAAGACATGGAGATGCGCATAAGAGGGAGGTTTTCCAGTCCATACCTCCTCTGCAACTTGGAAATACAAACCACTAGAGAGTGATCTATTTATGACATGCACAACTGTACTAGCTGCCTTAGCCCAAAAGCTCTGTGGTAGGCCTGTATGGCTAAGCATACTGTGTACACGCTCCTGGATGGTTCTATTCGTCCTCTCAGCCAAAACCATTTTGGGGGGGGTGTAGGGGGTGGTCAACTGACGCTTAATACCCCTCTCATCACATAACTTCTCAAAAGCATGTGAGACATACTCACCCCCATTATCTATTCTCAGGTATTTTAGCCTATACCCAGACTGGTTCTCAACCAATGCAAGCCATCTTTGAAACACAATCAAGACATCGAATTTTAGCTTAATGGGATAAGCCCAAACTTTTCGTGAAAAATCATCTATGAATGTAACAAAATACTTTGCACCACCCATAGACTGACAAGGCATGGGCCCACAGACATCCAAATGTACCAATGACAAGGGCTTACTCATGTGTGGCCTACCATACTTCTTATGCGTACACCTAGTCTGCCTGCCATAAAGATAATGCTCACATGAATCAAAACATGCAGAATCAAGGGGCGGTGAGTACTGCAAACCAGAATGCATTTTCATTCCCTTCAAAGAAATATGGCCCAAACGGGCATGCCAAAGAGATACATGTGGGATAGAACCCACAGACAAAACATGATCAAGGGAAGAAGCGGATATAATCAAGGGATAGAGGCTGCCAGCCTTGGCACCTCTCGTAATCACAAGTCTGCCACGAGTGATCTTCCATGTAGAGTCTCCAAAAGATACATGATAACCTGTGTCATCAAGCTGTCTAGCTGATAGGAGACTGCGTGTCAAAGCAGGTACATGATGTATATCCTGTATAACAAAACTGCTGCCAAAAGGGAATTGCAGTCTAACATCACCAATGCCCACAATATCAAGAGAGTTGTCATCACCCAAGTGCACAGAACCCAAAATAGTACGATATGAATGAAACCACTCTCGGCAAGGTGTCACATGAAAGGATGCACCTGAGTCCAAGAGCCAACACTGCGCATACATAGAGTGTATCTCTGTCATCTACGAAGTACTAGAAGAAGCTGCAAGGATATAATCATCATCATCAACATCCTCAGGCTGCATAACATTGATCTCTTCAATTTTAACACTCGACTTTGCAGGCACTATGCTGCGATCAAAAGACTTATCCTGCACTTTGTCTTTCCCCTTATCTTTGCTCCTTTCATTGCACAGTTCATGGCATTGTGGCCTAATATAGCCCTTTTTCCCACAATGATGACAAGTAACATCTGCATTCCTGCCACGAGATTTGCTACGTGACTTCCCGTGAGACTTGGACTGAGATTTCTAAGAATCCCATCCACGACCACTGCCACTGCCATGCTTTCCATACCCATCATTCTGCCTCTAACTGTCATAGCATGCGACACACGAGAGGCATCCAAATTCTTACGATTAACCTCTTCCAAGAGCACTCTCAACATTAGATAATTTCAAGGTAGCAGCAGAGGCACATAATGCAATGTGAAATACATCCCATGACTCATTAAGAGTACCAAGTAAGAAAAAAGGAGTGACATCCTTTGCAAAAGTGATGTCCTGTGAAGTCAAGTTCTTGAGTATAGCATGGAACTGACTCAAGTGAGCAGACATGGTCACATTCTCCTTCATGCGTAGATCCATAAGCTGCTTCAGCCAATACATCTGACTCGCCGGACTTTTCTTGTCATAGAGATTCTTGATTTTATCCCACAATTGCCATGCACTCTGTTCTTCCTCAAATACATTGTAATGAACCTGTTTTGTGAGAGATAATACAATAGTGGACTTGCATAACTCATCAAGCTCAAACCATTCCTCATCTGGCATAGTTGCAGGCGGCTGCCCGCTAAACCTCAATGGTTTGATCTGTGATTTCTGCACCAACACCTGCCAAATCTAGCTCTTCCAATAAGTGTAATTCGTACCATCAAGCTTAATGATGTTGAAAATAGCATGATCAGTGGACGAAATCGCCATAATGCAGGCTGGAAGATTGTAGACAGTTCAAAACTACTTGCTGTTTACTGTACAAAATGACAAAAAAATCACCAAAATCGAGAGAAAATGGCGAGAAAAGTGTAACCAAAGTTGTTGCCCACCAAGTACTAGTGAAAGTACATCATTTCAAAATGTTTCAACATGAAAAATCCATGTTAGTTCGAAGTTATATGCTTGCTATAATAAATGACAATAGGGTATTGTGAGAGACAATTGCTGACCAAATCACTGCACCAAGTCAATAAATGATAGCCGAGACATGACCAGCCATTAACGGGCATAAATCAGTACCAAACAGTCATCAAGACCCTGAGCAAACACCCAAACATTTAACCAAAGCATCCGTCAATGAGTAGGCATATCCCCTGGACAATAGGGCAAAGTATACATAACACTGGCAAGACCTGACACCAGTAGGTGTATGCTCACAAGAGTGCAAAGCCCAAGCTCAGGTCAAAAGCAACTCCAAGATATCAGTGCATGAACCATGCAACATTTAAGTGTAAGAGATCCCAAAGTCTCAAGTATCTGTAAAATGCTCAAAATAGCATAAACCTCCTGCTCAATGTCGGTCAAGCATACAAGATGCTCCCACTGGCACAAAAGGCAGATAAACGAGCTCAACAACTCAATGAAACAAGTCAGAGTACTAAAGATAGGTAACCAAGACAATGCCTCAATAGCATCCCAAGAGCATGACAGTTATAAAGCAAATGTAGGTAGCATCCATGAGCAAGACATACATCCCAATAAATATCTCTGACAACCAAAATGACAGCCAATAAAAAATTCCAGAATAGAAAATGAGAGTCCAAGCCAAGTCTTTAGAGAGCACTAAAGCTCAACAAGTATATGGTACACTGTGCCAAGACAAATGCATCAAGCCGTAGGCGTCGGGTAAGCATGTACCCAAATAGCATATAACTGTCAAAGCACTGACCACCACTGTCAAGCATAGACCAATGTCAATAAGTGCGGGCTGAAATAAGTTCAAGCTTCCAAAAGCATCCGGATCCAATGACAAGCTTGAAGTCGTCCCTCGATGATCAATACATCATAGCATAACCCAAGACATACACCCGAAACCAATAGGCATATGTCAAAGCATAAAAGATAGCTTCAGCCCAAGAGTATTCAGCATGCATTTACTTTTATAAACTGAGTATTTCCAGCCCTACAATCAGGCCAAAATCATAGCATTACATGTAGCTTCAATCCCCCAATCAATCGGGATGCAATAGGCATCAAATCGGTTATGTAGTCATGCCCAAACAAGCATAGGCATAAACTGTGAATGTAGCACTAGCATCAAATGTCTATGGACTGTTTATAAGAGTCCTGAAACATTGTTTTCAGCCACCAATCAATGCCTAATCTATGAGGATCAATGCCAAGTACAATACATGTGCAAAAAAGGCCTGAAATGGAGCCCGAACAAGTGATCAATGCCAAGCTGGAGCTGGAGCTAAAGTGGCTGACTATGTGGCTGCCCAAAAAAACAAGCGTAGATTGTGTGATGTTGCTACTGCTCCTGTTGGTCCATGTGGCAACTCTGGAGTGGTTGGAGGGCTCAAACATGAGCCAAAGGGGCCTGGGAACAAGCCTCTAGCAGTCCATAACCGAGGGCAAAGAGATATGAAGGTTGGAAGCTTCAATGGTGGTTGCCCTGTTTGCCTAGACCTGTGGACTGAAATAAAAATCTGAAATAATGAAGCAATACCTCAATGTCAATGCCCTGATGGTGTCTCAATAGGCCAAGAAGAAGCTCGGGAAGCCGGGGAGTAATGGGAGCTCAAGAGAATGAGCTATGGCTGCCGAGAAGGAGACCCAATGCAAGTGGGGAGTCAATGGGAAGCTGAGAATGTCACGAGCCAAGCTTAAGAGTCGGGAAGTCAAGCTCTAATACTAGTTCAAAGGAGAGAAGGATCGAAGCTGGCACTCGAGAGCTATGGCGGGAGAGCAAGAGCAAGAAAAAGAGAGAGAGAGACAAGAAATGGGAACTCCAACAGTCACAATGTCTGACTAGGCCTTCCTTTATTCAAAATGTCACTAAAAGAATAAAGAATAAAGTGACGGTGACGGGCGCCCACCACCTGCAGTGTGTAGTGGTGGTGATTGTCAGTGTAGTAATACACGAGCGGCTAGGCAGAGGCGCCTTTACCCCCAACACTCTCTCTCCCTCTTCTTCTTATTCTTCTCTTCTTCTCTACTCACTCTCTCCCTCTTCCTCTTATTCTTCTCTTCTTCTCTAATATCTCTCCCCTTCTTCTTCTTCTTACCCGAGCATCAGCAAGTCGTGGCCTTTCCAACTTTCTCATCCCCTTGACGATGGGGATTTATATAAGTGTTTTTTTTTGGGGGGGGTGGGGAGGGGGGGGGGAGGGGGGAGAAATTAGTAATGGCAGCCCCCCCTTGCCACCTTCAAGGCAAGCGGCAATGGCCTCCCCTTCCACCTCCCATCACGTGGCAGCAGCCCCCTTGTGCCCTTCATGGCCATGGCAGCCTCCCGCGTGGGTGTCTTGACAATCCCCCCTCCTTGGTTTGTCGACACGATCGCCCCCCCTCCCCTCACGCCGTCCGCCAGTTGGCGGTGTAACTAGGGGATTAATTTTTTTAAAAAAAATCATTTTATTACGATGGGACTGTTACAATGAAAGCACAATCCAAGACAAATAGATTGCTATAAATGGTAGCAAAACAATCCAAAAGCACATCCAAGATCGTGTCTAACAAAGGAAAAACTTCAAAGAGTAGGGTTGTCCACTAACTGCCAAAGAATGTTGGCCAAGTCAAGGCATCTGCCCTCATAAATGATGCACAAACCTACAATTATAGCAAGCTAAAAATAATAACAACAACCAATGCCAAGTGTGGGCAATCAATTGATAAATCCAATCTACAACTGCCAAGTATACCCTACAAGATGTGGGATATGTACAAACCACTAGGAGTCACTAAGCATGTGACCAATATCATGAACTGCCAAACTCAATATATCAAAGAGAGATACATCCAATAGGCATAATTGTCATGTATATAGTAGGCCTCAAATATGGTGGAAGAGAATTGTCAGATACACAACTGACTGAGTAAGTGTAAAGAAGCTCAATATATAGCCGAGCATGATGAATACATCACTGATAACAAGCTGACAAACATAGGTGCCGGTTCAAACCATGAATCAAATCAGCCCACTAGGCAACAACTACATCCAAATAACATCAGAAGATCATAGACATAACTCAACCAAGTCCCATGGTCTCACTGAAGTAAACTCAACTGCATAAACCCAAAGCTATGCTCAAATGCAAAGTATCAAAGTAGTGCAAGTAACTACCACTCAAACAAAACTGAATACCAAATAAGCAATGCAAGCTCAATACATCAAGTACATGGCCATCCAAGCATCCAAGATACATGAAGCATAAGCCAAGAGCATAAAACCCAATAGAGTTTTCAAGCCTATAACTACATAAGCCACTGAAGTGGCAAAGATATGTAAACATGGCCAAGATGAATGTCACCAAGCTCAAAATGAAAGATAAAAGCTTTCAAAAGCATATTTGAGTGTAGACCATCAATGGCATACATCAATAGAGACCGAATGAAGCATCTGAATAACATCCAAGAGCAATAGGCAAAAAACTTCCCTATGTAAAATCTTGTTGCCTTGTTATTATAGTACATAAATGATAGTGAAATCTAAGCTATTTTGAGCTCAAATCAATTACAAAGACATCCCAAGACATCAACATAACATCCCCCATCGATTTAGTATCAATATGCAAGCCTAAAACCATTAGTAGAGCAATATGGAAGCCATTGTATCTAAGAAGACACTATTCCAAGTCTATCAGAGTAAGTATGTTGTTCATATACAACAATAACAAAGTTTGGGAGTTCCGAAACTCAAGTGTCCAATCTTGGAAGTGTCGATAGGTTGCCCAAGTTCCGAGGAGTGCACATGCCACATAGGAGGTAGGAGATACACCAAACTGATCATCAAGAAAGGGGGTTGGACTACTAAGTGCAAATCACACTGAGTTGGCTACCCTACTTGCTACTCATGTTGCTCAATACTAAGGCTCAAACACTGATGAGAAATGCCTTTTGCACCCCTAGAGCAAGCCTCAATAGGTAGGAACAAAGTAGGTAGAAAATAGAGCTCAATGCATATCTTGGGGTGAAGAAGCCATGGCTGCCATGAGTGAAGAGCTAAAACTGTCAAATCGGAGTTGGGGTGAAGCATCTCAATCTCGTCTGATACCAATTGAAGGGGGAAGCTTTGAGTGGAAGAACGCGAGTGGAAGCAAGAGCTATGGTGAAAGGAGCAAGAGAGCAAGAGTAAGAGATACATGATGTGGGAACTCCAATAGTCACAATGTGTGACCAACCTTCCATTTTTCAAATGTAACTAAAAGAATAGAGAATGAATTGGTAGTGATGGGTGTCTACCATTTGTATAGTGAATGGGTACTATCAGTGTAATGACTACATGGGTGATTAAGCGCAAGTGCCTTTAGCTCGAACACATTTGATAAGTGTATGTCTCACTAATTATTTATGTTATTTACATAGGTTGATCAATAATTATTTGTGTTACTTATATAGATTGAGCCATAAGTATTCATGTGTCATAATATTTACTCCTTTGCCTAACATGTTATGACTTTCACTTTTAACTAAGAAGACTTGGATATGATGAGGAATTTGTGACGAGCTTTAGGTAGATTGTTTATGGAATATGAAAAAGTTAAAGCTTTAAATACCCTAATGCTCTTCTACTACTACACCATATTGATTGGAAGATTCCATTATAATCTAATCGCTACTCAATGGTCCCCATAAAAAAATGGTACTTACTTAGAAGAATAGGTGTGTTGGAACTTTGTTGGAACAAGAGATTGTAAGGATGATTAGTTCTTGTTGACATATTTGGTGCATAATATCACCTTAAGTTGTTAAGGTATTATCCCCACTTCTATGGACATCCATTGCTCTGAATGTTTGAAAATATTGTAAACAAGGATGTGTGAGGGAGTTGTAGCTATGCTCCATATACTTTGCTATTAAATTTGGTTGAGCATACTTAAGGAACATTGTTGTGTACTAAGTCTTGGGAATTGGATATTCAAAAAGTAGTAGCTTTGTGATGATTTGTGCCATCGAGGAAGCGAAACCTAGAGTTTGAACTCATATAGCCACAATACAACTCACACTCAAACCACTAGGCTATGACCCCATTAGCTAATATTTGGAAAAATAATATAGAAATAGCATATTTTAGTTAGCCTAACGCACTTTGAAAGCCCCTTCATAGTTTGCTATAACTCTAATATCTCTTTGAAAGGCTAGTATCGAGCCTTAATGTTGATTATGGATGTTCATAAAGAGCCTTCTCATGTTCCATTACATCATGTAATTAATAGAATGTGAAACTCATGGCAATCTCATCATAACTATGAAGTTTCCAATGAGTTCTTTAGAGAGATGGGTGTGTTTGGAACCAACAAACTTAATTTCTAACAACTATTTTGTCATACTTCTCACATGGGCATAATCATTGAGATAGAATTAAAACATCTTGTGACAGTGGAGTAAAATTGGTGCAATAAACATATAGTTTGGTGACTAACCTGTAACACCATGGAGTCTTCAAACTCGTTCCCTATAAGGAGCTCCAAAAGGATTATACCATAGCTATATACATCAGCCATTGTGGTAATGGACTTCTTGAAGTTGTGCTCTGGTGTTGAAAATGCTGCCAAGTTTTGAGCTATTGAACTTTCCAAAAGAGGCATCATACCAAAGTCAATTATTTTAGGCACCATCGTCTCATCTAATAAGACATTGGATGACTTTAGATTTCCATGTGGTACTTTTTGTGCTTTCATTTGCATGTGAAGGTAAGCCATTCCTTGAGCAATGCCTTGAGCAATTTTCAATCGTGCATCCCAATCTAAGGGAGCTTGGTTAGGCTTGTGATCATCTGTGTGATTTACAAAACACTAGAATAGTTAGTCAAAATTATTCATAGGGACTAAACTCCTATTAGTTTTGATGCGACAACAACTCACACTCACAATTTTCTAAGGCCATCACTTTAAGAGAATTCCATTGGCAAAGATAGATGATATAGGACAATTTATATTGCATGTTACATTTACATACTTTATGACTCATCTATCTATGTACATGCACATTGTGTGTATGTGCACGTGCACATGTGCATGTGTGTGCGTGTAGATGCACATGTGTGTGCAAGTTTTGTGTGCATGCATGTGCATAAGCATATCTAGAAATGGCAATGTACATACTAGAGACTAGATATGTTCAAATAAGCACATAAATGTCCATGAATACTCACATTGTTCATAGGCATGCATATAGATAATCTGGATATACTTAATTATGAAAGTGCATACAATCACCAACAACTAACATGAAGGAGAAGTTGTATGATCTCAAATTACCTTGCAAATAAGAGGAAAGACTCCCGTTCGAGATGTATTCATAGACAATGAATTTTTCCTCTTTGGAGAAGTAGTAACCACACAATTGAGCAATGTTGGGATGTTGAACGTGTCCAAGAGTTAGCATGTGTTGGTCAAATTCATCTTTTGCAATGTGATGCATTCCCCTTAGCCTTTTTACAACAAGTGGAACATGTCCATCTTGCCCATTTAGAATTGCTTTGTATGTGGCCCCCAAGCTACCCTTTCCAAGGAACTCTGCTGAAGCTAAAAGTAACTCTTGTAAATCAAACATAACTCTACCTCTTTTTGGAAAAACAACCAACTTATTTTTCTCATCATTAATTGTCATATCAAATCTCTTTGATCTATCATAGTGCTCGTAAGGCTCCTTGATGCTCATCATATCCTTTTCCTTCTTATTCCTTTTTTGTCTACCTCTAAATGAAGTCACATCTTGAACCTTTGAATGGTTTTTCTTCCTAAAACAATAAATGAGGACAATGAAGGGTGCAACCACTATTATTACACCCCCAATGGCACTCATGACAAAAAGAATGTTTTTGGACATGCCCCCATTTCTTTTGCTTTGACAAGGAGTTGTTAAAGGATCTCCACAGAGATTTGGGTTGTTCAGGTATGAGTTAGTTAAGAAAATCTGCAGTTGGGAAGGGTTTGGAATAGGCCCATTGAGCTCATTATTGGACACATTGAAATAAATCAAGGTATTTTGATTAAGGGAAGGTAGGCTGCCAGTAAGGTGGTTGTCCTGTAGGAGGAGGGTGTCAAGTTGGGGGAGAGAAGCTAGGGAGGAGGGGATGTCACCAGTGAGGTTGTTGAAAGATAGGTCAAGCTTATGGAGGCGGGGGGTGTGTAGGAAGATGTCGGGGATGGACCCGGAGAAGCTATTGTGGCTGAGCCAGAGGCACCTAAGGAAGGGGCTATGGAAGGGGGGCAAGGGGCCGTGGAGCATAGTGTCTTTGAGGCTAAGTTTTCTCAAGTGGGAGAGAGAGTCAAGGGTGTTAGGGACAAGGAGGCCACCGAGGGGCCTTGACTCGAGGATGAGGTGCCACACCCTCCCTTTGTTGCATATGACCCCATCCCACATGCAAGGGTTGGGGCCGGTCCAGTTGGGGAGCAGGAGGCCATGCAGGATGTCAGCTCCTCTCATGAAGCCGAGGAGGGCCTCTCTGTCTTGGGTGATGGTTGCGGGGGAGCTGGAAGAGGCCATGGTGCAGCAAGCGAGGACCACCCCCCAATACATCATGAGGGCTCTGGACGCTGAGATGGGTCCTCTATGTTGAGCAGCCTCCGCCATAGCTGCTGTGAATTGTCAGCTGATGCAGCTTTTCTCGATACACCTTATCATCACAGAAACAGAGAGAGAGAGAGAGAGAGAGAGAGAGTGTGTGTGTGTGTCTCTCCGATCAGCCGGCATGAAGCCTGCAGATGGGTCCTCTATGTTGAGCAACCTCCGCCATAGCTCCTGTGAATTGTCAGCTGATGCAGCTTCTCGATACACCTTATCATCACAGACACAGAGAGAGAGAGAGAGAGAGAGAGAGAGAGAGAGAGAGAGTGTGTGTGTGTCTCTCCGATCAGCCGGCGTGAAGCCTGCAGCCGTGTTGTTTTGTATTGCTTCTCTTCTCTTCTCTCTCTCTCTCCGTGTCTGTGCGCGCCGGCCTTTTCATTGATCATTGCTTTTGCTGCTTAGTCCGCCCACATCTCTTAGGAGAAGTTTAAATTAACGGGAGTTTTATGGAATATTCTTTCTAGGGTAAGAGTGCCAATAGTTTGAACTCAATTCTTTCTAGGGTAAGAGGGCCAATAGTTTGAACACCTTCACGAGTTGAACACCTAAGGATCTAAACGTTGGAATTCACCGCAAATAGACATTCATTGTGGAGATAAAATTTTCGCATTTCAGGGTGTCAATGTGTTCGCAACATCTATTCCTACTCTCGCAAAATTACAAATTTCTACTTGCTCAATGTGGCAATCGAGCACCCACATCTCCAATTGCTTTTGTTTAAAAAGGGCACTTATAATGCACTGAATGAGGATCCTTTAATAAGGGTGCACTATCCCACATAAGAACATTGCCCCTTTTATAATAAAAAAACCTAGTGCCTTGTAACATTAAAAATGAAATTTGTATACAAAAGAAAAGTTACATTTTGATCAAGATATTGCATGCTTTTTAAAGGAAAAATAATTACAATTTTTTCTTAAAGAAGAGATGCTTTTATAATGAAGAATATTCAAGGATTGCTACCATCCATATAATATTCTCTTCAAGAAAAAACACATGAAATTATCATCATCCATCTTGTTCAAGAAACTACAAGGCACTTAGTTTCAATATCCCTAAGGGTCCCACAATTGTTGTTTAAGCTTCATCACAAATGCGATATTCTATACATTTGCTTGAAATTGAAAGCACAAGTGTGTGACAGAGTAAAAGAATATAAATCTCGTTAATAACCCAATATTCACAATAAATCATTTATAGTTTTTAGGGGAACCAAATATATGAGAGAACTGTTGAAACAAGCTAAGATCACATGCCAAGTTAACATTAGGAGAAGATAAGGCAAATAACCCAAATGAGTAAGTACTTTCATTCTAGTCTAACTCATGTGTCCCAACCGGCCATGCACAAGGAAACACTTGGCTACCCGATCACAACAACATGGTCACGCACACTAGATACATGTAGTTGATACAAAGTATCACTCTTTGAGCCTCTAGCAATAACCCTAGATCCCTTATAGATATTCCATTTCCCATCACCAAAGGTAGTATGAAAACCATCATCATCTAGCTGCCCAGTATACTGATCAAGCTCTTCTTGAGCTGGGGTACATGCCATACATTTTGAAGAGTAAGGACAGATCCATGCTGAAACTGCAATTACACACTACTAATGCCTACAATGTCACATGCATAGTTGCCCCCCAAATGGACAATACCATGTCTACCCCCAATGTAGTCTGAGAACCACTCACGATGAGGAGTACATGAAATGAGGCACCTGAATCCAAGATCCAGGTATGCATGTCGTCATCTGTATCTGCTACCAAGGCATGTGAACTGAAGCAAGAAGAGACAAGGAGTACATCATGACCATTGTCGCTCTCATGGCTAACTACATTCACTTCTTCAATCTTGACATTGCTCTTCTTAGCTGACTGATTCTACTTCTTCTCATTCTTGCTATCATTAGTCTTCTTACTCTTTCCTTTCTCTTTCTTCCACTTAAATCATTCCCACTTAAAGTGTCCTCCACAATGGTGGCACTCCACATCTTTTCCACAAGATTTATTGCATCATTTGCTTTCATATTCCCCCCTCTGTTGAGACCTACCTCTAGTATGCAAAGCACTAGACAATTTGTTAGATGCATTGCTCTACTGATTCATCTCTTCCATAAGTATAGGACTCTCTACATCAGAGTACAGTAGCATAGCATTCGAGTTGCTCATGCTTGTCCTGAAAGTATCCCAACTTTCAGGTAGAGTACATAACAGAAAAGTAGCCTTGAACTCATCATCAATATTGAACTTCAAGGCAACCAGCTAACTAAAAATGGAATTAAACTCACTGAGGTGTAAAAACATGAATGTCCCCTCCTTCATGCGTAAATCCATCAATTTATTTAGCCAATAGACTTTACTTGCAACATTCTTCTAAGGCACATACAATTCCTCTAGCCACTTCCAAATGGCATAGGCAGAATCGAGCCCTTCTATGTTGAACAACAAAGCATCAAAAACTAAAAGTTCAATGGTCGAATGAGCCAGCTGATTCAACTCATCCCAATCCTCTTGCTCTATATCCACTAGTCATGCTTCTTTCAACTTGATCGGCTTTGCATGTTTCTTTTGCACAAGGACATTGTAGCACTACTTTTGCCAAGTTGCAAATTTATGTGCCTCTTCAAGCTTCTTGATGTGCATAAGATGACTATTGTCACTACTGACAACAATAATTGCAGCTCAAATGACAAGAAGACAAGCCAAATCTATCAAAAAACAAGTGACTAAGAAGAGATGAAAATTGACTAGCAAGAACTACTATTCACTATAAACATAATCAAAATGCCTACATAAACTGATCTGTTTCAGCCTAAAAATGAGGTATAAAACATGTGCACCCAATGTCCAAGCATATGTCGTAAACTATAATTTTCCAAGCAAGACAAAATGTTCCAATCTCAAAACCAAGCTCAAAGCATCCCCAAAATTATTCCCAAGTATATGACATCCAAGATAAGCATCTAGACATCACTTTGAGTACCGGAGATAGTGTATGCAACCAATAGGCATGTCATTCACTACAAAATTGCTTGATGATGATGGTTTGGTTTCATCTACTTTAGGTAGTGGCCTTAATAATAAGAAGGCCTAGAAATCATTTGTCAATATTGTGTATGTAGAGAAGCCATTTTCAGTTTTTGATGGGTCAGTCTCTCTCATGATCACCAAAGAGATCAATATGCAAGGTGAATTATCTAAAAGAAGTGGTGAACGGGTCCAAGCATTTTGCTCAAGTTTAGAAAGGGGATGTGGTAGATCCTCTTCAAGCCATAGTATGAAACATGCTGGTGATAACCAACAAAATAGATTAAATTCGCAATTCGATGAAATGAGTGCACTTTGGGAGGCCATGGAACATTTAGAGGCAGGAAAGCTCTAAAGGAAGAGGTGGATGTAAGAACAAAGGTTCTAGCAATTTTGATATTGTTTGTCATTATTGTGGAAAAATAGGTCATATTGCAGCACATTGTAATGCTAAGAAGGATGATATTCATTGTAGTAAATTGCAACAAAGAAACTATGCATCGTCTTCACGACAGAATGAAGACAAAAATGAGCATTTGTTTGTTATGCAACATATGATGAATGCTATTATAGGAAAGGAGATAGATGATGATGTATGGTATATTAATTTAGGTGCATCTAATAATATGACCAGTAATATTAAACGGTTTGTAAAGATATAGGATTTATAAAATCCATGTTATGTGCAAACGGGTGATGATTCATGCCACCCAATTTTACACATTGAAAATGTTTCCTTATCCTTTTATGATGGTTGAACAAAGAGTTTGTCAAATGTATTACATATGCCATCAATAAAAAAGAATTTAGTATTTATTAGGTTGTAGGTTTGATTTAATGCAAAAGGTTATTTTGTAGAAGACTTTAATAATAAGTATAGGTTGGTCGCAAAAGGAAGTAGAATTGCTGCATGTTCACTTTAGATACTAGAATTCCTACTATGAATGTTGTTATGTATGTTAAAGGAAAATGAGTGGTTGCAGACATTGAAATATGACACAAACTTATTGGACATGTAAATGTGCAAAGGCTAAAATTAATACAGTCCAAAGGGTTGGTTACAAGGTTGCTTGCTTTTCAAATTGCAGAATTTCATAAAGTGTGTGAAGCATGTCAATTTGGTAAGTAGGCAATACAACCTTTTTCACATGACAGAAATGTGAAAAAAAATATACTTGATGTTGTGCATATAGATATCTAGGGGTCTACATATAACATATCTCTTGGTGGTAGCAAATACTTTGTCACATTATTCATGATTGTTCAAGAAAGTTGTGGATGTATTTCGTGAATGAAAAGAGTGATGTATTTTGAGCACTTCAAAACCTTCAAGGGTAGTGTTGAAACATAAACAAGCTTGAAAGTTAAGTGCTTGAGATCATATAGAGGAGGAGAGTACCTCTCTGATGAGTTCAATGACTTCTCGAGGTCTCATGAGATAAAGAGATAGTTTACTTGCAAATATACCCCACAGTAAAATGAAGTTGCAAAAACGAAAAATAGACATATTGCAAAAGTTGCATGGCCTTTGATGGTGGCTTAAAAGAATATGTCAAAATATTTTTGGTCTGAAGCTGTTCATATTATTGTCTATATTATGAACATAACTTCCACAGTTGCAATTCATGAGATGATTCCCAAAGAATACTTTACTAGCCTGAATCCAATGTGTCACACTTGAAAGTTTTGGTTGTATTGCATATGTTCATGTGCCAGATGAGCTACAAAAGAAGCTCGATCCAAAGGCTTAAAAATATATTTTTCTTAGTTACTCTTTAGAGTAGAAATGATATCATTATTATAATCTTGTCACATATGAGTTCAAAGTGAGTAGGGATGTTATTTTTTATGAGATGAACAATTGGTATGCATCTAGTAATGACGCATTGAATGATGATCATGATCATGACAATTATATGCAAAAAGAAAAGCAAGAATCACTAAACCTTAGTGAACCAAAAACATCATCTAGTACTACATCTATGGTTTTCCTTGGTCTGGAGACTAAAGAGGAGTAGCTCTACATACTTAGGCACATCTACAAGTATTGCAGGTAAAGAAAATGGAAAAAAGTAAGTGTCGGATGGTAATGATGCATCTACTAGTCATTTTGGATTTGACGGAGACTCAAGTGGTTTAGAGAGCTTAGATGATGAGCTTATTCCTTCAATCATGACACTGGGTGTACAAAGAGCACATGGTAATGTAAAGACTTCGTTGAGTGATCCAATGGTACACATGTCTAGCAGTGTTTTGGCCTCCATCTCTCTTCTTGTATTTTTGAGTGAGCTTCCTCTTGTGTGTATAGTGTGTGTTTGGCAGCGCAACAATTCAAGCAAGTCCTGCCACCATGTGATTCGTGACAAGCACATGTGTGTACATGGCCACTTTGTCTAATTTTAATCACCTAATTTTTCATATATTGTTGAATTTTTTATATTTTAAAATATTGTTTTTACTTTTAAAAATTTAAGAAGAAAAATCCCCCCTGATGTTAATGTCAAGGATATCACAAATGTCGATCACTTGCAACAGTGTCACCAAGCAATGGACGCTTTTGGTCCATCATTTTTTAACCAATGTCACAAGCATGTGCATGGGAGGTCTTCAACATGTTGTCCAAAGCCTCAATTCAATGGCAAAGGCCTCCATGATAAAAAGCCAAAAATTTGGGTCATGAAATTTTGGATAATTCAATGGGAATTGAAAAGCCCCAATTGCACATGGATTTCCCCTAATAGAAAAGATGTTTTAACTGTAATTAAGGTTTCATTATTTAAAAACTTATCTTTGAAATAATGTTTGGTCAAGGCACAAAGAAGACGTTGGTGATGCAGGCATGGCATGACAAGTCAATGCAAAAACTATAGGCACTCGTGTAAGGCAAGAGGATGGGTAGCTTTCTAGCTTGACCTGGCAAATACATTCAATGGGTGGAGTGTGATATAGGTAAATTGATGCCGGGAAGAAACCATGTGGCATTGGTCAAGTTGTGCATGTGTGTGTGAACTCTTGCAACTACACAAAAATTGAAAGATAGATTGATAATGATAGATGAAATATATGTGATGAAAGTACAAGACTATGATAGGGCCTAAATATTTAGGCTAAGGTATCCACATACACCTTCGACCCTTGTTTAATGCTAAGTGGTGTAAAGGGTGTTTGACCTAAACGCACACTTTTATACAAAATAATGTGTTCACACACAAGGATAAATAAAGCTAACACCTACACTATAGATGAGAATAAACACATTGCAATACCTAAAGGACAACTTGCATTGAACATTGAAAATCATGTGTACAATATGCTCCTACTTCTTGCCTTTGATCTATGTCCTTCTCTAGTAAATATTGATTGCCTCGAGTCCTAAAAGAAGCTATATTGTAGAATTTTTATGCAAGAAGAAGTCGCATACCATGAGCCAAAATTCATGAAATTAAAGCAAAGGTTCCCTAGAGATAGAGACAAAGGAAAAAGAAATGAACATAACGTAAACTAAATAGCTCTTCATTAAAAACTTGAAAAGTGGACCACTTATCTCTAGTTAACTAGGGGTAATGTAACATGTTTTTGGGACATGGTACTTGTTCAACTACGGGCCATCTAACCCCAATAACCCTCCTTTTTTTCTTTTTTTTGGGGGGGATATAAATCAGGGCCAAAGGATACTTAATGGTAATGAGATATAAAAGTTTGTAGGCAATAATATTTATTTTAGTTCACATTAATACACTTGATATTAAGAATGTTAAACCTAAGCTGAGATAGTGGATTATTTTTAGTAAACTAATTAGGCTATTAGAAGCTTGGATTTGATGGAAATGTTGGATGCTTAGCCAACATAAAATATTGCTAAATTCTAGAATGTCCCTTTCAAGCAGGCTAGACAACCCTTTTTTGGACTAAAAAGTAGAGATGAATATATATAGGCATATGTATTTGGCACCTTATATACTAAGAAGTACCTACAGATTTGCCAAGCTATCTATCATGATTGATGTGGTTGATCCTTATATTTGGTAAAAAACAATGGCTAGATTGATCCACCACTTTGATATTAGGAAGTTTGATCTAGTAATGGTAACAATATGGAAGTTTAACTTCTTATGTACAATTTGCATAATTTTAACAAGTTATTTGGTAGTTAATTATATCTCCAAGCTTTTTATAAGATCCACTCTTAGTAAAGATGAGACATCATCTACGTGCACAAACTCTATGGACATATTACATATTTGTCTTGGCAGGTAAATCAACATGCAACCTTATGCCACTCATGGCTAATATGATGTGTTTTAGAAATTTTCCATTGTGATAGATACTATGTCTCCGTGTAAGGCTTGAAAAAGCATATTCTTCTCTCCATTAATAATATACAAATGATACTAGTTGACTAGAGCTTTTATATTCAATATGGACCTTTTTTTAAAAAATTTCCAAGTGAGAATATAATACTTATTGTCACTCTCCTGAGCTACAAATGTTGGACCTAACTAAATGCTTATTATTTCAAGTGCTTCGAGCAATGCATCTATGGATACCTCTCATATAACCATTTTCATGCCCTAAATCCTTCTTCTTGTAGTCTATCCACAAAGGTTCATTGACGGCTCCATGATTTAAGTGGTGGGCCTCAAGTGATCTCCATCTCCATATCCTTAATTCACTGAAGAAGAAAAGGAAGAAGAAGGAGAAAATGAAGAGGAAGCAAGAGCTTCACCTCCAATAATCCCTCACTCTAACTCACACTCTCCCTCTCTCAATATCCCTCCTCTCCCACACAAGCAAGATGTAAGCAAGAAGCAATAAGACAACTCCACAAGATTGCACACCACAAGAATGAACTTATTCTTTCATTTTCTTTGCTTTTATATATGGCCTTGATTTTTTGGGTACCCTCCCATCTCATTGGTCTAAACTAGTCTTCTCTCACTATTTTTCAACTTGTTGAGCTAATATTTTTGCACATGCCTCACTCAAAATATTGTTACAATTTGCGTGGGAGTGAGTGAAGCTCTCTTTACAAAATAATTTTGTACCAAAAATTATAAGTGCTTTTGAGAGACACTATGGTTTTCATTTCTCTTTTTATTATGTTGTGCCTTTTTAAAATGGGTTAACGTTACCCCCCTCCTAGACTTGTGCCAACAATCCAATGGAACTTTGCAACCTAGTGGGTAGCACTATGTGGCCGATGTTGTTGGGTCATGAAGAGGGTGGCTAGTAATGATGTTGCAACTTGGGCCATTGTTGGTGTGGATGGGATTAGCTTCTTACATTAGTCTTCAAAGGTTGGCTTGCCATCGAGGGAAAGAAGGGAGAGGGCAGGATGATGAGGACCATCAATATTGTTGGATTGGTCGAGTTCATTTCAAGCCATGATCTTGCCATAGAAAAGAATGTGCTCCCTAAGGTTTTGTGCTTGCCTTATTGTACTGTGATTGTCATGCATATGTGAGTGCAATTAGGAGATGGGTCAAATCCAAGAGAATGTTTTTTGACACTTGCAATGCAAGGATCAGGGTGATAGGTTTGCCAATGTCCTTGAGAAATTCGAGAGAAATTCTACCATTGATGTGCCTTGGATCTAGGAAAGTTGAGAAGTCATCTACAAACTGTTTGAAAAAGGAAATTAAGTCATTATCATGAAACTTAACCTTTGTCTTCTAGCTTATCAACATTAATATTGAAGATCAGAGGGAAATCATATTTACCATACTTTTTAGAGTCGTAGTTGACCCCTTGCCTCCTAGGATAAGGCATGTAGTTGGGATCCCCCCTTTCAAAAGGTAGTAACTATGAAACGTTATCCATGCTTCCATGTTGTCATCCAGTATATTCCTTTTCCATCCTGGTTGGGAGGCATTGCCCTTCACAGTCCTTGACACCTTAAACACTTTGTACGACAAGTAGTCAATTGGTTCTTGTGCTACCACATTCCAGGGTCTTGATTTTTTCACTCAAGCTATTTCTTTACCACTTGTGAGGATACATGAATTACATTTTATATTATAGTGAGTAGTAGAAACTTTCTAAGTCCACATGGAAAATTGAAAGAGAACAACATTATAAATTTTTGAGTCTCCACTACTCCAACGTGTTGATCTCTCTATGCCAAAATATACTCCCCTCTCTATGAAAAGGGTGCTTCTGCTACTTCTTTCCACCTTTTCCCTTCTTCTTTTCATAGCCTCTATTATTCTTTTGGAGGTGGGGATCCTCATTAGCTTCTACAACAATTTCTAGTTCTTGTGATATTAACCCCTCAAGCTCTTTTAGCTCCAAGTCCAACTCAAGTATAGGAGTGATGGTGGTGGCTCTTCCATGGCTAGAGTGGGTTCTTCATTGGTCACAATCCCAATTTGAATTAGGTCTTCTATTGAGAGTTCAACTTCTCTCAATCACAACACTTGAACATCATTTGTCGGCTTGTATTCTAGCTGCGGGGGGGGGGGGGGGGGGGGGGGGTACTCCTATTTCTAGACTATACTTGAGTGCATATATGGTAGGTTACATCTTCCTTTTTAAGTTTGTCAATGATGTCCTCCTCACATGGATTTAACACTTCAAGCAATGTGTTGGTGAAGCTTTGTTGCTTTTCCCACATCACCTCTTTTATTGGCTTAGCCCTTTTGATTGCCAAATTCTTCTCACATTTAGCTTGAGCTAAGCTGGTGGCAGAGTCACACATGGCATCAGCATTTCTCTCCTCCCATTGACCTATCCTCTCCTTCGCTTTCTCCAATCCCCTATTTTGCCACTTTGTGACGACTTCTAGCATGATATGTTGTTCCCTCAAGGTTTTGCTCAAGGTTTTTCTCTACTACATTTCATAATCTAGTTGCTTTTGGAGCTATATATAGCTATGTTTGGCCTTTTCTATTTCATTTTCTAGCTCCACAAGCTTTTTGGTCCTATGTTATGCCTCCTCTCTTGTTTTTTTTGCTTCTTTCAACTCTCTCATTGATCACCCTTGCAGTTGTTTTAGCACATCTAGTTCTCCTTCTACCTTGGCCTTCTCCTTTATGGCTTAGCTATACTAACTCTTGAGCTACACTTAGTTCTCTCTTTCAACTTTGCATTGCTCATGTAGCTCCTCATACCCCTTTCCTTTGTTGCTTTTCTCCTTCAGTAGAGCCAATTATTTCTTTAGACTAAAGATTTTGTCAGTCTTTTATTGTCAATATGTTGCATGAGTTTCCTTCTCTCTTTCCAACACAACTTACACTACTTTCCTTTCTTGATTGAATTGATCTCTCTATTCGTCTAGCTTTTTCATCAACTCTTTAAAACCTTTCATTGAGCTCAAAGTGACGAAAGGTATAGATTTTTATGACCCTTCAACCCTTGGTATTTTTTTGTGCTTTTTGTTCAAATTTCACATTTGCAATTCCCGATCTCTTGGTACCTGTGGCTATGGCCTCTTCAGATCTTACCCGAGAAAATGTGGCCAAATGTGTTGCTAGTTCATAGACCATGTTATCGAGCATGCTTCTAGCCAATTTTTTTACTATATTGATTGAGATGGAAGACATGCTTGCCAAAATTTGTGGCAAAGGTGCTTCTAGGGGAGCCTCATCTTTGCCTAGTATTGGTAGCCTTGCTAAGGTCCTATTGTACTAGTGCCTACTTCTAATAAGCTTTCCAAGTTTAGGCTCATTAATTCTAGTTACTCTATCCTTAAAGGTTGTTTGACTAATCATCTAATGGCCAAGGCTTTGTCTTTTTGGCTACTAGTATTGGGTCATTCTAATGTTAGCCAGTTGGGGTGTTATGGTTGGGTACGCGATCTCTTCAGAAGCCATATCCATATATTGCCAATATAATAGCCTTGTTCCTTTAGTAGGACCTTAGGGACCCATATAGCTGGATTATGGTTGTGATGTTGGTGTTTCCCTTTTGCTTAGTGGGAACTAGGATTTTGTGAATAGTTACCACAACACCAACCCTCTCTTTTCAATGTGGTGCCTTGGAAATCCATTTTTGGGTTAGTTTAGCTTAGAGCTAGCTAGCATGCTTTGGGAATCTTGTGCTTTGAGCAACTCATTTGAGGAGGATATCACCCCCCTCATTAGGAGTTGTACTAAAGGAGGTGAAAGATATTAGTGGCATTACTTTTGTTGAGGAAACTAGTGCACTCTTGCTAAAAGTTGTAATTATCTTGACATTGGGTAGTTCTAAGTGAATGCTTGCATTTTATAATTGACCACAAACTTGGTTTGTCATTTGAATGGGCAGCCCAAAAGTACCTCATTTCCAACTCCTTCTATGTTAGGTGGCACATAAAATATGGTTGGAAAACTTTTAGTTTGGCATTCAACGCTATTTGGAAGTTGCCCACAACAATGCATAAGGAGTGCCTCCATATGGATTCACTTTTTTAGTAGTTATAACTAGTGGAGGTTGCCTAATTCTCATCCAATCATTATATGTCATGCTATTACATCCAGCACCTTCATCAATCCAGGCAATGATTGTGTGTGATTTCTTTGATGTTAGCTTGACCCTAAGATAAGTAGCAAGTATGGGGTGTTCATCTTTAGGGTCAAGCTTGATAATGTTGATAGCCTATATAGGAATTGATGGTAGTGTCACTAGGAGGTTCATGTAGTGGATGTATCAATGAGTAATATCTTTTGATTTTGCTATTGTTAAATAGACCTATGCCTTCATTGTCAAGTATTTCAAGTTCCACAAAGTTGGTTCTATTGATTAATTGTACAAATGGGCTAGGCCCCTAAACTTTAGTTTTTCTTTATGGCCCTTAATAGAAAAAAGCAACACTAGATCACCTTTTTATAAATCTCTTTGTTTGACATGCTTGTCAAACTAGGCCTTTCATCAAGCTTTCTTGCAAATAAGAGTGTGCATTGCCAACAATCCAAATTGGAATAATCATTCAAGATCCACCAAGCGCTTGGCCAAGCTTTTTGACCTTTGTATCTCTTGTATATGGCCACTGTCAAACTTGGAACAAAGAATTCAATTGGCATTGTGATATCACTACCATATATTAGTTTAGTCAAAGTTTAGCCAATTGCAGTCTTGTAGGCTCTATGATACACCCATAGTGCTTCAATAAGCTTATTGTCCTAGTCGCTCCAAGAAGCTGAGACTATCTTGGTCAACACATTGATTAGGAACTTGTTTGTTGATTAAGCTTGGCCATTCACTTGCGGATAGTAGGGGGAAGATTCCCGGTGGATAATCATAAAAGTAGACAACAAGTATGTGATTACCTCATTAATGAAATGTGTCCCTTGGTCACTCATAATCTTGATGGGGTAGCCAAATCGAGGGACCACCTACGTTCATAAGAATTTTATTGTTGCTTGCACGTTATTCTTTCATGCGGATCTAGCTTTAATTCACTTAATCAAGTAATCAATGGCAACAATGATATACCTAGCTTGTGAATACTAAGCTGTAAGACTTATAGGTTTTCTCGGATAAGTTACTCATGAATATATGTGTGCATCACGTGGGTTCAAAAGAAGATATTTTTAAAATACCATTTTTATACATTTTTTACATACAGAAGGGTGTAATATAAAGGGGTTATTTATAGATTGAATAGAAAAGGGTTATGTTTTATTCAAGAAAAATTCATAGATAAGGATATTTATAAATAGGCCTTGAATGCACATGATGTAGAGGATATACATATAGTAACTTCCCGAAGTAGGTCTGATGAAGTCTATTCTCCACTTTCCAAAAGGTTTGTTATATTACATGCATAAGTTCCATCTTGTCTTTCCTTATTGGCACCTTTGTGCATTGGTATTCATAGCAATATCATGGAATATGCTAGGCCACCACAACTTAGAATGCAAAATCTTGCAAGTAAGAATCTCCATCAAAATGACCTCATGTAACCCCTATGTGCAATTCAACTAAAACTTCAATCTCTCATGCTCAAAGATGCATCGTCTCAACAAGCCGGCTTGGCCCAACCATTGGTACAATTGCCCAACAATAACCTAATATGGTTGTGCTTTGATTATGAGGCACTAAAGTTGAGCCTTTTCTATTGAGAAATCTGACATTCATTTTTCTAACATCCTGACAACATCATTAGCCCAATATGGAGTAAGGCTTGCTTTAAAGAGATCCCCTTCTTTGGAAATTCTAAATAGATATGCATATGGGAGATTGTCTACAATACCATTCTTGCAAGTTCTCCATTAGGTACTCGAGACAAATGATCAACTTTGTAGTACTATTTCCCTTTCCTTACAACCACGAAGAAATCAAATTCAAGTAGGAGTAGCAACCACCTGACTATGTGTCCTATATAGCACATGGCTTATTTACAATGTGTAATAGTGCCTAGTGGTCCATGGAAGGTCACGTTCTATTCTAGGCCTTGTAAAATCAGTGATATTCTCAGAGCCTTTTTTAGCATCATGGGTACATTGGCATTCCTTGGTCCATTCAAATATAATTAATATTTTGTACAACGGTTGAGTGATTACTCAGTGATTAGTACATAGTTTAGCACAAACATACAATAATATCGTATGTAGCTAAGAGGAGATTGAACTCCCTTGTAATTGGAGGTGGCAGATTGACAATAACCCTAACCTTGGAGAAGTAAGTTGCAATGTTGTTCTTAGAAACCACGTGCCCTAGGATACAACCATGTTGAATCATGAACTTGTTCTTAAAAGGGTTCAAGAAAAGATCATATTTCTTGCAATGTTCAAAGAGAGCTTGAAACTTCTCCATGTGTTCTATCCAATTTTGTGCATGTTGGGATCATGCACAAACCCTTCCAACCATTTTCAGGGCATTTTCTTGAAAATACTATACATGATTTGTTAAAAGGTGGCAGGAGTGTTGGTTAGCCCAAATAGCATTACTATGTATGAAAACACTCCCCATCCAATTTGAAAATATCGTCTTGTGCCTATCGTTCAAATGAGCTTCTACTTGCTTTTATACCCTAAGAATACATCAACAAAGCTATAACCCTCCTCTCCATGTAACCTTTCTAACATGTGCTCCATATACGACAATGGCGGGTAAGTGTCTCCCTTTGTTGCTGCATTGACTTTTGTATAGTTCATGCACACTCTTATTTTTTCATTTCTTTAGCATGATGATGATGATAGGTAAAATGCACATGCCAATTTTGTAAATGAATCCTACATTGAGGAGTTTTTCCATTCCTCTTTAACATCATGCACATGCTTGGGATTCATCGCATAAGGGTGCGATTTCACAAACACCACATTTGGCACCACAGAAATGTTATGGGTGACAATGCTAGGTTCTATGCCTTTTTGCTCTTTGATTGACAAAGTGAATACATCCTTGAATTCTTTTAGGAGATTTACAAGATTTTTTTCTTCATCATTAGTGAGATCATCGACTATGAAAACTAGCCCTCGCCCTCTTTGGCTAAATTGACTTCGTTCACTTTGGTCAATCCTTCTATTGGCTTGCTAGTCTACCTTTGAAGTTTTGCACCTAGCAACACCACTATCCAATCTCCTTTCTTGAACTTCATAAAGCATTTAGGGAGATATTGAAGTTTTTTTTTGTTTCTCAAAGTCAAAGTTATTGCTATCTTTTTCCTTTCTTCCTTTGCATCATAGATGGATTGGGAGATTTCCTTTGGTGTGTTGAGTTCTAGGTAGCAAAGGGATTTTAGGGTCATTGTCAAAGATGAATTCCAATTCAAAGTTGAACTTGTAGCCCTCTTTCGATGAGGGTGTTTTCCCTCCTGGCAAATTCAACCTCAACATCATATAATGCTACTAACTTTTTTTTATTAAGTCCTACTTACTCATAATCTAGCACTTTAAGCTACTCCAGCTAGGTTTTTATAACAATCTATTTTGATCAATCCATCAATGAGTAGTGCATGTGTCTCCTTGGGTTTGGAATCAACAATAATTTTATCTATTGCATATCCTTAGTGTCATAGTCAATCCTCTCAAGCTTTTCAACTAAGGCTTCTCCTTCATATTCACAATTAATTTAAGTGCTTTATGTGTCTGCCACGCTAGAAAATTAATTGTCAAATGTTGCTTCATCCTTCAAAGCATTAGTTTGTTCTAGAAGGGCCTAGTTGTTGAGTAGATTTAGATCATACACTTTAGTCCACTTCCATCACATTGAGCTTCCAAGAGCTCCTCAGTCAATTTCAGGTTTACATTGGGGTTGTTTCATATTCCATTTTTCAAAAAATTCCAAAATCTTGATTAGCTCCATTCTGTTTATAGGCATATGATACGTCATGCCAAGAGCTATGTTTGTGCTTCATGCCATCATACAAATTGAAATTGACAGTTTGTCTTTACCTTGTGTTTTCTTTTATTTTCTTTGTCCTTTTGTATTGCACACTTTATTGGCTACCCTCTTGTAGCCATCCTCGTCATTTGAGAAGGGAAAATCAATGGTAGCAAGAATATGCATCTAGTCTCACTCATTGTCAAGACAGGGGATATATTTTGTGAGCAGTTGGTGTGATTTTAGTATCACCCTGAGTAATTCAAAGATGGCATCTAGGTCAATTGGTGAAGTCTTCCATGTGTCCATCTTGATCCTACTTTCTCCTATGTGATTGGTGAAGAAAATTAAGCCATTTCCACTATCCTTAATTACTCATGCATTTCTCATCCAAGGTCAACCAAGTAGGATATCATCATCCACTCCTTCATGATAATTTATGTATAGGAAATTTATAAATCCTTATTCTTGATCCCATTAATGAAAAATGTGGAGATTTCCCTTAGGACGGCTCATTGGAATCCTCAAAATAGAGAATTTGAATGTGGGTGATGCAGTCATAGATTTCTTCCTTGTCCTTTTGACTTACATTCATCAATTTTACTATTACGCTATCCCAATATCCCGCTTCCAAGAATCTCTTGAATGAAGACATTCTTAAGTGGATCAAAGTCATAATGTTTAGCATTAAGGTTAGTAAACCAAGTTTATCATTTTTTTTCTGCATAGAACCCAAAAACTTGTGTGCATTGGCTAGCATCTTGGAGATTGTTGGCCTTGCAAACTTGTTCAAACTACATAAAGCTATAAGGATCATCTCCTACTTTGTATTTCTTGACTTGTTTTGTGAGGATAGGAATATTTGCTTGGCTCTTAGTGTTGCATACTATCCCTAATCCAACTAGGATTGAGGCAGCTAATGCCATGCTCTTTTGTTCATTGGCTAAATTATCCACTAAGTGCTTTAAGCTAAGGGTGAGCTCTACCAAAAGGGCTCTTTCTTTATCTGTGTTGGCCCTTGGTCCAAGTCTTTTGATGATGAATGCCAAGGATTCAATTCAACCTCTCTTATTTGCCTATTGACTCTTTGCACTTGCATGAACCTACCAACTTGCTACAATATAAATTTTCCTAGCCTTCTTCCTTATTCTAGATCTATTATTATCTCATGGATTGATCTACCCACATGTATTATTATCATCTTTTGTGTTGTGCGAGACTATTGCATATCAGTTGACAACTCACTAGGGTTGACTCCTAGGTCATATGTGTTTGAGCACTAACATGGTTATCATTTCTTCTTGTGTGAATGAGATTTCAATTATGTGAAGATTGAAAAGGATGGTGGGTGCTCCCAATGAAGACATATTTCCTTGCTAGAAGTTTTCTACTTGATTAGCATGTGCTCACTTAGGGTTGAGACGGTTATCAACTAACTAGCCCTTGTCGACTGGCATGACATGTCAATGGCTAGGGTCCCTATCATTTATTTCTCTCAAATGTTTCTAAGGGTCTACTTTGTTTTTCTTCGTATTTTTCTTCTCTTGCTATAGGATATTTCTTGGGTCAATCTTCTAACTTCAAGGTTTCATTTTCCTTGCTTGGCCTTTCTTGGCTACTCCAAATTCCTTTTAGTCACTTCCTTTCAAGTTAGTTTGATGTGTGTTTCGTGTTCCTTTTTTAGAGATAAATAATCTTTTTCTACTTTGTGACATGACTGTGCACCATGCACAACTAGGCTTTCAATTTTCCATAAACAATGCAAGTGAATGACTATGCAATCGCTTATGTGATAATGGTTCTTAAGCAAACATTTTTACATTATTTCAATACAATGCATGAACAAGCATTAGCCATTAAAAGAACAATACATTCCTCAAACACTTGACTATAATTCCAATGGTCTGAACACTTGAGATTGTTGCATGGTTCAAACTTTTGCTCTTTCTTGGATTTATGTAGTTAGATTTGCATGTCAAGTGGCAGAAGCAGGTCCTTAATATATTGCCATGCCTTCACAATTCATGTCATTCCAATCCCCCACTCCAATATTTCTTGAAACTAGATCGAGTGATCCAAAAAAGGCCCTTGCATCATTCCATGAGTCTCTAGAGAATCCCCAACCTTCTAGAAGATCTTTATTGTGAACCACAATGCAAAAGAGTAATCTCTCTTGTTGTGTGTTTTAATCCGCTTTGAGTCACAAGGGTTTCACACAGTAATGTTTCCACTCCTAACTTTTAGTTAATGAGAGTGGTGATGTGTCAAGTTGAGCAAACATTTCCAATTCATAGATTATAATAATTTTACCTTGCACTATCTTGGTATTGTGGTTGGAGATATAACCCTACACTATTTCTATTCTTTCAAGGCTTCAAGTCAAGCTTCATGCAACTCTCACTGTAATAGCTTGTGGCATGGCATGGTGGTTGATTGATACAGGTAGCTCCAAGGTCGAGCTTCCAAGCGGATGATGGCTCAAGTGAAGTATGGATAATTCCTTCAATGCTAGTCACAAGTGAGTCCTTACTTGCATGCTAGAGGGGCCTAAGGTCAAAAATAAGGTTAGCTCAATGCTAACACTGTTAACCTCAGCACAAGAAGAAAGCAGAAAAAGTGGAAAAGTGCAAGTTGGGGTCACCTAATAGAGGTGGCCCAGGAGGTCGGACGCAATGGAAGAGGCGGGATGGAGAATGACTAAAAGAGCAAGGATGGCCTCTAAAATCAAGTCAAAGGAAAAGGCGCATTTTTTAAACACAAGGTGCCCCAAAAACTATTGTAAAAGAGTTCCAAGCTCCCTCCTATGCAAATTGTTAAAGGTAGGTGTGCATTAGTAAGAAAGAAGGCAAATAGAAGGCACATACAGGAAAAGGGAAAAAGGACATTGCCACAATAGCCAGTCATGTAAAAAAGGGGATAAAGGGATGGCCACCCAAAAGGAATTTAGGATTTTGTATATAAAGTTGAAAAGTAAATGAAGAGCTCATTCTTTGGTGTGTGGCAAAAGTGGACTCATCTTCTTCTCTTCCTCTCTTCTCTTTGCTTGCTTGTGTGTGCTTGAGAGAGGGAGTGTGAGAGTATGAGGGAGTGAGTGTGTGAGGGTGAGGGATCAAGGAGGTGAAGCTCTCCACCATCTCCTCTCTTTTTCTTCTCTTCTCTTCTCTTGTCTTGTCTCACACATGGCTATAGAGGATGGAGCTTGGAGGTGGAGGTTTGAGGATGCTTGAGTTTGTATCAAGAATCGTGGAGCTACCGATGTGCTTGAGGGAGGAGGCAACTCATTCAGGCATTGAGGTAAGCTCACTACACCCCGATAGGATCGAAGGCGCATCGACTAGGTGAGAGATAGCCATAGGTGCTCACTTGAAACACTTGAAAAATAAGAAGCCCGTGGGTCTTGGTAGTTGAGCATGAGCTCCCTACATTTTGGTTCCCTTTTGACTGGGGTCAACAGATTTAAGCTTAATTTCTTGTGTGCTTCAAATCAAGCATCGAAGTAAGGGTTTCATCCCCGAATTGGAGCTTGAGATAGGTAGGAACTTTTGCGTTTTTAATCTTCACAACAAGTAGGTATTTTGGTTATTTTGGTGGTTCAATGATTAGGAGAGTAGGAAAAATCATTTTAGTACTTTGCTTTTGATTCTTATTGCATTTAGAGTAGATTAGGATTAAGAAATCGAATTGGAAAGTGTAGGGTTTGCTATTGTAAAACATACCCAAATAGGGCATAAATCAAGAAAAAGGGAAAAAAGAGTTCTCAAGGGGATTAAGGTCCACAAGTGAGTGATTAGGAGTGGCAAGACCTTTGCCAAGAAGGGGTTTAATAGCCAAGAGGCCAAGAGAGAGCTCATTTGAAACCCTGGTTGAGAGAGAGATAGAGAGAGAGCTCCATTGCATGGATTCACTTTGATCTTGTCGTCGACGAGTTTGTTGCCTACTAGAGGTATATCCAACCCTTCTCCTTCATCTATAGATATGATTTGGAAGTGCTCGACGATTTTCTTGCAATGAATCCATTAGTTCATCGAATTTTTTGGTACTTCGATAAGAAGGCATGTTGTCCAAGCGGCTCATTGATTCTGGGCCGAGTCCCAAAATTGACCAACCCTCGACCACTTGTCTTTGGCCTACTCAACCCTCGGACACACTAGGTACTCGGCCCACCTGACTCAGTCTACTCGACTTGACCCAAACCCATTCGGCCACTCGGCCCTCGACCACACTAGGTACTCGGTCTGCCCAATTCAGCCTCGATCTACCTAACTCGGCCAGTCCCATTCGACCACTCGGCCCTTGGCCACTTGTCTTTGGCCTACTTGGCCCTCAGACACAGCATCCACTCGCCCTTGGCCATTTGGCCCATCCGAGTTATACACTTGGCCCTTGCAATTCGGACCTGTTGGGCCAAATTTGATTTTTCCCAAAAATTTCAAATTCTAGACTAGACCCACCTAGGCCATGGCTGTACAAACCTTCGAAGGCCATACAGACACTTGAACACTTTTCTGGTGTAGGGAATAGAAGAATCAATAAGATGCAGATGCAGGGGCAACGTTAGTTGACTATCTAATGACCTAGCTCGTTACTGGCATCATGCGGAGTCATGAACCCCCAAATGAATCTTGACTAAGCGGAAGGCACAGCGAAAACCCTATAAACTAGCGAGGATGGCCAGAAACTGAACATACAGGCCTATCAGGCCAAACCTAAGAACGAGAGTGCAAGAGCTGCTTAGACGCTTTGTTTTCTCACTCACTCCAATTTCCAACACTCAACACACTTAAGAAAAGCTAAAAGCCTAATTGCGCATAGTGCACGAAAAAGAGTACACACACATACACACAGAGTGAAGGTAAGTTGAGGACTGTTTGTAATTAACAAGGAACTCACTCAAACATAAAAACTTGGAAGAACCCACCAATAAGAGAAGATCCCAAGGCATAGATGGGTGATCAAATCCCCAAGTGTAGAACCCAACGAAGAACATAATGGAAAAGCAAGACGCAGCAAGGATCGACACTATCGAGGAAGTGGATCTGTCTGACCTCATCAACCTGATCGAAAACCTGGCAGAACAAAAAATTAGACTGGTAGAGGGCAACTCAGATCATAAAAGCAGCGAAGAACTCAACCTAGCAGAATTTCCTGAGGCAATCCAGCAATTGGTGAGAAAGTATGATGCTCAAACCCAGTTAGAACATCGCGGCAAACCTACAGAAGACATCATAGTGGACCTTGAGGAGGAGAGAAAACTAGCATGTAAGACTCTACAAGGCATAGTTGCTTACAACTAGGATCAGAAAACTAGGAGCTTATTCCATAGCATGGAAATGCGAGAGATCTAGAGACAACTAGCCCTAGCATTCAAAAATCAGACAGAGAATGAGAGAGCACGAGAAGGAGACCTCATGCTGACCGAGCTTTTGAAGATGAAGTGGCTTCTAGATAACACGGAAACAAAGCAGAAGAGTGCTATAGCATTAGCAACATCACTATTGGCAGGGTTAGGCTCTAAGAGACAATCAAAAACTCCCATAGTAGCGAAGCAGCTAGACAAATACCAGCTGAACAACAACTCGTATAGCTTCATAGAGCAGTTCAAGAAGGTTTGCAAGGCCAATGGCCTCACTGATCTTGCTCAACACTTGCTAGATTTTAGTTTGTGCTTAGGCGATAAGGGTAGGGCATGATACATGAGTTTAGATGTTGTTGAGCAAGTCGATTTCAATGACCTAAATAATCTCTTCATTAAGAGATTCTTTGAACCATGATACTAACCAAGATACTGCAATAATCTACTGGTGCAACTTATTAATGCCAAGTAGAGAGAGAAAGAAGACATCCAAGATTACGTGAACCGTGTGAGGAGCCTCTTTAAGAGAATCCCTATGGGCAAGAGACCAACTGAAAGAGAGATGTCCATAGTATTCATTAACACAATACGAAGTGAAGAGCTCTACAAAGCCTTGGCAGGCAACTCGAGCCTACAATGAGATGTGCTGGCAAGGGTCTTTGAGGAAGCTATTAGAGTGGATGACCAACTCAAGGAGAGAATCTCCAAGAGCTCAAATTGAGAAGAGTCTAGTGCTAGGAACTCCAAGAGGGCTTCAACAGTGAGTGAGAGATCAAGCCCAAGCTCTCAAGATAAAGGGAAGGGCACTGATTCAAGACAAGAGCTAGCAGAAATGAAGATGGACATAGCCAAATTGTAGGAGATGATGAGACGACCAACGCACCCACACATCCAATGTGTGTATTGTAGTGAAAACCACCTACCAGCCGAGTGTCAAGTCCCTAGGTCACGACCTTGTGCTAATTGCGGTAGGTTTGTCCATGACACCATGCATTGTTGATTACCTTGGAGACTGCCATACGCGAAGCCTTACGATCAACCCTACCTTGCGAATAGGCCACCAAACTTCTTTGGAAGGGGAGCCCCATTGGCCCTCCCAGCATCCAATGACACTAAGCCGACCATCCCTAGGATGGAGATAAACCCTACGGGGATTCCCTAGGCCACCCGAACCCTACGTAACCCATCTACTGAGTGACACTCCAGTCCACTACATAGAGGTGCCAAACGGTGATGAGCCTTATGTATACCCTTACATATCGTACGATGAAGAAGGCAATGTAGTCCTTATGGACTACCGACTAGTATCGGTGATGGCGTTAGGTAGGGGGAGAGGAAAAGGCCTAGGAAGGCAGACACAAGAGCCAATCGTGTGTTGGACTTGCATCACCCAAGATACGTTTCTTCACCCTGCTTTGAGAGGGAGTAAGAAAATAGAGACAAGGCTAACCTAAGGTGTGGTGAGTGTGAAATCACTCATCTCTTTGTTGATTTCCCTAGATGGAAGCCATCCTCTAGTTTGGAAAACAAGCCATCGGTCCCAGTGGGGTTGTTTGATGTTGAGACACTTGATGGGAAGGCCACACCTATTCCATTGCATGTCATGACCCATGCGCAGACAAAGCAGGCTGGCATATTATTGCCAGGGCCTAGCAATCTTGAGGAAACCTCAATCGAAAAGAAGAGTCGGAGATGGAGGAAGAAGAGACTAGATGCTAAGGTCACGCTCAAAATCAAAAGTGCCATGACACTGCCTTCTAAAAAGAAAGTCACTAACGCATAGGCAAAAATGTCAACTCCAAAGATGGCTAAAAAGGAAAGTTCCAAGGTGGGGAGTATCCCAACCCAAAGTGCCAACTCGAAGCCATTAATAAAGTGAAGGAGTGGGTGAAGGAAGCCCAAGAGCACCTAAAAGATTCTGAGCCCATACTAGAAGAGGTGGTTGATGATCTCTTAAGCATAAGCACTCCGTCTCACCCCCACAACCAAAATTGAGGGATGTGACTGTGTCACAAGTAGTCCTACTTAGACAAAGTCTAAATGCTATGAGATAGCAAATTAGTCAAGGCCATTAGCCAAGAGCCGCAAAGTTAGGAGAGAGACAAGTAGCTAGTAACCTCCTTAATACATTAGTGACCACCCTTGTGACTCTAAGCTTAGGAGACCTACTTAGGCAACATCCAATGCTATGGCAAGAGAGCTAAAAATAGTGGGTCAAAGAATCAAATGAGCAAGATGCCACAAACTTGCATGAGCATGACACAAAAACGCAAATACCGAGCCTGACGCTACACTCCATGCCTAAGTCCTTACATGTCAATGCTTTTTGGGAAGGCATAGAGATGCATGCAGTCCTGCCAATCTTAGCTCTTAGAGATGCCACAAGAAAGAGAATCGTAGACACATGGGCGGGAGTTAGTGTGCTAAGCCATGTGGTATTCCAAACTTGGGGTAACCCGCTAGTCGAGACTGTTAGGTTCAATGTCACACTGGCTAACGGAATGAAGGTGAAACCATTCAACATGTTAAAGAATTGGCCAGTGAATATTGTAGGAGCCCAATTCTCTATTGACTTTATAGTCATGAAGGAAGTGGACTATGACATTATGCTAGGCCAACCCTAAATGAGCAACGCAAGAGTCAGAGAAGACTAGGGCAACGGTCTCATCTTCCTAGGCAATCAAACAGAGGTTGTAAGGGTAGAGATGGAAACCTGGAAGACTACACTGGTTGACCTAGATGCTATCTCCACCATGATGAAGGGTGATGGCCAAATTAGGAAATCCTATAGGCCCTTAACCAAGTATATCCCGTGTCTTGAGAACAAGAGAGACTAGATGCCTGTTCTTGCTACCATTAACCTGCCATTCTCGAACAATGAGGAGTACGAAGAACAAGCCATCAAGATAATTGGCAAGACCAAGGACACACCCTTAGTACTAGCCTACATGATGTCTCAAAGCCTATGCAAAAGACCCAACCCTATCATATTCCAAGTTTCGAATAATAGACGAGAGCTCCTTGAGATCCTAGGATATCTAAATGACAAGTTGGTTGGAAATCGGGCAATGAATCTCAAGTCACTCCAAGATCTCTTGGACGAGCCTAAGTGGTGATGGTCCAAGGTATACAATTTAAACTTGATGTATATTTGGGCCTTAGTCCCTAACCAACAAGAAGAGATGTATCAGGAATTGGGAGATGATGAGTAGTCAGACAAAGATAGCTTTGATGACAAATATGAACACTGTTGTTCCTTCAGTGATGAGAGTGAAGGGAAGATAGACACTATAGAATACAACACTGGGGGATGTGTAATAAAAAAAAATACGAGCTGAATCCAAACCACCCAAGCAAAACTCCTTAGGTTAGAGAAAGGAGTCACACACATGGATTGCAATCAAACCTGGTTGGAGCACATAGGCACAATTGACTACGAGCAGGCAACCCTAGCCTAACCAAGTATTGCACCATTACTGAGAACAGACTTACCTTTCAAGCTGCGACCACCAGGAGAGACTCCCTCTTCTAGTGAAGGCAAAGAGTTTGATTCTGAGTCGGAAGTCAGCTCAGATAGTGATCCTGAGGTGCCTCGATTTTCCAAGACTAGATGCACCAAGGGAGGAACGACAGAAGTTGCCTAAGGATATGCATGCAAAAGAGCAGTGAAAACCATAAGATCTATGAAAGTGATTCATGAAATTCAAAAAAAAGACAAGGTAGTGATCTTTCTGGGAACCAAACAACAAGGGCAAGCAAGCGAACCAATCGAAGAACCCACCAAGGTCAAGGAGGGCAATTCTGTTAAGGAAGGGGAGACACCTTGACCTGCCTTTATAGCCAATAACTTGACTGAGGAAGAGGAAGCAAGTCTCATTTCTCCCTTACGAGAGTATACAAAGGTCCCTAGAAGAGCTCAAAGGGGTAGACCCAAGTGTAGTGACTCACAACATACCCATGATACTTGATGCAATGCCGGTCAGCAGTCCCAAGAATCCAAAGCACGCCCATGCCATCAAGGAAGAAATTGACAAGCTAATGAGAGCAAGATTCATCTACAAAATTGAGCACACAGACTGGGTTTCGCCCATAGTCATCCAATTGAAGAAGAATGGAGAGATTAGAGTGTGTGTCAATTACAGGAAGATAAATGTTGCTACAAAGAGAGATAACTATCCATTATCATACACCGAGCACATGCTCAAGAAGCTGCTTGGAAAGGAGGACTATATTTTTCAGGATGGCTTCTCTAAATACAATAAGGTGTAAGTGCATCCTAATGATAGACATAAGACCACATTTTCCACTGAGTGGTGTGTCTTTGCCTACATAGTCATGCCCTTCACGAGGCTAACTAATGCGCCAGCTACCTTTCAATGACTTATGTACACTATATTCAAGGATATGCTTAGGAAGGAGTTAGAGGTCTTAATGGATGACTTGTGTGTTCACTCTACTTGGAGGGAACACTTAGACAAACTCCGAGTGGTCTTTGAACATTTTCAACTATATCGGCTCTCGTTGAACCCTTGAAGTGCCAATTTTGGGTAAAGCACAGATGCATTCTAAGGCATGTAGTATCGAAGAACCGCATTGCCATGGACTTCTTGAAGGTCAGGATCATTGTCGATCTTCCACCCCCAACTAATTACAAGGGCATTTGATACTTCTTAGGCCATATAGAATATTATTAGCAATTTGTGTTGAGCTACGCATTGATTGCTAAACCTCTATACAAGCTGTTGATCATATTCGAATGGACTGAGAAATGCCAACGCGTATATGAGGAATTGAAAAAGAATCTGACCACTGCACCAATTCTATGAGCCCCAGATTGGACATTCATGTTCAATGTGCACATTGATGCTTCGAAATGTCAAGATTGTGGGAGAGAAGGAAGGAGTCTCACTTGTAGCTTTCTTGCTTGCACAATGGGGGAATACACACAAAGGTGGAGGCTGAAAACAGTTTTCCTCTTCTTAGTTGTGTAAGCCAAAAGAACTCTAGTACAAAGAAAAAGAAGAACCCTATATATGGGTCTCAAACCAAACTCAACTAACTAAGGTTGCATACTAACTGAGCCACGAACTAGAGTAGATAAGGATAGCTATCATGTAGCTATTATTCATGGGCGGTGTACCAACCGTGTCTGCAAAACTGATAAGTCGGTGACATAAATACACAACGGTCACCCTGGCGTATCACGAGTGGAGCTCGATATCTCAACACTCCCCCTCGAGCTCAATCCCAATTCCTGCACACCAAGCAGGTCTCTGAACTTGCACAGCTTCTCTGTGCCCAATGCCTTCGTGAATATGTCAGCTACTTGATCCTCTGTGCTGACATAAACTAGATCAATAAGACCTAGTAAAACCCTCTCTCGCACATAGTGATAATGCACCTCAATGTGCTTTGTTCTAGCATGATAGACTGGGTTATTTGCCAAGTGTATACTACTCATGTTGTCACAATAAATGACAACTGGCCCATCTGTAGACTGATGCATATCATAAAGTAGCTTATGCAACCAAGCTATCTCACATGCAGCCATTGCTGCACCCCTGTACTCAGCCTCTGTGCTCGACAAGGCAACTGTAGGCTGTTTCTTGCTGCTCCAAGTGACTGCAGCACTCCCAAAAGAGAACACATATCCACTGGTAGATCGTCTATCAGAAATACTACTAGCCCAATCAGCATCAGTGTATCCATTCAACTGTATCTGAACCCCAGTCTCATAAAATAGTCCATACTGCAATGTGGACTTCACACCTGAGTATGCGTCTAGCCGCATCCAAATGCGATTTCCTTGGAGCCTGCATAAACTGACTTACCAATCCAACAGCATAGCTCAAATCTGGCCTGGTAATAGTCATATAAATTAAGCTTCCTACTATGCGACTGTACATAGTAGGGTCTTCCAGAAGCTCACCTGCATCTGCGCTCAGCTTCACATTCTGCTCCAAAGGAACTGAAATAGGCTTACAGCCTGTCATCCCATATTTGGACAGCATGTCCAATCCATACTGCCTTTGCAAGAGCTGTATCCCACTTGGTGATCTAATCACCTCAATGCCCAAGAAATAACGCAGCTCTCCCAAATCCTTCATCTCAAACTTCTGCTTCAATAGCATTTTCACATGAAGGATATCTTCATCACTGTCACCTGTCATAATCAAATCATCAACATAAATGACAAGTAGCATAATACCTTTCTCTGTTTTTCTCACATAAAGTGAGAAATCTGCCTTGGAAATCTAAAAGCCAATAGTAACAAGATACTGTCCTATCTTGTCAGACCATGCTCTAGGTGCTTGCTTCAAGCCATACAAGGCTTTCTTCAACCTGCAAACAAACTCAGGATGAACAACATGCACATAACCTGGTGGCTGCTCCATATATACCTCTTCTTGCAAATCACCATGCAAGAAGGCATTCTTTACATCCATCTGATGTAAAGACCATCCCTTTGATGCAGCCATAGCAATGACTGCTCTTACGGTTGCCATCCTTGCAACCGGACTGAATGTTTCTTCATAGTCAATGCCATATGTTTGTGCATACCCCTTGACTACTAATCTTGCCTTGTATCTGTTCACAGAACCATCTGCATTGTGCTTCACCTTATAAACCCACTTACAACCAATTGCATTCTTACCTTTAGGCAAAGGTACTAACTCCCATGTAGCATTTGCTTCCAAGGCATCCATTTCTTCATCCATGGCTTTCTCCCATTTTTCTTTTCCCATGGCTTGCTCAAAAGAAGTGGGTTCTGGTTCCTGTATCACTTTGACCATATATGCATAGTGAATGGCTGTAAATCCATCATATTTCAGCCTATCCACATGATACCTAGCTCTGGTAGACCTGCACAAAGTAGGTTCACTCCCAGGTGCTCTCAAAACATCCTTGGTCTTCCTTACTCCAGGTGTAACAATAGAAGGAATACCCAACTCATCATCAATGCTCTGTTCTGAGCCATTGGATTCACCATCCACATAAGAGTGACCTGCATTCACATCAAACATGGGCTGATCAACCTTCTCTTTTCCTTTTCGTGATACCTGCATACCACTATCTGCATTGCTTTGAGAAGATTCTCCTGATCTCAATCTGCCTGTCCATGGCGAAGAATGTGAACCACTGCTAGAGGACGCTCCAGGTCCACTAATATTTTGTGACTGCTGCTGTGAATTCTGTGCAGCATTACCATTTTGTGCATCTACATCATCAATCACATTTACTGGTTTATACCAGCTACTCATCTCATCAAAAACAACATCTCTGCTCACTGTAAACTTACGAGTAGAAGGGTTATAGCATCTATACCCTTTTTGCTGCAGAGAGTAACCAATAAAGATGCACTTCTCAGCTTTTGGATCCAACTTGGATCTCAACTCATCTGGCACATGTACATAGGCAATGCAACAAAAAATTTTCAAATGAGAAATATCTGGTTTCCTACCAGTATACTTCTCCTCTGGAGTCATTCCATGTATTGCTGTAGTGGGAGTCCTGTTCATTATGTAGACTACTGTAGCAACTGCTTCAGCCTAATAAAAATCTGGCAAGTCTTTTTCATTGAGCATGGCACGAGATACCTCTCCAATATGCCTGTTCTTCCTTTCTGCAATTCCATTTTGTTGTGGGGTATGACTGCATGAATATTGCTGCTTTATGCCATGCTCCTGCAGGAACCTTGCAAACTCATTTGAGAGGTACTCTCCCCCTCCATCTGACCTTAGGCATTTTATTTGCAGACCTGTTTCTTTTTCAACCATAGCTTTAAGAGTTTTGAAATGCCCAAACACTTCACTTTTCTTCTTCATAAAATACACCCAAACTTTTCTGCTATAGTCATCAATAAAAGTGACAAAATAATGACAGCCTCCAAGAGATGCAGCTTTAGTAGTCCACACATCAGAGTGGATTAATTCCAATGGCTTCTTACTCTCTTGAACATGTCTAGGAAATGGTTTCCTTGCCTGTTTTCCAAACTGACAGGCTTCACATACCTTATGCATTTCTGCAACCTTGAATTTAGGCAATCCTGCAACAATATTTTGGGCCTGCATTGATTTAAGTCGCTGTACATTAACATGACCAATGCGTTTATGCCAGATATCAATATCTGCAACTACACCGGTCCCATGTGCAAACATTGCTGCACTCAATTCAGACATGTCTGCATCCAACGTAAACATTCTGCCCTTCTTCTTTCCTTTTGCTATCAAGCGACCTTTATTTTTCATATCCTCAACAAAGCATCCATGAGGATTAAATCTGACCTGCAAACCCTGCTCAACCATTTGACCAACAGAAACCAGATTCTTGGTGATAGTATTTCTTTTTCCCATCCTGCATAGACAAAGGAAATTTTCCAATCTGCACAATAGGATGTGCAGTATCATCACCAGTCTCCACAAATCCTGGTTTTTCCATTTTCCTTGCATCCTCCATCCATTCTGCATGACCTGTCATGTGGTTTGATGCACCTGAGTCAACATACCATACATCGTTGCTTTCTTCTGCACTTGTCGCAGAATTGTTCATGTGTTGCACCATAAACAAATGCTCATTTTTGTCATCACCCTGTCTACTAGAAGATGCATAATTTCCTTGTTGCAGTTTTCCATTCATGATGTCATTCTGCTTTTTATAGCAGTCTTTAGCCATATGACCCATTTTACCACAGTAGTAGCATTCAATATTGCTGTTTGCATTTTGCCCTCTTTGCCATCCACCACGACCTCTTTGGCTCCCCCTGCCTCTAGACTTACCACGTCCTCCTCCATAGGACTGGTTTTCTTGATTTTGCTGCATATTCTGATTTCTACCACGGCCTCCAAATCAGCCTCCTCTACCTCTGCCTCTACCTCTGCCTCTACCTCTTCCAGCATTTGAGTAGAAGACAGCTTCTTTTGAAGTTCCTCCTGAAGAAGATGCACCACCGTTTCTCTGCTCCTCAGAAATTAGAAGAGCAATCAACTCCTCAAAATCAGGAAATCTTTCACGGACGGAAATGGATGTTCGGAACTGTGCATATTCCTTTCCTAGACCATTCAAGGTCACAGAAACTAAATCATCATCTTCCACTGGCGACCCAATGGAAGCAAGTGCAACTGCAATCTTCTTCACCTTTATGTGGTAGTCATTGATGCTCATATTTTCTCTTTGCACATTATGCAACTCTTGCTTGAGCTGCATTTTCTTGGCTTGAGTATTTGTGCTATACATTTTTGACAAAGTATCCCATGCCTCCTTTGGCGTACTTGCATCCTGAATATGCACAATCATAGAGTTTGAAATACTGATAGACAGCCAGTACATAACTTTCCTGGCTCTCTCATGCCATGCTTTAAATGCCTGCATTTGCTGTTGATTGGGAACATCAGGAAGAACTGGTTCTTCTTCATTTCCTGCAACAAATTTCCAATATCCTTTTCCCATAAGGAAATTTGTCATTCTAAACTTCCATGCTTGGAAGTTGTTCTTGTCAAGCTTTTCAGTGACAATCTGTGAGAGAGAATCAGATGCCATTACAGAATACTGCAAAAAATTCTGTCACTGCACAAAACACAGCTTCACCCTCACAAGGGCAAATCTGCAAAACTGGAGAAAGTGGTATTTGACCACACAGTCACTTCCTAGTGACGATTTTGCATCAACAGGCAACAGGGATGATTCTGTAACTCCCAATGTTTCTGCACACAAGCATACGATGCAATCTCTGTGGTAACTTTTCACCGACCTGTAGAACAGTGGTCGCACAGCATAAAATTGGGCCTTTTCCTAAGTGCGTGCAGAAAACTTCCACCTCCAAAACAGGCCCCGAAATGGCCTCAAATCAAAAAAACAAGGTCGCCAAGGGCTAAAGCCCTTACCCGTAGCATATACTGCCCTCTTGCTTCACTGTGAAGGGCGTCTCAACCTGAGACAATGCACTCCTGCACTTTCCGGCTGTGCTACCTACATAGATCTGCTCCCAAAACAGAAAATGAAAGCAACACTGCTCCTCTTACCAGAACACCGCGAGCTTGGCTTGCTTTCTTGAGCTCCTTACCACGAACAAGGCTCTGATACCATGTCAAGATTGTGGGAGAGAAGGAAGGAGTCTCACTTGTAGCTTTCTTGCTTGCACAATGGGGGAATACACACAAAGCTGGAGGCTGAAAACAGTTTTCCTCTTCTTAGTTGTGTAAGCCAAAAGAACTCTAGTACAAAGAAATAGAAGAACCCTATATATGGGTCTCAAACCAAACTCAACTAACTAAGGTTGCATACTAACTGAGCCACGAACTAGAGTAGATAAGGATAGCTATCATGTAGCTATTATTCATGGGCGGTGTACCAACCGCGTCTGCAACTGATAAGTCAGTGACATAAATACACAACGGTCACCCTGGCGTATCACGAGTGGAGCTCAATATCTCAACACGAAATTCGTTGTAGGAGCTGTGTTGCTAGTGGACAACTCATTGAGACCAAAATGAATTACTCAACAACAAAGAGAGTGGGTTTGGCCATGGTGTCTGCTATAAATAAATTTCATAATTATCTTTTGGCTACGCCTTTTACCTTCTTTGTTGACCATCAAGCCTTGTTATATCTTGTTAATAAACATTGTGCTATATGACACATCACTTGATGGCTCCTTCTACTTCTAGAATTTCATTTCTTTGTGGTAGTACGTAAAGAGAAGCTGCACTATATGACTGACCATATGTCTCGCATCCCCACAATAGAAGCTGTTAAACAAGGCATTGTAGACGAACTGCTAGATGCATATCTATTTAGCTTATCCAGCAAAAGAGATTTGTTCAGAGTTGACATGACACCATATTAGGCAGATGACATAGTCCAAGTACTGGGAGCACGGACTACCCCAACGACCAATAAAAAAGGCCCGACTCAAGCGACTCATCCTAAAGATCCAACCCTATCAATTGATAGCAGGCCAACTCTATAGATTGGAGTAAGATGGGTTGCTGCGTAGATTCGTGTGTGAGCATGAAATGCATGACATACTCACAGAGACATAATGGAATTGTAGGACACTTCAATGGAGACACGATAGCCTGCAAGGTGCTACAGTCCATAGCTGTGGTGGCCCACTCTTTTCTAAGATGCAACACAATTCGTAAAGCATTGTGATGAGTGCCAATGGACTAAGATCCCTATTCATAAGAATCACATGGAGCTAACCCCAATCATTGCACAATAACCCTTTAAGAAATAGGGGATTGACTTTATCGGACCCATTAGTCCTGGAGCACAGTATTCACAAGCTAAGTACATCATTGTCGCCACCATCAATTATCTAACGAAATGGGAAAAAGCACGCGTTACAAGAAAAAATGATGCTAGGACCGCTGCCAAGTTCTTATGGGAGCAAGTAATCTCACGATTTGGCTACCCCATCAAACTTGTTAGTGACTAAGGCACACACTTCATCAACAAAGTGATAGCTCATCTCCTATCCACCTTCCTAATCATCCATCGAAAATCTTCACCTTATTACCCTTAGGCAAATAGCCAAGCTGAATCCATAAATAAAATCTTGGTGAACGTCCTGACCAAGGTAGTCTCTGCTTCACACAGTGACTGGGATAACAAGTTGATGGCAGCCTTGTGGGCCTACCACATGGCTAATAAAACGACTACATGTCAGACTCCCCTTAGGTTGACCTATGGAACTAAGTCAATTCTGCCCTTAGAGTTATTTGTCCTCCCTAGCCTGAGGATAGCCCTTCAATAGAGATGGGATGGGAAGGAGGCATGGGCAAAGTGCCTTGTTGAGCTCGAATGCTTATCGGCAACTTGGCTTCTAGCCATCCGTGTGCTAATATGCGAGAAGGCAAGACATAAAATCTGGTTTGACAAGCATGTCAAGTAGCAAGACTTTGAATATGGTGACTGAGTACTACTATACTCAGTCAAGGGATATAAACAGAAAATGAAGTTTAGGGAGCTAGGACCTTTCAAAGTTCGGGCTATCAGTTGAACTGGCAATGTAGAACTCGAAACCCTAGAAGATGAGGGCATAGGCTTCTTCAATAGTAGCCACATGAAGAAGTACTACCCTCCCACGCACCCACTGCATGAACCTCCAATGCTAGAGTCCCCTGTCAATGTACGAGTAGCCACTATCATTGAGATGGATGATGAGGATGAGGAAGATGTCGAACCACCTTACCTAAGCATAATGGTCACTACCAAAGCACACGTGCACCTTCAATGCATTGATCAATAGGGAGCTAAATTTAATATCTTAATACATGATCATTGGACCCAAATTAGCAAACCATAGTTACAATCTACTAATGCTAAACTCAGCCCATATGGGGGCTAATTATATGCACTCTTAAGAAAGTGCAAGGTTGTAGTTTCTATCGAGTTTGAAAGCATGCCGATGATCTTCTATGTGTTCCCCAACACTGAAGATGCAGGCATGGAGTTGATATTAGGACAAACCTTTAAGAATCAAGCTCGTTGTAATGTCGACTATGAGTCGCAACATATCCAACTAGCCAAGGGCAGCGTTTGCATAGTTACAGCTTTCAACAAGGGTTGTGCGACTCCTTCCAAGTCAACAAAGCCACCGATAGAGAAACTTGTTGCCAAGTCTAAGGAGGGGGTAGTGCTTTGTCATCACCCACCAAGCCTCGAGACAAGCAAATCATTGAATTCAAAGCTAAGGCCCATGAGCCAAAGCTTCAATGGATACCTAAATTGCAAGGACCACCACCTAGAGCAAACACCCACAACATCACAAGGCTAAGAACCCCACCTCTTGCCCTAGGAGGCCAAGATGCAACTATAGACATCGACGTATGGTCAAGCCGTGATGGGTCCCCAAGACCCTAAAACCCTCTAAGCAAGTTTGAGGAGTTAGGGGATGTAGTACAAAGCTCATGAAGCCTTCATGTATCCCTAACAATGTTCTTAATGACTTTAACTTGAGTGTTTGTAGCCTTTATCTTAGCAAGACTAAACCTTTTTTATGTGCTTGGATCTATGTAGTTTGTCAACAAGATGTTGCACTAGCAAATGGGTCCAAAATAATTGGGATTCCTTAATGTAAATCATTGATGTGGTGATGCCCTGTCAAGTATCCCTGATTGTTCTTAGAGGTTGTTGCCTCTTCTTTAGCTCTGATAGCACTAGTTCCCATAATAGAATCATGGTGGAGAAGTACATTGCCCATGACATGGTGGTACAAAGTGCACTCATCCTGAAGGCCTATGAAGTCCTCTTAATCCAACTCAAGATGTATGGTGCACTCACTCCTTAAGTTGAAGCTATGTAACTCTTTGATAGTGCATAGAAGCAATTTTGTAATTCATGGAGAAATAGTTTCTCAATTGATAATTCATGGGGAAACTACTTCGTTGATAATTCATGGAGAAAGTACTCATTCGACCTAGTTGAAAATTATAAGCTTTTGTTTGAAAATACAACCTTAAGCTTAAGCAACATTTACACAAATTGGACTTAGGGAGTAACTCTAAGACGGAATGCATATGCAACTAGAGGCATGTGAAGTGTGATTAATAGTGCACCCTAGGCAAGTTGTGCATAGCCCTACCAAAGTCTCAAGTTAGTTTCCTAGACCCATAGTACATGATCACCCAAGCCTTTGAGATTGTGCAACTTTGGTGTTTGAGATATTGTGGCAATTCAAGATGTCCCAACCTTTTGAGAGAGACCTACATCAAGAGTAAATAATCTACTAGCATGTTTACCTTTTAAAATCAACTTGCAACTATTTTTAGGGACCTTTGCATAGCAACAATTATATATAAACCAAACTTGCAATCCTTATTCCACCATCCGATAATAAAAACCTAATTCTTAGTTATATTCCATACATGTAGCACATCAACTAATCACTTTGTTTTACCATATTGTATACTCAAGGAAACATATCCAATGTGAGTTATGGGGTGGGCCATATCATCCCTTGTCTCCACATAGCCTAGAGACTCTAATTTGTGCATCTCTCTAAACCACTCTCCATGAGAATTCATGTGGTTAGATGTACATGAGTCTACATACCATATAACATTCTTAAATAACCCATCAGAAACAATCACATTGTTTTATGAAATGCTACATGACAAAGGCCTACTCACTTCTATCATCATTATTTTTGCTAGTGGAAGCATATTTACCTTGTTGCTTTTTTCCATTTCCAATTTTAATCTTCTTTTTAAAACAATTATTAGAAATTCGGCCTTTCTTACTCCAATATTAGCATTCCTTACTATCATTAGAAGTTTATGGTCGATTAAAACATGTAACTTGCTCTCTTTGGCTCTCTGTTCCTTGGAACTTTCCTCCTCTATTTTGCTATGCACACTATAACTTTGACCACAATCACCATCTTGGCATCAACCATGACCTCTAGCTCTACTAGTAGAGTAAAACATCTATTCAAACTTTCTCTTACTTTGAGAAGATGAAGATGAAGAATCCAAGCCAAGATTCTTCTCTGTAAGTATCACCATAGAAATTAGATGTGTAAAGTCAGAGATATCATCCTTGGTATGCATAGATGACCTGAAACTCTTATACTCATCTCCAAGTGTGTCTAAGCATGCTCAAACAACACCATTATCATCAGATACTACATGGATAGATTCAAGAGCTTCCACAATAATCGTGATCTTTAATCTATAACCATTATGAAAAGATTTCCTCTTTTAACTTGATTTAGCTCTAACTTGAGTTGTAGCTTTCTAGCCTTTGTGTTTACCTCAAACAAGCTTGCCAAATTCTTCCAATCAATAATGGGAGTCTCAAACATGCAAATAGACCATCATACTATTTGTGAAACTCATAGATAGCTAATACATCACTTTACTCTATGGTTGCTTTTAATCTTTCTTAGTCTTTATTTGTTCTATAGTAGCATTTTGCTAAGGGACTTGAAGTGCTACTACTATATCTCCTTTAATGTAATTCCAAACACATTTTCCCTTCAAGAAATTTGTCTTCATGAACTTACATGCAAGACAATTATTCTTATTAAGCTTCTAATTGATAGTCTAATTAAAATTCTCAAACATTTTGACAAGAGAAGTAGCATTACAAAATCTAGAATCTACAACCAAGTCAATACCAGATGCATTACAACCAAAACATGTAGCCTTTTTCCCTAATGATTGCACAATAATAATTGCAATTTATAATTTATATGTAGATGCCCTTTGTGTTTGCAACGTAGCAAACACCTAAAACCTTACAAATCCAAAATATGCAACCTATGCACTTGTAAGCAACAAAGACATCCAAATCTACAGTATACCTAAAAACTTCTTTCAACCAACTTATAAGACCAGAAGAAATCCCAAAATGACCTCAAATGACCAAAATCATAGTGGAAAATCTTTAAAGGGCCCATCTGAAATAAATATATTACTCTTTGTGCTTATCAAGTTTCACTACAATCAAAGACTACAACCTTGCCAACATCAGGAGTCTTGGCCTATGACGCCTTTGGAGTTAGACATCAACTGCTTCAAGTTGTTTTAAAGGCCTTTGGGCCTTTGTGGTCGCGTTCGGCTCTTTTAGGCTATTTTAAGGCCTTATGATCCTTATGGCTCAAAATCGACCACTAAAAAGTTGTTTTAAGGCCTTATGGACCTTAGATCCCACAATTAGCCCCTTTAGATTAAGGCCATGTAGGCCTTTGATGCTAAAATTTAGTTGGTTATTGATCATCAACTCTCCTGTGGCCTTTTCTCCATTGGTCATTCGTGACAAGTGGTCAGCCCCATGAAGTGTTGTTTTCTTTTTTGAACCACAACAAGAAATTCCAATTGTAACAATAAGAGAATCCAATGAGCAATGCAACCAGTAGCACAATGTTTGTTCACAAGTTAAAGTCATGCTTGATGGTCCATAAAGAAAGTGAAAGGCATAGCAAGAAGATAATGGCAAAACTTCTTTATAGTATAAACCATCACTAAGCTTTCACGTTCTATGGTCTAGTAATTCATGTTGGTCTTGATGAGTTGTCTACTAGTGAAGCTCATAGGAAACTCATGGTATGCACATGTAAAACTCTCCCATTTTGCACTATAATTGGGCTTCTTTTTCTTCTCAACTCCCTTTGAACCAATGGAGAATTGCTCCACCATACACTCATAGAGGTTGCCTTGTTTGCTTGTACCTAAATTGGAGCTCAAGCCCCTTTAACTAATTGGCATGTGCCATAGAGTTGTATAGCAATTTTTTTACTGATAGTATTGATTATATATTGTGGTTTTTTTTGTCCTTCTATGCTCTTGAGATGTTAGATGCCTCTTAAGAAATTAAGCTAACAACTAAGTGTCTCTAAGAAGGAAATATATAAACAGTAAACATATGTAGGAGTGCAAGGCTAAGTATGATTGCATGGGACCAAATGGAATGAGGAGGAGGCTTGAGGAAGGGGGAGGTGGTTATAGCATCATCAATTGAAGTGGTATCACCTCAATAACCTCATTGGAAGAAGCCATGGTTGAGAAGGACCTCTTGATTCAATTTTTATAGGTGATTATTTAGTCCATCATGCCAATGATTCATTCAACTTGGTCTATCCATGGCTTTCCTTTTATTAATGATCCATATTTGAATTTGTTGTGTGTATTTTTGTTGCATTGATAAGTTGTACTCTCATAGCTACATAGTCACAGATGATGAGAAAGAGGAATGTCACTATTATATGAATTAGAGTTATTACAACATAGCCATGCTTCAATAAACACCTACACATATACACTATACTCCACGTAGTAGAAATTATCAAACTAACTTACACATGATTTATTAAATGAAGTAAATTTTATTACCTTTTTATCATGTCTACATCTAATGGCACTAATAATTCTAATTTGCAAGTGAATCATCATGTGAGAGAATGACATTATAAGTATATTAATTTGTGTGATTGCACATATAGCTATGCTTACAAAAACACTTGCACATCTGCACCATACTTAAGTTAGTTAAAATCAGCAAACCAACTTACATGTAATTTATACAACTTAATTATGTTTGTATCATGTCTAAAATAAAAAAATTCAATGATAAATTTTAACTACTATATATTTTCCATTTAACTTATCTACAAATTTGTATGTGTGTGCATACATACATACATACATACATACATACATACATACATACATACATACATGCATGCATGCATGCATGCATGCATGCATGCATACGTACATATTCATGTAACTTATATATTTTCAATGTTCCCCTATAGCTATAGCATATGCATGCCTACATATCTATGTTTGATTGTATACATGCTGTTGCAATGTATACTGCATAGAGAGAGAGAGAGAGGGGAGAGAGAGAGAGAGAGAGAGAGAGAGAGAGAGAGAGAATATCTATGCAAACATCTCAAAATCCTCACTACACTAATGATGGCAAGTGTATGTATCATATGTTATAACCTTAGCTAGACTTTTGTATAGTATGTGAGCTCTATTTGAGGATGACTTTTATATATGGTCAACAATATCCCTACAAACCTTAATCATATGCATTTTCCCTAGTTTGGATTCTTACTCTCAAGGTGCTCACTACAAAAACATTGCACTACCCTTTACCTTTTTATCAATAAAGCTATACTTATCTTAAAATTTGGTGTGATCTTCTCTTGAAAAGTTAGAATATTTCTACACACAAATAATCAACTTATCAATATCTATATAAACCTTAAGTATAGGATAATGTGGCGAATCTTTCTATATATACCCCAAAAATTATAAATATTGGGGCGAATTTAACCTATTTCTTTGAATTTCCTTTCACATGAATGGCAAAAGAGTCTTCATAACCTCAATATTCCTTAGAAATGTGGGCAAATAAAAAATCTCAAAGTCATAACTCAACAAATTCATCTTTAAAAAAAAACTATGGATATATAAACTTTTAGTCAATTGGCAAATATTAGCCACTAAAGGGATCCTTGATGTACATCACAATGAGCCTATTTCTTGCAGAGCCTATGCATATAGCCGTGCTTATGAGATTTTATTTATGGATACAGGACTAGCCAAGCAGAAAAAAGGGAAGAGGAAGTAGTTGGAGTCATTGTTTGACTCTAATACAGGTTTTATGGGGAAGCATAAAGGATATCCCACATGTCCTCATTGTGAGAAGACGAGGAGAAGACCTCGCACCCTGAGGAGAAGTGTTGGAGGATATACCCTCACCTTTTTCTAAGAGTGAAGGGTGGATCTACATCAGAGCCTTCATCTACCTCTACTTCCTCACCCGCTATTTCCTTTGAGTTCATGTTTCTACACATTTATCAAGTGGAGGAGCCTTCTACAATTGTCTGACATTTTGAGCAACCTTGGCTCATTGATAGTGGTGCATTGAGTCTTGTGACTCCCCAACGTGATTTGTTATAGGTTCTCTATCTGTCTAAGGGTATCATCACTACTAGTGACATTTCTTCGGTGCCTATTAGTAGTGTTGGCACCTTGCCTCTATTTTATGATCATCCATTGAGCTCCATTTTTTAGGCCCTATATATTCTTGACTTGGGCTTCCCTCTCCTCTCAATTCATGGCTTTCCTCATCTCGCAACCTACATTGTCTTCACCAAGCTAGCCATTTTGTTGAGCATTCTACTACTAGAGCCATGTTTGTGATAGGTTAGTAGGAGAGGGGGCCATCTATGATCCATTCTCCTACCTTTGTGCAAGGCCCTCCAAGGCAACTTACTATTGCTACACCTATTCCCACTTGTGCACCATCTATTCCATAGGTTCCATCCCATCCCATTCCCCACCATCTTCTCTTGTGGTTCCCTTTTGTACCTCCCATCCCTTTCAAAGGGGAACGATATTGGTGATGCAATTATGGATTTCCTAGCCCTTTGTGTTTTAAAGGGGGCTTCCCAGGATTGTGAGGAGTTGCCTCAGGGTTTCCAGTCTACTTTGGGCCTTTCTTTTATGAGACTACCCCTTTTCTTTATTATTGAGCCACCATTCCCTACCACTTAGCCCTTGGTCCCTAGTGTTTCTATGCAACTTATGGCACGTTCGATAGTTCCTCACTATCGTCTCATAGTTGGGTTAGAGTCTTGGCTCACCCATCCCCGATTGGAGTTTTTTGGAGTGATCCATTCAACGCCTCTCCATTTCCATTGCCCTTTGGTGGTCTTCCATTTGATTGGCTATTTATAGGGAGAGGGGGTCTTGCTCCTTGGCTGGCTTTCTTCATCGATGGACTATATGGGCATCGATATTCCTCATTCCACCCTCGGATCTGCATCTGCTTTGGCCTTCTGCCACATCTAGGATCTGAGAGCGGGTGTTAGCACTCATGTATGTTTTGTGTGGTCATCTCCTACCTGTAAGCCTCAATCTAAGTTAGGTGAGGACATTAGGAGCTTTAACATTATATTTGTCTATCATTTTATGTATTTTAGATACTTTAGATATAGAGGGCAGATTAATGCATTTCTTTTTATGCACTTTTAGCTATTTTTTAGGGATTTGACCACATTTAGGATTTTTCCTCTTTTTCACCTATATATAGGTGGCATGCCCTCCCACTTTCATTATCCGTTATCCATCATTGATTCTTCGTGATCAGCCAACCCTCCTCATTCTCTCATCCCCCTACTACTGTCTAGTATGCACATTGATGTGTAGAGCTGTGTGTTGGGGCTTACTATTGCAACCTTATATATTTAGCCATTGCAATCACATTGTTCCTTCTCTCTCTTGCGTTCTCTTTATTTTGATTCTTTGTGAGCAGCTAGCCCTCCTCATTCTCTCATCCCCCCACTATTGTCTGGCGCACACATTGACATGTAGAGCTACGTGTTGAGGTTGACTATTGTCGCCTAATACCTCCATCCATTACAATCACATTATTCCTTCTCTCTCTTGCATTCTCTTTGTCTCTTTCTTCTCTTCATGTTCATTTTCTTCCTCATCATTTTCATCCTCTTCCTCTGGAGGCTCTGTCTCTGCTTCTATAGAGGCTCTGTAGGAGAAGAACAGATCCTCCACCTCTATGTCTGCTTCTGCTTCTGCCTCTATCTCTGGCTCTGTCTCTGTTTCTGACTCTGTGATTGCCATGTAACAGGGAGAACAATACATCCATGCTTCTATCTCAATGTCAGATGTGATTTTAGAAGTCAATTCGAGTTGAGGTAGGAGGTATTCTCCCATGGACAAAGACTTTGCTTCCTTTGGTAGTTGGCTTACAATGCCCACTATTAGGGACTTTGCTTCCTTTGGTAGTTGTAAAGAAGGAGATAGGAGAGAGAGAAGGAGAGGAGAGAGAGAGTGTAGAAGAGAGATAAAGACTGCAGGAAGAGAGAGAAGAACTGTAGAGAGAAGAGAAAGAGAGAGAAAGAGGGTGACAAGGAGAGAGAAAGACAAGAAGAGGAGAGAGAAATGGCTGGCAGCCATGGAAGGACAGGGAAGAAGATGAAGAAGGTGAAAGGACAGATCTATATTCATAAAATGGTACCTTAACCAGGTCCTTGTACACCTTAAATACCCCATCTGTGTAACTGGGTATTCGCATGTGCTATCGCCGTGTTAACCCCATATAAGACCCTCTAATCCCATTCTTTACATTCCATCCCGACCCAGAAGGTTTTTGCCCTCAAAAACAAAAAGAGGATGTATTGGTATGGCTAGGTGGGGGGGGAAAGGGGGTGAGGGGGGGAAATCTTGTGGAACGATGGCCTATGAGCATGTATGCAGTGTGAGCATGAGGGGAGAAGGTAACTCGGTACAAAGATAGGCACCAATTCCAAACAAGAAGGGCTGGACAACACCAGAAAGCATGCTGTCCCGAACAGGCCTGCAGTGGAAAACTAATCATAACTTGCCATGGGCAACTCCAAAGGAGACGTTCCGCATGTCAAAACGAAGATCTTTGAGCGTACTTTCAGCCCAGGTAGGTCATGCATGGGTGCAATCAATGCAAGCCCAAAACTGTTCGAAAACAGATGGTTGTCTACTGCAAAACATGCCCAAATCGAGTTGTCCTTCAGCCAAGGTTGCCACCTCAAGGTGAGGGGACTGCACCAGGGGAGTGCTGATGTAGATAGAGCTTTTCTTTAACCCCGGGATCAAATGGATAACCTACATGGTAAGCATCACTAGCATATAGGTCATACATGCAAGCATGGGTCTCTGCACTACCACCGGGGTCAAATGGAAAGTGGTTATCCTTTCCATGCATTAGGTTACCATCCACAAGTAAAGCTAGAATGGTCAGAACCACTAGTTGTTGCATCGAGTCTACCATAAGCATCATATGATTAAGCTCGGTCTGCTCTTGGATGTTGTCAACAACACACGGGGTTGCATAAGCTAAAAAGTTTACTGTCAGCCCCTAAGTGCTGCATATTCATGGACCCTGCATTCTTAGTGATGTCCAAGCATTCAACTGCAGGTCTGTGGAGAAAGGGGCTCCCGCATGGGGTCATGATCATCCAAATCCACATGCTGCCCATGATCTTCTTTCTTGAACTGAAGTTCTTGTTGTGGACCCATACCAAAATGGTCTTCAAGAATATCTTCTCCATCCTTTGCATCATAATACTCTAATACCAAGAGTATTTTGGCAGTCTTTGCCCTTCATGTGGCTTGATGATTACAAGATATTGGCGTAGCACATCGATAGCATAAGCCCGCAGCATGCAATTCTTGTATTGTATCACTAGTAAGGTGTCTAATGCGTTTAGCCTTAGATAGCAATTTACAGACATGCTCATCACCATCGGTCAGCTCAGTAATAGTCCTGACATGCTGCGCAATTTACACACATGCTCATCACCATCGGTCAGCTCAGTAATAGTCCTGACATGTTGCTCATAGTCATCTTGCTGCTCATGTATAGCAGATGGCTGTCCATGCTCATGACCATAATGCTCATGCTGTCCATATGGATGGTCATACCAATGTGGCTGCTGCTCATAATGATATTCATGCTGTCCATACTGCATATGTTGATAATAGCCCTGTTGCGCATCACACGCATAACCATCATAAGCATGTTGCCTTTCATCATTGATCCCACAGCATTGGTCATGCTGTCCATAATCTCTATGAGAATGCATGTCACAAAAATGTTCATGCTGCTGCCCAAATACATCTATTTGCTGTTGCCTACTACCAAAACTTTGGTCATATTGTTGCCCATAAACATGATGCCCAAGATTGCATGATGACTATCCAACATGACTACAATGGTGTCCTTGCATCCTAGACAGACCATAAGTATGATGATTGGCAAGTCCACGAGCATAGGTATTGGCATGATGTCGGTCATAATCACTTTCTTGCCGCTCCTGCATTGCATAAGAATCTCCATATGCATGCTGCTAACCAATATTGTATGAGCTACCATATACATGTCCATGATCATGACTTCCATAAGAACTATGTTGCTGCATAAAGGAGTGCTTGTAAGCGTAATCATGCTACCCATAATGGCCATAATGGCCATAATCACGCTACCCATGATAGCCATACTGCTGATCAAATCCATTGGAGTATGATCCACCCTCATGACAAGGTACATAGCCTAGGTGTTGCCCAAAGTCGTATTGTACAATACTTTGGTTATCAAAATTGTTGCCATCTGACTTTTCATACCAGGCCCTTCCATCTGCCTAAAATCATTGTCACGATTTGCGTTAACACTGAGGCCTTGTACTCTTCTAAATACATCATCAAATTCAGGACCAAGAATCCTTGTCCCTTCCATTCTCCTCAGAGTATCATCTTCGGGTTGTGGCATACCAAGTCCGTCCCTTCTCCTAAGAGTCTTGTCACTAGCAGGTCGTAGTGTTCCATGACCATCTATCCTCCTAAGAGCATTGACATTTTCAAGGTGAAGCACATCAGGGCCTTCTCTTCTTTGCAAACTATTGTCATCCTCAAGGTGAATCATAACAGCACCATCAATCATCCTTGTAGTGAGATCCCCTTCAGGGTGCAGTATACCATGGCCTTCCATTCTCTGTAAAACATGATTGCCCTGCGGGCATGGCAAAACTGGACCATCCATCTTGAAACCACCAAGGTTGATCAATTTCCTTCAATTTGCCATAGCATGGAAATACTCTCTGCCAGACTAATCACCCAGTTGTGATTATAGCAGATATTCTATCACACCAGCTTCACTAGAAGCAACTATTGTTGCTCCCTGCTCTATCACACCAGCTTCACCAGAAGCAACTACTGCTACTCCCTTCCAATCCAAAAAAAATTTGTTTGCACTCAAATCATATGCCAAGATCTGACAGAAGATGCCTCTAATGGTGTTGGTAGCAACCATGAATCCTTCATCTCACACTAGTAAATTAGCAATTCATATGTGCAGGATCAATTTGGAGCCTTGCACCCAGTCTCATCCCCCTTTCTTCACTAATTCTCTACTTTCTATCCCCTTTTGGGGGAGTCAAATTTCAAAAGATGGATCAGACCGCCAATTTCTTTTTACCTCAAGAATAGTTCCGATCTGCAACCCTAAAATGCTTGAACAAACGGGTACCCTTTTATCTCAAGAAGCAGTCACAAATCAGAAACTTAACAAGCTTGAAGCTGCTCTAGAGGATCCATTAGTTCTAATCCATTGCATGCATTCCTCTCATGTTGAAATTCTGAGCTTCCTACATGGCTATCCAAATGGAAAACTTGATAAGACTGAAATTGAGAGTGATATTGTACACCACATGGAGAGCATCCAAACAGATGTGCGACTGGAAACCCATCCTGAAGCCGCAATCCTCTGTTGCACTTAGAAGCATGATGCAAGCCAACATATCACTGCACCTGTCCCTAATCGAAATGATGAACCTAATGCTGATATATGTTAGCATGGGGCATCGACTGAACTAATAAGCCATAACAACAAGCAGCCATCAAATGCAATTGTAGTTCCACTTTGAGCAATAGTTCCCAGACTATTTATCACCTCTTCCTTGCTCATACCAATGCCAGAATTCTCAGTTATCAAAAATCCCCTCGCCGCCGCTGGGATAGATCGGATCCTGATTGCTCAGCCTGGTAAGCGTACACTTGGAGTGCCTCACCCTTTAACTTCTGGAATTCCAAGTGCAGGGAAGTTTGGCATGGAACCACTTAATGATGGTTCAAACTGGCGAAAGCACATGATTCCGTCTGTGTTAGATCAGCCTGCATCCTCAGAAACTAGAGTTGGAAGAGAGTTGGATGAAGTGCTTCCCTTGTCAATTCAGCAAGATAACAGGTCCAAGCCAATTGCAGATACTATCCTGGAAGGTCCAATGATGGGAGAAAGTATGTTAAAAATGTCGGATCTAAGCTAGTTGGCTATGGTGGACGCAAATCATAGAACCGATACATGATAGAGAGAAGAGATTGTAACTCAAGTGAATTAGGCTCCAAGATAGATTAGCTTGGACTCATAAACACAATCTTGAGTGACTCAAACTGAAAGTTCCATTCTCCTTAAAAATGAGTGTCAACCAAGTACATGCCTTTATATCTTTTTGGATAGTACCACTGTACCTCACTATGCATATGGGATTTTGGACATCTCTTTCTAGAGCTTCTAGAGCATACATCTTTGTCATATCTCTCATACAAAGCCACTTATGGGCAAGCCTCTTTTGGGCACACATTTAGCCTCTATGGGCATACATACCACGCATCATTTGCTATTCTCAACACCCCCCCTCAAATGATGAGTCTCTACCCTTGCTGGCTTTTGCCTTCCCTACATGTAGACATGGACCAGGAGACTAGCTCTTTGGCAGCCTAGTCAAGTTAAGGCTTGAAACTCTACATTCTCGGTAAGGGTTTTAAATCCACTCTGGGAAACAAATCCACTATGGGAATTTTTTGCAAAAACATTTTGTTGGTTTGTAACAACGTAAAATATTTTCTTCATCTTTTTTGTTTTGTTGCTTCATTGGCAACCTTTGATCTTCTTCGTCTTTTTGGACTTCTTTTTCTTCATGCTCCTTGGATTTTGTTGTGCTTCTTATCCCTTTTTCCAATGTTTGGTACTTCTCTTTTTGCTTCAGTCTTCTTGGCAAATTTTTTCTGTTTAATGAACTTGAGATGGATACACATGAATACATTGTTTTGGCTTAGCAGATTCTCTCTGACATACATGGCTTGATGATTCATTGCATTGGTCTTGGGATACATAGGATTGATTTTTGGCTTATTGGCTATATAGCTTGTCATTACATTGACATTGGATCTTCTTTCAAAACCACATATCTTCTTAAGGCGATTATATAAATTAATACAAGGTAAAGGATAATGAGAATAGGGCTGCTTAGACCACTTTGAGAGCGATAGTTGTGAACACACATTAAAAGACTTAGACTTAGCTTGAGTGTGAAAGGGAAGATTTAGTTCAACCTAAAGCTTTAGAGTTTAGAAAAATTTGAAAAAAAATGGAATGAGAGAATATCGGACTGCTCTAGGGCACGCTGGTCTTCCACCACAAGCTTGATGATGGCCCCACCTGCACCTCTTAGTACCGTCGGCGAGGACACACCTGGTTTTTCTTCTCATTCTCAAAATGTAGCCTCATGCTTTCAATGATCTTCTACTCACTGGGGTAATAGTTGTCAGCTTCGTTGAAAGCCTTCTCAAAGGCCTGCTTATCATCAAACCATGCCTCTCCATATTTGAATCCGTAAGACAACATGTCATTGAAGCTCATCTTGTAGCCTCCTCGTCCTGCTCCTGCTCCTCAGCCATGGCCACCACTTGCTGGCCTGCTAACTCCCCCCGAAAAAGAAGGCGGCGCCCCTTCTGCTATAGCTTTGCTGCCACCGCCACCGCCAGAGGCTCCCGCTGATTGTGTGGATGAGGACGATGAGCCTGGAGTAGTTACTTTCATACAAGGACAGCATACTCTTGGCACAGAGTCGCTTCTGCTGCTGTTGTTGCTTGGTGGCCTTGTTTGGGATCAGGACAGAGGCCTTCTTCTGCCTCCTCCACGTTAATGGAAATGGCATGCCTTGCATCTTATTTTCCATCTACCTCTTCCTATGGTTTACCGCTCTCAACTGCGTTGTTATCAACTGCCTGTTGATCGTCCCCTTCTTGCTGAGGTTCTGCATCTTCCTGTGCCTTAGAACTGAGGTAATCTTCCACAATCTTCTCACAAGCTTCTTGTAAGATAACGTTGAGGTTTGCGCCAAGCTTCTGAGAGCCTGCTTGCGGACCTTGAATTCGATCAGGCCCAAGGGGCATCCTGAAGGATGTCGAGGACTGTTTGCTTGATATATTCCTCTTCTTCTTCATCTGGCCTCATAAGCCTTTGTTTAGATTTTTGAAAACAAGGTGTGACACCATAGCTTAATACCTAACACAAACCAAAGAGATGTTACACTCTTGCCAAGCAACATATAAGGGGCAAAGAAATGTCAAAGAGACTTCCATGGTTCCATCACATTGAGGAGATAGTGATATGAGAAGTAGAGAAAATGGGCCTAAGATATGGATATGGCAGAGGGCCTTAAGGTAGGTTCAACTCCTACTATCCATTTACATCAGAATACGGCTAACTAATGTCACTAAAACTAGCTTGCCAAACTAGCTTTCCATGGCTTTGATACCATGTTAAAAATGTCAGATCTAAGCTAGTTGGCTATGGTGGACGCAAATCATAGAACCGATACATGATAGAGAGAAGAGATTGTAACTCAAGTGAATTAGGTTCCAAGATAGATTAGCTTGGACTCATAAACACAATCTTGAGTGACTCAAACTGAAAGTTCCATTCTCCTTAAAAATGTGTGTCAACCAAGTACATGCCTTTATAGCTTTTTGGATAGTACCACCGTACCTCACTATGCATATGGGATTTTGGACATCTCTTTCTAGAATTTCTAGAGCATACATCTTTGTCATATCTCTCATACAAAGCCACTTATGGGCAAGCCTCTTTTGGGCACACATTTAGCCTCTATGGGCATACATACCACACATCATTTGCTATTCTCAACAAAGTAGTATGATTGCACATCGTCCATTTGGTGCCCGTATGAACCACCCTTTTCCACCATAGAGTGGCCCTGTTTTGCAATCCAGGCCTTGACCTTTGCAAGTAGTTTGAAACTTTCAATCATCTATTGTTAGCTCTTCAATTTAGGGCTCTTAGGTGTCAAATCCATCGATGATCAGTCCTACACCACCAATATCACATCCAAATGCTGGTCCTTCTGTAAGCCACGGAGTTCCTAGCTTTGGCCCTTTGTCTCCTGTCACACCTGTCTCACTGTTTCATCAAAGAGAGCAGCTCAAGAGGCCATATTCACCACCTTCCTTCACCACTACAGCTAATTTACATATTCCGGTGCCTCCTTTCCACTCCCTTGGATGAGACCTTGAGTTGTTGCTCTCACGTAATCACAATACTCTAATGTCATCTGAAGAATGGCCTTTTCTGCAAGGTCCAGGCCAAAAGAAGGAAAGGACCAGGGCAACGTTCGGATTCTCGCATCTACATTATCTGCTAATGTTGCCCTTTGATCCATTGGAATGCTCATTTCTGTGTTTTCTTCTGGTATTGCTCTTTGATCCAACGGATCCTGGAGGCCGTGCCATATTTGACCTTCTTGGCCCCTGCAAAGGCCACTACTTTGGCCTTGTCCACGTCAGTGCTTGCCGCTATCTTGATCTTCTTGTTGTAATCAACGAGCTTGCTATTTCCGAAGTTCTGCTTCTGGTCGGCGCCGACGGAGGCCTTCAAATTGTCGTTCTTGTAGTCCCACTGGTCGGCCCAGGTCAAGCCATCCTGGTGCTCAGCCTGATCCTTTGTATGGTGTGAAAAGCATCAAGGAGTTGTATGAACTGGCTGATCCTGAATACTCGGGCTCTGATACCAACGGCAAAGAAGGAGACAGGAGAGAGAGAGAGAGAGTGCAGAAGAGAGATAAAGACTGCAGGAAGAGAGAGAAGAACTGTAGAGAGAAGAGAAAGAGAGAGAAAGAGGGTGTGAGGAGAGAGAAATACTAGGAGTAGAGAGAGAAAGACAAAAAGAGGAGAGAGAAATGGTTGGCAGCCATGGAAGGACAAGGAAGAAGGTGAAGAAGGTGAAAGGACAAATGTATATTCATAAAATGGTACCCTAACTAGGTCCTTGTACACCTTAAATACCCCATCTGTGTAACTGGGTATTCGCATGTGCTATCCCTGTGTTAGCCCCGTGTAAGACCCTCTAATCCCATTCTTTACAATAGTTGGCTTACAATGCCCAGAGGTGATTTTAGAAGTCAATTCGAGTTGAGGAAGGAGGTATTCTCCCATGGACAAAGACTTTGCTTCCTTTGGTAGTTGGCTTACAATGCCCACTATTAGGGAATGTGCCTCTATTTTCTTGGGAAAGATCTGTTTGATAGCTTCTTCTTCTACTAATGTTCCATCTATACCTTCATTGGACTACACAATATGTATAGGGATCTCCTCTTGGAGCTTGATTTTAGCAAAACTTCTGCAGCACTTGCACCTTCTCTTCTCCTCTTGGATGCATGCAAAGTGATGCTTCCTTCACCTCCTCCACACCAAGGAGAGACTCCCTTTTATAGGCTCTGAGAGCTTCTCTTCTCGGAGAGAGACTTGAGTGCCAAGATTGGAAAGGTTGATCTTCATGCAAGATGTGGTTGTTCTAGGACCTACTTTTGGAATATCTCTCTGTGTGTTGCTCAAATGGAAAAACGTCCAACACAAAAGTTGTAAATCTTGTCGTTTCTGATAACCTGCGTGAGAGATCGACTTTCTATTGTGAGATATTTTAAAAATGGATTCATCATGTCTATTTTAAGAAAAGCTGCTTTTTAAACTCTGCTCTTAACTTATGGTCCATGCAACCACCTTGAGCCATAGATAAGGAGAGTTCATTAGATTGCCTTGGGCCTCAACCTTAATATTGACTTCCACACAAAAGCTTGTGTCATCTTAGACCTTAGAAAGGGAAAATCACTTCTTTTCTCACTTCCAGAGGATCATGTCTCTCGTCTTTCTTGGTGAGAGAATTAGCTCTCTTCTCTTTCTTAGTGAAAGAATTACTTCTCTCCTTAGTTCATTAAGAGAGAAAAGACCTTAAACCTTGACTTGTAAGGGAGAGGATGACTCCAAATGAATGCAATGCTCATTACACACAAGTAAACATTCCTAGGTGTCCTAGAATGCACACATAAATACATATACACAATGCTAATGCACTTCCTCTTCTTAGAAATCAATCCATCTTCATTTATGTGTAACTCCTTGGTTCTTTTGTACACTCTTACACTTGGCAGACACTTCCTTTCCCTTTCATAACTTATACTGCCTGTACCAAATATCTCCGTCACAGTGCTCTGATCACCCCATTAAGTGATGCACTAGGAATATTGGTCTCTAAATGGTCTCATGGCCATGTTAGATCATCATCAACACTTTTAAAAAAGCGAGTCATTAATTTATTGATATAAATTTACTCAATAGAGAATGCGCAATTAGCAATCAATTTAGTAACAGTATGCAATTAAATTTTTTGATACATTGTATAAGTGTAAAGGGGGGTCATATAACTCTTGCATGAGTCATAGATAGGAGGTTTTTGAGGATTCTTTGCTCAGGTGATGTGTCCCCTTTACAAAGAGTAAACACCCCAAGTGAACAATACATGCACACGCATGCATGTATGTATGTACACATATGTACAAATGCATATGCACATATATCCATATATATACACATATGTATATATGCATACATGCTCATACACACATAAACATATATCAGTGAGAAAAATCAAAGAGAGAGAGAGTAGAGGAAAGAGAATGGATACACACTTACAAAACATGCACTTGTAAACATGCACATATGCATATATGTAAACACACATCCATACACACACGTATGCACACATAAATACATACATGTATACATACATGCATGCATGCAATGCATATATACAAGCAATGCATACACGTGCATAAACACGCCTTTACATGCACACATATGAGGTGAAAAAACATGATAAACTTGAAAAAAGAGAGGAGAGAAAACAAAAATGATGAGAGAGAGAAGACACATTTATGAGACCATATAAATAGACACACATATATATACATTCACACAACTACACATGTATACCATTATATATGCATGCACGTGCACACACACATAGAACATAGAAAAAATAAAAAGAGATAAAAAGAAAAAAAAAATGTATGTATCATGCATGCATATGAGAGAGAGAGAGAGAGAGAGAGAGAGAGAGAGAGAGAGAGAATAGGAGGGGAGAAAGTAATGAGAGGAGAGTACGTATACTTATAACACTGCACAAATGGATGCAGATGTATAAAATAAATACACACTCATATACATCTATACATGTATATGAGAGAGAAAAAGAGTAGAGGATAGAGAATTGATACATATTTATAAAATACACACTTACAAACATGCATACACCCACATATGTAGACACACACATCCACAGACAAATATGTACATATATATATACATACAATGTGTACACACATATATATACATATATAGATATATGCATACATGTGCACACATATGTACATGTATATATACATACAATGTGTACACACATATATATACATATATAGATATATGCATACATGTACACACATATGAGATGAAGAAAGATGAGAGACAAGAGGAAGAAAAAGAAAAGCGAGAGAGGAGACACATTTACGAGACTATACTAATAGATGCATACATATTAAACACACACATACACACATATATACACACACAAACACATACATGTACAGAGAGAGAGAGAGAGAGAGAGAGAGAGAGAGAGAGAGAGAGAGAGCATATAAAAAACAAGAGGAAAAAAGAATATGTGTGTGTGTGTGTGTGTGTGTGTGTGTGGTTTATTTATACATATATACACATATATGCATACATATATGAACGTGTATACATTATTCTCACACACACACACACATACATATAAAAATATTAATATATATAGTTATAATTATACCTATTATTAAATTTAATATGTATAATATTAAATAATGATGATGATATATATGAGATAATTGTAGCTCATTTAATAATATATATTATTATTATTATTAAAAGATATATATCATATATATAATTAATAATTTAGTTAATATATATATGTATTATATATCATGTATATATATTAAGATATAATTTTAATCTATAATACTAAATTTATTATTATTTATTTAATTATCTATCATGTATATCTTAATGATAATTGTGATATTTGTATTATAATTAATATGTATAATGATATAATAATATAATTTATTGGTTGTTAATAATTAATTGTTAAGAATTAATACATATTTTAATAATAATTAATAGATGTATTTATACATATTTTAATTAACATATTATATATATATAATTATTAATTATTAATTGAGAGAGAGAGAGAGAGAGAGAGAGAAGAATAAGAACAAGAAAAAAATAGTAGCAGTATAGCAGTAGCAGGAGCAGGAGCAGGAGTAGCAAGAGCAGCAGCAGGAGTAGCAGCAACAGTAGCAGGAGCAGCAGCAGCAGCAGCAGCAGTAGTAGTAGTAGTAGTAGTAGTAGTTGTTGTTGTTGTTGTTGTTGTTGTTGTTGTTGTTGTTGTTGTTGTTGTTGTTGTTGTTCTCAATATAGTTTATGGATTGTCAAATTTTTGTAATGTTGTAGGCTTAATGTGTGAGGATAGTGTGCATGCCATGATAGGCTCAATGTGAATAGAAATCACCATTAAATGCCTTTGTCCTTGAGAAACTTTAAGAAATGATCATAATTGCTCTTTGGAGATATTGTTTAGGCTTGATCTTGTTAATGTTAGCCTTCCAATCCCTATATATTAGTGAGTGCCACATCTCCATGTATTAGATTTGTGTGCATTCAACATTGTATTAGTCTAAGTTGCTAAAGCTTTCGAAGTTTGGATAGTGTTTTTTATATCAAACTTCCATGAACTATCTTATCACATGAAACATGTTTTCGAACCTTGGTATGAAGCACCAGGAGAACACCGAAGTGAAGCATCGAGAGAAATTAAGCATAAAGTTTGGTGACAGATTTGGCATATTGCAAAATAAGAGATGGTTCTCCTCAAGTTTGGTGATAGCTTCAATATATTGCAAAATAAGAGATAGTATAGATGCTACCATCGTCTCCTTTTTCTATAGACTATTTCTGTCTCCTATTTTTTAGAGAGTATTTACAATTCAAATGAATACGCTTGACATTGAGAGAGAGAGAGAGAGAGAGAGAGAGAGAGAGAGAGAGAGAGAGAGAGAGAGAGAGAGAGAGAGAGAGAGAGAGAGAGAGAGAGAGAGAGAGAGAGAGAGAGAGAGTGTGTGTGTGTGTGTGTGTGTGTGTGTGTGTGTGTGTGTGTGTGTGTGTGTGTGTGTGCGTTTTCTTCAATTGTGTTATTTTCTAGAAGTATTTTAGTTTCTCTATTTCTTTTTTCTAGTTTCTTGTTTTTTAGAGAAACTATTATCATTAGGATTCTTGGAAGCCTGCCACATAGGTAAAGGGGCATAGATTATCATCTAACAATTTTCCATTATAGCTTTATTTTCAAACAATTTATATAATTTTTTTAAATAGCCATACCATATATATCATGTAGAATTCCAAAAAAAAACTTTGGGATATTTTGATATATTTATTAAGTAGATCTAGTTATAAATGAAGTGTTTACAAAAGAGTAACAATGAGGGGCCAACATATTGATACTCATAAATGTATTGCTTTACGGATTTAAATATTCTAAACCATAAGAAAGTTTACATGGATTAATTGTTTGACTCATCTTAAACTTATATGTAATATGAAAATAAATGTATCATAACTTTAAGTGGCTAAACAAGGGCATAGTATGGACCCCTTTACCCCAAGTTCTCATCAAGTTTGGTGATATGTTCCATATGTTGTAAAATAAGAAATGGTTCTAGTAAAGCTTGGTGATAAGTTCCATATGTTGCAAAATAAGAGATAGTATAAGTATATAAAATAAAAGAGTACTATGTGTTCCACACTTAGATTCTCCCTACGCTTCACGATGTGGGTGCTCTCACCAAGGCTCAAAAGCATGTTTCATGTGGCAAGAGGGTTCATGGAAGGTTGATACAAGAAACATAATTCATACTTCAAAAGCTTTAGCACCTTAGACTTATACAATGTTGAATGCACGAAAATGCAATATATGGGGATATGGCACTCACTAATATATAGGGAGTGGAAGACTATCATTAATGTCATCAAGCCTAAACTATATCTCCACAATCCATAAAGTATACTGAGAATTTATTATTATTAAAATTATTATTAGTATTATTATTATCTCTCATAATTAATAATTATATATATTATATTAATTAAAATAAAATCATATATCTTTTATTAATATTTATAACACATATATTATAATTATTATTAATATAAATTGTAAATAAAATATAATTTTACATAGTAATATAGATTATTCCTATATAATAATGTGTGAATATATATATACATATATATATATATATATATATACATATATATATATACATATATACATATATACATATATATATATATATACATATATACATATATATATATATACATATATATATATACATATATATATATACATATATATACATATACATATATATATATACATATATATATATACATATATATACATATACATATATATATATACATATATATACATTCATATGCATTATATATTTTTTATAAAATTTAATAAAAGTATTAATAGTTAATGATTAATATGTCATCAATTACATTAAGATAATAATAATTATAATCAAAATATATATTAATATTGAATTGGCATACAATCATATGTATCATTATTATTTTTTATTATACATATTAATTATTATGTATTTAAATATAATACTATTATTACATTAATCAATAATATTTATACATAATAATTAAGTATTTATATATATAATCAATTATACTAATATATTAATAATTTTAACTAATACATATATTATTGAATTAATTTATTATTCATTATTATTATTCTTATTATTAACTATAATAAAGCATATAATTTAAACTATATATACATACTAATTATGATATATGTATTAATAATTCTAATATAAAGCTTATATTACGTACGTACATATAATGTATGTATATATTTGTGTGTGGATATGTGTTTGCATATCTACGTGTGTATGTTTGTAAATGCATGCTTTACATGTGTGTATCCATTCTTTCTCCTCTCTCTTTCTCTACATTTTCTCTCTCACTGATATATTCACATGTGTATGAGCATATATGCATATACATGTGTGTATATATGCATACATGTGTATGCATGTTTGGACATATGTGTGCATGTGTACTTGTGTATGTGTGCATATATTGTTCATCTATTTTTATCGTCTATGTACATTTGTGCATGGTTGTAGAGTTCATATACATTGAATGAACTTGTTCAACCATTAGAATTGTTATCTCATCCCATATGTTCAATAAAAAAAGAAATTCAACTCCTTTTTTATTGTGTGTGTATTTATGGATGTTTTTAGAGTTATGTATACATTGCATGCACCGTGTTCAACCATTAAAATATCATATCATTTCATATATTTAATTTAGAAAGAAATTAATCTCAAAATATGAAAAGGGGAGAGAGAGAGAGAGAGAGAGAGAGAGAGAGAGAGAGAGAGAGAGAGAGAGAGCCACATACAAATTTTCATAGACTTACATTTTCCCTTTTCATTTCTTATGTTTAATTTAAAAAGAGAAAGATAGAGAGAGTTTGTGTACCTGTGTTCAATTGAGGCACACACACACACGCACACACACACACACACACACACACACACACACACACACACACACACACACACACACACACACACACACACACACACACACACACACACACACACACACACACACACACACACACACACACACACACACACACACACACAAAGCTGGTCTAGCTAGTGTTACTGGCTAGGCCTGCAAACTACACGTTGTGTGGTTTGCAAACTTGCAAAGCTCATGAGGCTTCACCTCATTTGCTTTGCGCTTTTGTGAGCAAAGGTGCATGGGCACTTCCCTTTGCTCACAAAAGATTTAAAGATAGCGCACTTCACATGCAATGAATGTTGCGTTCCATGCCTAATGTGTAAAATTCTATGAATGTTGATAGGCTATTTGTTGAGATAATTTACACAAGCATATAATTCAGCATATACACTTGTACACTATAACAGATATATACTTATATAAGCATGTCATGCAGGGTTTCCCAAAGGTGCTAGTAGGCATAGACACCAACTTCACTGTCACTGCCATATGGAGTTCTACCTAGAACCCTACTTGTAATCAACCTAGTTGCACTAGTGATGCATTGACCCAACAGCATGCATGCAAAGAGCACATTGAATGCCAGCTTCACTATCAATGATTGTGGCCACCAATTGTTGCGCTAGTGATGCATCGACCCAATAGCATGCATGCAAAGAGCACATTGAATGCCAGCTTCACTACAATGATTGTGGCCACCAATTGTTGTTCTAGCTACTCAATATTCCAATAATAGAGTATTCTATGAAGTAGGGTCCAAGGTTAGCGTTTTCATACTATCTGATTGGAGTCTCATACATTCATTACATGAAAAAATTACATGAAACATAGTGATAGGAAATACTACCAACATGAAGTTATTGGGCATTGTAAGGGGACAACTAGAAGCAACCAGTTGTGCTAGAAATTGTAGGATGAAAATTGTGAGTGTGTGTGTGTGTGTGCATGCGCATGTGTGCGTGCGTGCGTGCGTGCGTGCGTGCGTGCGTGTGTGTGTGTGTGTGTGTGTGTGTGTGTGTGTGTGTGTGTGTGTGTGTGTGTGCATGAGTGAGTCCTCATCAAATGGGACATATATAAATAAGGCAAGCATCTTGACATAGTGCATCCTTGCCTAATATAAATACCTTGGAAGTTGGTAGAACATAGAGAGAGAAATGGGGGGGTGTACTCATGGTGGCACAACATGATGCATGAGAAGATTGATAGAAACATAGGAGGAACAAAATGATGCACAAGAAGATCAATATAAACATAGCACATTAGCATATTGAAATAAGTGATACTACAACTTGTACATCAATTGTTCTCTCATACCATTGTTGTACTATGATAGTGGAGATGTATGAGTGTGGGAACCCCAAGTATGGAATAGATAGAAGGCATGCATTGGTAGCTATTGATGAGATCCTAATGCAAAATGCAAGCCATGAGAGAGCTAGTGTATAGGTGTTGGGGGTAGATGCACCTGTGTCTATGCCACTTGTGTATTCACTACACTTAAAGTATCCGCACACATGTACACTACACATGGCAGGTGCCCATCATTTTCACTTCATTCCCATCATTTTCACTTCATTATTTATTATTCCAATGACTAATGAATAAGGGAAGGCTAGTCACACACTATGACTATTGGAGTTCCCACATATCTTGAGTCTCTCTCTCTCTCTCTCTCTCTCTCTCTCTCTCTCTCTCTCTCTCTCTCTCTCTCTCTCTCTCTCTCTCTCTCTCTCTCTCTCTCTCTCTCTCTCTCTCTCTCTCTCTCTCTCTCTCTCTCTCTCTCTCTCTCTCTCTCTCTCTCTCTCTCTCTCTCTCTCTCTCGCTTCATCCTCCATAGATTGCACCTCCCTTTCTTTCACTTGCTCATTCTCCCACTTGAGCTTTTCCCTTCAATTGATATCAAAGCTAAAATCGAGGAGCTTCACCTGCCATTACCTCAGCCCAATTTGAATACCTATAATCCATTCATTCATGGCAACCATGGCTTCAGCTTCAAAGGTATACATTTGATCTTCCCCACTTCTTACCTTAACCAAGGCTTCCTTATGGAATTGGAGGAGCTTCATTAAGCCCCCCTTGAGCTTCATTGTGCCACATTTTCTCCATTTACAGTAGTAGAAACCCTAGCAGTAGTAGCATGATTTGTGCCTCTCCTACTACTGGCCCCATTTCTAATTTGGTTAACCACTCCTCTAGCTCCTAAACACTCCCTGACAGTTGGGCAACCATTTGGCAACTTCCTGGCTTTGCGATTTGTTCCCAAATAGTTTATGAGCTCCCTAATCTCTATGTTTGTTGTAATATATAGTAGGCATGCTATTCATAGGTCTAGGACAACATTCTCTCATTTTTTTACACTTATTCATGCTCAATTTAATGCATATTTGGTACTAGGATTATTCAAGGATGCTTGGTGATGTCTTGAGATGCTTCATGGGTTGTTTTGAGATGAAATAGCAGATTTTATGCATAGATATTCACTGTTATAATAAACAAGATAGTAAGCATTGTTTGAAAAACAATTATGCCTAATGCTCTTTGATACTAGATAGGTATACCACTTGGCTACATTGATACTTGGTTGTTATGTATGCACCCAAAGATCCTCATGAAATTCTTTAAGCTTCACATTTAAGCTCAATTACACGTCTTAGAGCGTTGGTTACATGATTTGGTCGCTACATTGATTACTGTGATTTGTTAATATGTGCAAAGGTGTTCGCCATTTGGTATGTAACTAGCTTGAGGCCGTTAACATACCACTGAGATTTTGCACAAAAAAAAAGGTTTTTTCTAGATGATGTGTCATGTTTTCATAGGTCATGAGATTCGTGAACGCTAGACACTTGGGCAAGGAAGATCCCCTATCTTGAAATTCATCGATGCACAACAAGCTACACAATAATTTAGGGTGGTTACACATAGCCTCGGACAATTGGGGCTATGTGCAATTTGTCCATCTTATTGGTTACACACTAAACTACACCTGGGTGTATCACCAAAAGTGGCTTGGCCCATTGGTTTTAACATTGTAGTGGGTGGTGATTGATAGTGGTTCAATCCTTGTTCACATATCTTGGATGCTTGGATATCATGTACATGATGTATTGAGCTTGTCTTGCTTAGTTGGCATTTGGTTTTTTTCAATGGGAGTCACTTGACACTTGGATATTTGCATTGAACTTGGATTCATGTAGTTGATCTTGAGCTTCTTTCATTGAGACAATAGGACTCATTGACCTATGTACATGCTCTCTGAATACGCATTGGATGTAGTTACTCTTCAATGACCTAATTTAATTATGTGTTTTGGATGTTGGCTCTTATCTCTATCAACATGATTTTAGTGATGTATATATGACTCCTATCTACGTATTGAGGTACATTATCTTTTGTTCAGTTGGTTGTGCATTTGGCAGTTCTCTTCTATTACCCTAGAGACCTACTACATGCATGATGTCTCTGCCTACTGCATGTATGGTTTAGTAACACATTGAGGTTGTGAGAGATCTTGGTACTAGTTGTATGTATCTTCACTGCTAGCTACTCTTACATATCCTATTTGTTGCAAGATATATCTAGCTGTGTGGGCTTGGATTTTCTCGATTGATTTCCACAGTTGATATTGAATTCACTACTATATTTATTACAATAGTGTTGTAATTGCAAGTTTATGCATTCTTATGAGAGCTTATGCTTTGATTTGACAGTTTATTACTAGCAATTAGTGGAGAGCCCTATACTTTGGTATTTTCTTCCGTTTAGACTTTGTCTTGGCTATGATTTGTAGTCATTTACAGTAGCCTATCTTCCTATTCTATGCTTTCATTTGTTGAATGATGGCCGATGGATTAAATGATAAAGCTATTTTTAACATTGACAAATTAGATGGCACTAATTATAGCTATTGAAAGACACAAATATGGCAAGTTTTGGTGCAAAATTTGCAGATTAAGCCATTGAGACAAGAGGTTGTATAGCTGAAGGCTTTGATTAGGAGAATTGGGTTGAATTGGATGACTTATGTAAATCTTCAATCATTTTGGCACTCTCTAAGTAGGTTTTCTACAATGTTGTCTCTAAAGAGCAGAATGCATGGTAGTTATGGAAGAAGATCCGTAATGTCTATGATAAGCAAGGAGAGGACTTCTATGTCCACCCACTTAAATGAGTTACATTCTATTTTTAGCCACTTGTCTTCATACGGGATTGACTTTAAGGAGAATCTTCCTCCGTTGTTCTTGCTAGTTACATTGTTTGAATTATGGGACACATTCCATACTACTATGTGTGCCAACATACCTACTGAAGGGCTGGATTATAGAATGTAGAGGGTGCATTATTGAATGAAGAAGTCAACAAAAGGAAGGTTGATGCTTCATGTAGCTCTCATGCTTTGACAGTCAAATGTAGTAATGCTAAGAGCGATAATGACCACTGTGGGAGAGACTCTCTGAAGTCTTGTTCTCAGTCACCTGGATAGTCTTGCAATAAGTCCCATGGTCGTAAGTCCATACTGACTTATCATTATTGTAGAAACCCCAATAATATTCATCCATTGTGCCATAAAATGTGTGATGAAAAGTGCAAGGAAAAAGGGAAAGGTACAAGTGCAAAAACAAGAATAATGAATGTAGCGTTATCCCTAGTAAGTCCAGCATCAAGTTTGAAGAGATTAATGTAGTGTAGAATGATTCAGATGATGATTACATATTTATATCTTCTTCTCTTGATGTTTCATAGTTGAGTAATGCCTCTCTGCTTATGTTCAGTGTTGGATAATTAATATAGGGGCCTCATTTAATGTTACTCATTATCAAGAGTGGTTCCACTCCTATCGCAATATGATAGGATTTGTCAAATTGGATAATGACTTGGCATCAAATATTGTTGGTATTGGAGATGTATGGTTGCAATTTACTCTAGGCAACATCTTTACTTTGCATGATATACACCATGTTCCAGCTTTAACCAAAAGCCTACTCTTTGCTCTCTTATATTCTCTCTTCTTCTTCATATTCTTCTCTGCTCGTCTCTTCTTTGGATTCTTTGTTTGACCTAAGTTGAAGAGAGGAATGTAGACAACGATGATGTGATGGAGAAGATAGCATGAATTTAGAGACCATCAAGGGGTCTCTATTTCTAGACTTGGAAGCCATCCATCAATATGATGCTCTATTGAAATCTAATGGAGTACATAACCATTGTATCTCTTCAAATTTCATGTGTATGGACTAGCTCTTGGTATTGCAGATGCTATCCCTACACTGCATTCAGATTCTTTTGAGTGCTATCTAGCTAGCCAAGAATCTGGTCTTCCATGCGAAGAAAAAACACATTGAGGTGAGGTATCACTTCATTTGTGGGTCATTGAGGACAAGTCTGTTGACCTTGCCAATATCTCAACTGACCAGAATCCTGTAGACTTGCTCACAAAAAGCCTCTCTATAGAGCGCTTTGTCTTCCTTAGGAAGTTGATGGGCATTGGATGAGATGACGTCTTCCCTCATCCTCTTGTATCCATGTACATGTTTAACTGCCTTTTATTTCTTTTTTTTCTTCTCCCTCCTCACTGAGGAAAATTTGCCTTTAAGTGGGAGGTTGTTAGGGGTAAAGGCGCCTCCGCCTAATCACCCATGTATTACTACACTGACAGTACCCACACCTGCACACTGTAGGTGGCAGGCGCCCATCATTGTCACTTCATTCTTTATTCTTTCAATGACATTTGAATAAAGGGAAGGCCAGTCACACATTGTGACTATTGGAGTTCCTATATTTGGAGTCCCTCTCTTTCTTTCTCTTGCTCCATCTGCCATAACTCTCGCCTCCATGCTCTATTGCTCGATCCTTCTCACCTTTCATTCTGCAATTTTTCGGATCCATCAATCATAGAAATTTATATTGTACTCCAATTTAGAAAAAGCATCCAAGTCTGGTGGTTTGGTATCCAGTCCACAAATGTAGGTAATCTGATCACCAAGCAAAGAGGGTCCTGCAAAGTGAATGGCAATGTGGAGTTTCTCTTCGATCATAATCTTTTCAACCAATAGGTGATATATCAACTTTTGTGGCAAGGCGAGATTCCAAGCTAGGATGATAGAGTGTAGTGAAGTGGTCTCATAGTAAGTTGGGTCAGCTTGAAGTGTACTAACTATACGGTGTTGCTCAATAGTGGTTATAAGACAACTGCTATCGCAAGCAATCTCAAGTTGATGAGAAAACCATTCCTGCAAGAAAGGACTTGAGGAATGACAATCCTGCTCAAGCTCATCAAGTATTGATTGGTCTTAGATTTTGGTCATAGAAGCATAAGAATGAATAAATCGGCATGATAGCAAGTACTCCTAAGGGAGAGTCCTAGCATGTTCCTTCTAAATCAAGAGGCTTTTATCGAAAAGATGTTCATATTCCTCCCAAGTGGAATTCCATTTAGAAGAAACTTGAATTGCCTCATCATCAGCAAGGCCTAGATCAATCATTGCAAACAACTTGGCATAAGTATTGTATATGGCCTCAAATCGGAGTAGGCATTTTGTTTCAAAGGAATTGAATTTCTTTGCCAAATGAGCAACCATGGCACTCAATGGTCGGCATACTAGAAAAGGCTTGATGCCATAAGGAGGGTTAGGTTTAGTAGGGTTGATCTAGAGATGTGTCTCAGCAACCTCTCTAGAACATCCAAGGGTTCAACCAGCTCAATTGGGACTAACTTATGGGGTGAGTCAGTAGGGACATCAGTGGTGTTGGGTATAGGGTCTAGAATCACAAGCATACCTCTTCCAATCAGCCACTATGTCTGGGTTACTCTATGTCACATCATTTGATGAAGATTCAGTCACTGTAGTACTAGAAAAAGAGGTAAGATTTGGTGTTGTGTCACTCAACCTTGGAATAAACCATTCTACAAATTAGGGTTGTATTCTAACGGAGCATGGTCATCAAGAAGTTGTGGGTCATCGTCATGGGTTAGACAAAAGATATATCTAGTGACATCAATCATCATGTCTCATTGTCCTAATTAAGTTGCAATGTGTAGCTCCTCTTCTAAAAGAAATTTTTCACACAAGGGATCAAGTTTAGCCAATTTGGAAATGTTGACACCACACACAAGTGCAAGCACTTAGAGAGATGTAGGAGCAACATAGGTAGGATCATGCATTGAAGTCCAAAGTGCCTTTCTTTGCTTAGAAATAGTCATTAGGGCAGCTACCATATTGGGTAGCTAATGTTGAGATTCAAGAGCATAGTCTGTGGTTAGTGTTCTACCTTAGTTGAATAAGGTTAAGTCATAATGACTTAACCATGATTAGATCTAGGTTACTTAGTTTTGTATGAGAGTGTTGTATTACAGTTGACTTTAATGAAAATGGACTGAGAAGGGAGCATGGCTACTACCCTTTTGGCCTATGTCTTTGTCCATATCTCTCCCTGATTTCATACATGGTATCAGAGCCATAAGTCCACTGTGTCCAACTACTGCACAAGGATTTCCATACAGGTTTGATTCAGGCTTTTGAAGATCTACAAAACTGTTATTCATAAGGCACTAATAGTGTAGCTTCTGTGTCTGCCAACTCTAACAGCTCCAAAGGACACAAGTATTATCTCGACACCTTTGGTAATCAGTTCTTTCACCTACTCGCAAAGAGAGCCAATTCACCCCACAGCAAAAGCCACCCATCAAAACGTGTAACAATGGCAGTTTGAACCTTCACTACAACTCATTTGTGATTTTGCATGAAAAGCCATGATTGATCCATGGCATCGTCCTTTGCAAGGACCTCAGTCTACCTCGAAGATTGTTAGTTGACCTCCCAAATGCTAAGAATCGGGAAAAAATACTATGTGTCATACTAGCAAAAGAAGATTTGGACAACTCTTTTGATTATGGTGCACTGGCAGCTCAAAATTGAGGGCTACTCAGGCAATGATTTGAAGAACATGTGCATTGTTGTAGCCTACACACTAGTTTGAGAGTTTTTACGAACTGAAGAACAAGGAATGAACTGCACTGCAGTCAGATCTTTATGCTTTGAGGACTTCCTTCAGTCAAACATAGATATTCAACTAATGTTGATGAGGTTGTGAAGCGAGTTCGGGAACTCAATGTTCAAATGTAAGGTTTTCTTCATGTGTGATGATCTCTGATGGAAGCAACCATGGTTATGGTAATTTTGTGCTTTAGGAAAAAGGGTTGCACTGCCAGAGAAAATTGAAGTCAAACAAAAAGGAAATCTTTGAATTTGAGACTGGTGTTTGTTGCTTGTAAAAACTGTCTCTGCAACAGTTTTTTTATCAGTAGATGTATGCTTGAAATCAGCAATTTGGAGTAAATTCCCCATGTTCATGTCGATAATTCTGTGTGACAGAATATCATTGTGTCTCAGTGAGCAGTTGAAGGATTTTTTAGGGTCTATTTCTTGTATGTATTGGACTTTGCATAGTCATATAAGCCAAAATATTTACAATTCTATGATTGAATGTCTTTGTGGAGATCAGGTTGCTAATTATTGATGTTGGCATAGTAGTAAATGGTCAATCAACACATGATCAATTAAAGGCACACATGACTTCATTCAAAAAGGTCAACAAGGTCTTGCATTGGTTGTCATTATGTGTGTCAGACATAAAAGCAATGCAAATTGCAAACTGTACTTCCCCAAAAGCTGCTTGGGACTTATTGATGAAGAATTATGGGCATGTCACTCATGCGAGAAAAACACAACTGAAGCAAAAATTCAGCCACATATTTAGGAATGGAAGGTCTATTGAAGACTACGTCAGTGAGATTAGAACCATTGCAGAACAGCTAGGCTCAATTGGAGCTGAAGTTGAGGATGATGATTTGGTGGCCACTACCCTCCATGGTCTTGGAGTAGAATATAAGCAGTTTGACACTCTCATTTCAGTGCGTCAGGAGCAGCCTGACTTTGATGAACTTGTAGCACTTCTATTGCATGAAGAAGTGAAACTTGGACTAAATACAAGTTCTAGTGGGTCTAAAAATAGCAGGGACGATATCTTCTACTCAAATCAAAGGGGTAGAGGTGGAAGAGGAAGATCAAATTTTAGAGGAAGAGGTGCTGGAAATGCATATGCAGCTCGTGGACAACAAGGTACTGGATACCAAAATAGCCAGCCTCAAGCAAATAGAGGTGCCTCAAATGCTCGTAGAAGAGGGGGTTATTTAGCTATAGGAAGAGACACTTGGCAGCAGCCTCAAATGAGTCATGGACAGCAATCAAATGCAAATAAGGATTGTCATTATTGTGGCAAATATGGGCATGTAGCTAAGGATTGCTACAAGAAGCGGAATGATCAAAGAGCAAGAGGGAGGCAACATGGTAATTATGCTTCTTCTAGTGGTATGCAAGAGGATGGTAGGTTGTTTGCTATGCAACATGTGAAGAAAGGGTCACCTACACAAGGCAAAGCAGATGATGTATGGTATATAGACTCAGGGGCATCTAACCACATGACTCCTCATGGAGAGTGGTTTGACACATTGGTAGAAGGTACTCATGGATATGTTTGCACAGGGGATGATACGCAGTATGACATTATGCATACAGGTACTATATGGTGACAGGAAAAAGAGTCTCTATGATGTGTTACATGTACCCTTCATAACCAAAAACTTGCTTTCTATGGGACAAATGGCTGAACAGAATCTACAAGTTAGATTCAATAAAGATGGATGCTACATTGAAGAGTATGGTCAAGGATGCATACTCATTGGTAAAGGCAAAAGAAATGACAGGATGTTTACATTGGATACAAAAATTCCAACATTGAGTGCTGCTATGTACTCACATGACAATGCTACAATAAGGGACATTAAGATATGGCATAAAAGGATTGGTCATGTAAATGTTCAAAAGCTGAAGAATATGCAGCATAAGCAAGTTGTAATTGGACTCCCTAAGTTCAAGCATGTGGAATTGGGACATGTATGTCAGTCGTGTCAATTTGGGAAGCAATCAAGGCTTCCATTTATGAGGCATGTAAGCACTACTACTAGACCATTATAGCTTGTACATTCTAATGTATGGGGACCCTCACAGAATGCATCTCTTGGGGGATCATATTACTATGTGTCATTCATAGATGACTATAGTAGGTACACATGGTTGTATGTGCTGAGGCACAAGAGTGATGTCATGGATGCCTTTTAGGACTTCAAGAGATAGACATGTGGAGAAAGATTTGGCTTGCCACATCTCATGCTTGAGATCTGATATAGTGGTGGAGAATATGTATCTAAAGACTTTGATCACTTCTTGACAGCCCATGGGATTAAAAGGCAATTGGCATGCAGATACACACCACAACAAAATGGTGTGGTAGAAAGGAAAAACAGGGTGATCATGGAATTGGCTAGAGCCATGTTGAATGAGAAGAGCCTACCAAATGCATATTGGGCAGAGGCTGTAATGACTACTATGTATGTCATGAATTGTACACCAACAGTAGGGATACATGAGGTGACTCCTCATGAGAGGTTTTATGGGATAAAGCCAGACATTAGCCATCTTAAGTTTTTTGGATACTTGGCATATGTACATGTTCCAGATGAAAAGAGGAAGAATCTTGATCCAAAGGCAGAAAATGCCAGCTAAAATCATGGCATGAGAAAAAGATCACCTTGATGAATGATGATGATGTTTGTCAAGAAACTTATGTACATGCAGGTACAAATGAGAGTGCAGAAATTTTTGGACCTACTAAAGATGCTACTACATCAGTTAGTCCTTGGACAGGTAGATTGAGGACTTCAGTATCTTTGTCCACTGACATAGGTATGTTAGTGAGGGGGAGAAATGTGGATAAAGGAAAAGGCAAACTTGATGATGTTACAGGGCCACACACTTGTGATTATGATTCACCTGGCACTGACAGCTTGGATAGTGAATTTGGTATTTCATCAGTTGTGACTCCTGGTGTGAGAAATAGATACATACCACCTCATGAGAGAGGAGAGTCTCATTCTGCACCTCAGTTGAGGAGATCAAAAAGAGTCAGGAAGCCTGTGGATAGGCTTACATACAGTGGCTATATAGTGAGGCACTATGCATACATGGTAAAATTCACTAGCTTTAAGGAACCCACAAAGTTTTTTGAAGCTATTTTGGATGATCATTGGTGTAAGGAAATGGATAAGGAATATTCAGCATCGGCTGAAAATGAAACTTGGATTTGGTTGATTTGCATGAAGGAAAAATGGCTATTGGTTGTAAATGGGTATACAAAGTGAAGTGCAAATCAGAATGGCACATTGGAAAGATACAAGGCAAAACTTGTGGCAAAAGGGCATGCACAACAATATGGTCTTGATTATGAGAAGACATTCAGCCCTGTTGCTAAAATGGCAACCGTGAGAATAGTGATTGCATTGGCAGCATTTAGAGGATGGAGTATGCATTAGATGGATGTGAAGAATGTTTTTCTCAATGGTGATTTGGTTGAAGAAGTATACATGGATAAGCCCAAGGGCTATGTACATCCAACTTTTCCTATACGTGTGTGTAGATTAAAGAAAGCATTGTATGGGTTGAAGCAAGCACCTAGAGCTTGGAATGCTAAGATAAGTGCATGCTTACAAAAACTTGGTTTCACTATGGGCAAGGCTGATCATAGCCTATTCATAAAGAAGAAAAGGGCTGGTTATGTGATATTAATCATCTATGTGGATGACTTTATCATTACAGGTGATGTCATGGGAATTGGAGAGATCAAGGAAATGTTACATGCTGAATTTCAGGTCAAAGATTTGGGTGAACTGAAGTATTTCCTTGGGATTGAGGTTGTCTCTACACCTCATGGTACTTGGTTGTTGCAAAAGCAATATGCACAAGACATGTTAACCAAGTATGGTATATTGGATTGCAAGTCTTTGAGCACTCCATTGGAGCAAAATGTTAAGCTACTTGTAGATGTTGGACATGAGATTGAGAATGTCACTATGTATAGATAAATGGTGGGTAGCCTGATTTACCTTACCATTACGAGATCGGATCTTAGCTATTCAGTTGGATTGATTAGCCAATTCATGCAAAATCCTATGAAGCCTCACTTGGATGCAATGAGGAGGATCTTGAGATATGTGAAGGCTACATCAGATTATGGTCTATTCTATGAGCATGGTAAGCCTTTGGAGCTTACATGATATACAGATATTGATTGGGCAGGAAGTGCCTATGATAGGAGATCTACTAGTGGGTATGCATTTTCCCTTAGCAATAGTATGGTCAACTAGAGCAATAAGAAGCAACTTACAGTTGCACTCTCTAGTACTGAGGCAGAGTATAGAGGTGCAGCACTAGGTGCGTGTGAGGCAGCATGGCTCATGGAGCTTCTTGATGATTTGGGCATGTAGGAAGTCAAGCCTATCACGCTCTATTGTGACAACATGAGTCGTGTGCTCCTAGACAGTAATCCTGTCTATCATGCTAGGACTAAGTGCATTGAGGTACACTATCACTTTATCAGAGAAAAAGTGATTGCAGGTGACATTGATTTGGTCCATGTGAGGACAGAAGACCAAGTTGTAGATATCTTTACCAAGTCATTGGGTAAATATAAGTTTGTGCATTTCAGAGAGCTATTTGGAGTGAAGTACTTAAGTCATTAACTTAACCATGATTAGATCTAGGTTACTTGGTTTTGTATGAGAGTGTTGTATTACAGTTGACTTTACTGAGTGAATGAAAATGAACTGAGGAGGGAGCATGGTTGCTACCCTTTTGGCCAGTGTCTTTGTCCATCTCTCTCCCTGATTTCATACAACTAACCCTCAACTAGAATACCATTTCTAGTCAAACTCACTTTGTCCTTCTACTTTCTTGGCCAATACTGCAACATCTTCCCAACTTGTTGTGTGCTTCCCAGTGTAGAACATAGGAATTAAGTGATGCTTCTCCTACTTTGCCTTGGTCATTTTCTTTATAACTTCTCCCACGACTCTGCTGGGTAAATCCAAACAAATTTGTTATTGCTCTGACCATGTCAAAGGGTTTTTTAAGAGTCTCTGATGCTTAGCAATCTGAATTCCAAGGTCAGCATGAACATATGCATGAGTAAGTGAAGTCAAGAGCATTTCGTCTAGTTCTTGAGAACCCATAGCTTCTAATTGATCTCTGTGTTGCCCCCTCTTTTCTAATATCTCCATGATCAATCATTTAGTTGTTTTCAAGTGTATTTGGTCAAGAAGAACATGACTTGTGAATCAATGGATTTATTATGCTCGCTACACTAGATTCTATATCCTTGTGTGAGACTGAAGTACTAGAGGCTTGTTCTTCAGTTAATCCCCTGTATGGCCAAAGTTCTACTTAGGACACCTAAAAACACTAGCTATAGGTGGATTTGATCTTGGTGATGTGCAGATGCGCCGGATAAGGTAACACATGAAATTCTAATTTTTCTCCTGTATGGGTGGGAGAACACACATTATGGAACATAATCAATGAATTTTTTTAATCCTAATTGTATGTCCCTGAGTAAATTACGAAAACAAACAATTGTGCATAAAATGATTTTTTAATTAATGAAGTTGTTTTTATATGTTTCGCGTAATGTGGTAGGTATTTAGATAACTAAGAACTTCCATAGAGAGAAGCGGGTGGATGGATTCCTGACGAATCCAATCCTATGGCAAGGTGGTCTTGGTTAGCCGAGAGGTTTCCCCAAAAACAAACAATAGGAAGAAACTCTAGGAAGGGCCGATTTGATGGCTTACCTAGGGTTTGGTCTTAGAATCGAACTTTAAATTATCTTATGGGAAAGGTACGGTGGTTGTACCAAAGCATTGCAAGGGATTTCATAAATCCTTAGTCTGCTACTACTTGAAAAAAATGTTGTACTCCATGAACCAAGGGTAATAGTAGTCGCTCCTTCCGGACAAGAAGCCTCTCGAAGGACACCTGTGGATGTGAGCTAGTTGTTGATAGATGACTGTTAGATCAATTAGGAACCTTCAGGTCGGTCCTCTGTGGGTAACAACAAGACACTTCCCCTATGGGTAAGACCTAGGGTTAACTAGCCGGCGGACAAAATCTAATCATTATGGTTAGAGTATGGAGGGCGATGAGACTAGAAGGTAAACTGTGGGCAACTACTAAAATGTTACTTGTCACAGAATCAAGGCATGTACGTTACAAATGGTATCAGAGCAAAAAGAAAGCAAAAACTTGGTCATTGTATCCTGAGACATGAGTTGTTTTTCCCTTCTCTTACTGATATGTGTTTTTATCTTACCCAGAGAGATGAAGATTGGGAGCGATTCCTAGTCTTCCGAGCAATATTTACATCGGCAATGCATTCTGCAGATTATGGATGGACAATGCAAGTAATGAGGATTCTGGATCACATCTACGATCCTTCTCCACTGTACCGGGAAAGACGTTGGATGATAAGCAGTGGATATTGCTATATCGATGCAAGCCATCTTGCCTTTCTTTAGACCAGTTTGAAGAGGATAAGATGGATGGAAAACCTTAAAGTCATGAAGGTTTATTTATTCCATGAAGCCAGAGTGAATTCAACTTTATTCACTAGAGGCCGGGAGGTTCAATTAAATTGATATATTTACGAGGAAGCCACAAAGGTCATCCCAACAGACCAAATTATAGTTGTTGGTTGCTCTAAACACCACAACTACGTTAAAGATAGACTTCTTGATCTTCCTTTAAAGTACCGATTTTTAGATATCCATTCTTCAAAGCCCAATTATTACCCAATGGATGTATCCAAATGTCATGCTTAGATTGTATTAGGGAAATCTTATCTCCCAAATAACCAACCATCCCAAAATAAACCAAGTATTTTTCTCTACAACAAAAGAAATTAATTTGTCTATCCATTGAATATGAAATTGGTTACCATTCTAGCATTTAAGAATTACGAGTCAGTAGAAATATTGAAATCCATGGTTAGATTCCATAAGTTAATTCGAAAAACTCTATCATGATGTAACCTTCTTTGAAAATTTAATATAAAGTATTTCTATCCTTCTAAAATGATTTCTCTTTTTGAAAAGATACGAGCAAATTGTATGATAACATTTGTAAAGCTAACTAGAGAAAATCTTACGATACCACAAGAAGTTGTTCCTACCCTTAATGATGCTACTGAGATCCAAGAAAAGAAGTTCTTGCTTAAGAAAATCAAACCACTTGAGTTTGTTGGCCAAGGCAAAAATGTCGAGGTTGAAGCATAAATATGGGTCGAGTCCATGGAAGATTATTTCATTGCTGTTGGAATTACCCCAACTAATCAAGCGATGATCAACAAGTTAAAGATGATAGGAGAAGCCCGAATTTGGTGGAAACAATGGTGTAAAGACCAAGGAATCTCCAAAGCTTCTATTAGTTAGGACATTTTAAAGGATGCAGTGCGAGGTTAGTATCTCCTACCACCATACCGCATGCAAAAGATGAATGAATTCTTTGGTCTAAAGCAACTTGGAATGACACTGGAAGCCTATTACTCAAAGTTTGTAACACTTCTCAAGTATGCACCATCTATGGATATTGTGCAGTAAGTATCCAAGTTTTGTCACGGATTCGATGATCCCCTAAACACACGGCTTGAAGCAATGCGTCCATCCGACCTCCAAGACACATTGATAAGAGCAAGACCAATTGTACAGGAACTCTAGTCCAAACCAAGAAACAATAAGCCTTGAAATAATAAGTTTCAAAATAGAAATATAACTAGGAGCTATGCAAAAGGAGCCCAAGGTCAATTCCAATCTACAAATAACAAGAAGGCTAAGACGTCGGTAGTGGAGAACTTTACTAGTGGTAATAAGGATACTTTCAAGTGCTATTATTGTAACAAACCTGGCCACATCCAAAGGCGATGCCCAAAACTTGGACAGAATGAACGCCAAAGAAAGTTTTGTAATGACTAGAGCCAGACATCCACAACTAGAGAAAGAGTTTCTGGCATAACCCTCAAAGAAGTAGAAGATGATGAAGGTCCCACCTTCGAAACTGACATGGAGAGAGCGAGAATTCACGTCTCTCTCAATAAGAAGGGACCAAATCGACAATTCTCAGTGATTCAAACACCATCAACCTATAATGGTAAACCCTTTAAAAATTTGATTGATTGTGGAAGCACATATTCATTCATATCACTAACGTGTGCTAGAAAACTAGGCATAGACACAATGCATGCACCTAGACTGATAGTTGAGTTAGCTGATGGAAAAGAAGTTTCCTCAACACAATAGACAAGTAAGGTGGAGTTTAATCTACGTGGCAATCAAACCAATATGCAATTCAGAGTGATGAACCTGGGAACCTATGAGTGTCTGTATTCCCAACAATGCTCGTATTCATTGTGAAAAGGGCCAAGTCACATTCTTGAATCTCGTAGGAAAACAAGTGACCACACAAGGAGAAGCAGGAAAACCAAAGATTCAATTAGCAAAAGCTTCTCGAATCACTCAATGTTTAAGAAAAGGCTCACCTGTATACCTAATCAAATTAAATAAGACTGTACACAATAAAGAAGCCAAACATGAACTATCGTGGCTTAGGGAATATGCTGGTGTATTTCCTGAAGAATTAACTAAACTTTCACCATAAAGAGAAGTCAACCACAAAATCAAGCTAGTGCTAGGAGCTGCACCAGTTGCAAAGTGACCATATCAAATGTCCATTCTGGAAGGCATAGAACTAAAGGAACAACTCAACAGCTCTCAGATCAGGGATACATTAGACCCAGTAACTCACCCTGGGGATCTCCAGTGTTATTTCAGAAAAAGGACGGGACACTCCATCTCTGCATCGATTACCGAGGGCTAAATTATGTAACGAACTACTTGATCAACTACAAGGAGAAAAGATTTTCTCCAAGATTGACCTCAGATTAGGGTATTACCAGATCAAAATCAAGTAAGAAGATATCCCAAAAATCGCTTTTAGCACAAGGTACAGTCATTACGAGTTTATCGTAATGTCACTTGGATTAATAAACGCCCTTGCTACCTTCAACAGATTAATGCAAGATATATTCAGACCTTATCTTGACGATTTTGTCCTTGTATTCTTTGATGACATCTAAACATATTCCAAGGATGAAGGAAGTCATGAGTCACAACTGCAGACGGTTCTTGAGATAATACGAACTCCAAGCTATATGCTAAGAAGATGTGTGCATTCTCAAGAAGAAAATCAAGTATTTAGGGTATATAGTTTCGTTAGAGGCAATTTCAATAGATACGACTAAGGTCATGGCTAAGGTTAAGGATGTATAGACCGACCGCCTCCAACCACTGTCTCTTTGTCATCGATGATGTCATTGAAAAATGCTAAAAACCAATTGTCCTCTCTTTTACCCCGTGCAAAACCATAAATTGGCGGCTTGGGGATGACCAGGGAAGAGCGACAAGAGCAATCTTGACAAGGACGAGACGTTGATCGAGAAGGAAGAGACTCTATTCCGTGAGACAAGAAGAGACATCATTCCATTCAACCCAAGGGGATACGCTGAAGGTCTCTCGTCCTCTTCCACTCTAATCCGAGAAGAGAAGACATTGAAGAAATTTATCCTATTCTATCAATCCGGTTAAAAGTCATACCTCTACTCTTGTCCCTATTCTGTCAACTAGAGAGAGAGAAGTATTTCTCTCCACGAAGCAAGAAGAACCATCCGCAAGGCCTACATTATCAAATCCCGCAATAAGCATCATCATCATCATCATGAGTCTTACACCTTGCTAGCTAGTATTAGTGTCATGTTCTTCTTCTTCTACGAATCATATTTCCATCATGGCCTCAAAGAAAAAGAATTCAAAAGTGGAAATCACGAATGACCCTACTAACATGGAAGCAACAATTGGAGTTGCAACAAGAGTCACTAATGGAGTCACGGGCGAAAATAACAACCCTTTACCAATTTCGATACCACAGGTTTTTCTAAAAATTTCTATCCGAATTCAATAAAAATAAGATAAGTCTCTTAAGAAAATTGTGGTCTTAGAGTATTCACTTGGTAAATTATTAGAATGTCTTATAGGCTAGAAACTATTAGAAAAACTAGGAAATTCTAGAACTCAAGAGAAATCATGAGGAATTTTTCAAGCCGAATTTATTAAGAATGAAACCCTGAAGAAATTAGTCAAGGATTTTAATCTAGAAGTTTTGATACAAGATTTTAAAGACCAGAAATATCTCCAAGTTGAAGAAACTAACTTAAGGCTAAGGAACTTGGATTACAAGAATGTCATCGTAAACCTTAAACTAAGAAGTTAGAGGTCCCAAATCTAGATACCCTAGTTAAATTCCAAGGGAAAGAGCTCACTGCATGAATTTCAAGGGTCAATTGCTACGAGGTTAATCATCATTGAAAATTGCATGATTGTTTGAAGTCATAATTGCTTGAAGACATCAATATTGTTCCTAATTTTCTAGATTATATCCTATTTGCATTAAGTATTAGAACATATAAAATTTAAGGAGCCCTATACCTCTCCCAAGGATAGGTGTTGAATCCCCATACCAAGAGGGTATGTTTTTCTCACCGCCACAGAAGCATGGACTGACTCCAATAGCGAGATGTCTCACAGTAGGGATTGCATTAAGTAGGAGGTGGTTAGGGTACCAGGGGGCTTTGGCTAGTAAATCCTTTATACATCAAGGAGCTACTTGGTCCCCTGTATGGCCCAAGTTCTACTTGGGAGACCTAAAAACGCTAGCTATAGGTGGATTTGATCTTGGTGATGTGCAGATGCGCCGCATGAGGCAACACGTGAAATTGTAATTTTTCTCCTGTATGGACGGGTGAACACACCTTATGGAACATAATCAATGATTTTTTTTAAAAATTATGATTATATGTCCTTGAGTAAATTATGAAAACAAACAACTATGCATAAAAGGATTTTTTAATTAATGAAGCTGTTTTTATATGTTTCACGTAATGTGGTAGGTAATTAGATAACTAACATTAGGAAAAAACTAAACTCACAAATGGGCCCTTAAAAATAATATAGTTTAAGATGTGGACCTTTTGGATTGTCCAATAGGAAGGCTAGATGTTGACATCCATGGAGGGTGAATCTTCTCTCTCCAAATCTTGAGTTTTCTATTAAAAAAAGGGGTAGTGGGGGATTAAAAAAGGGAGAATGAATAGTACACAAAATTTGAGTTTCTCTCACCTCGTATTTCTCCCCTTTTTTTGGAGAATTTTCAATTTTGGTTTTTTTCCCTCTCACGAAATCAGTTTGACCCAAAAGTTGAGCAACATATCACTTTCCCTCTCTTCTCTATAGTCGTGAATTTTCATCTCCATTGAAGCTCCCTGTTGAGAGTAATTAGGGTTTTGAGCGTTTTGCTTACCTCTGCACTTTCTTCTCCACACATCTCCAGATTTTGGGCAAAACATAGGTGCCCATCTCTCTTTCCATTTTCTCTTGTTTGCTATTTTTTCAATAGGGGTTGGTGCCATTTCTTACTGTTATTGTTGTTTTATTGCAAATGTTATTTTGGGCATGAGACAGAGGTTCTCATCTCTCTCATTTCTTTCCCCCCTCTCTCTATGTGTTGTTTCTCTTTTATGTTGTGTTTTCAATAGAATTTGATATTGGTTCTAATTGTTGTTTTCTTGCAGAGTTCATTTGGAGCAAGAGGCAAAGGTGTTAATCTCTCTCTCTGTTTGGTTTTTTTTTTGTTGATATCTTTTCAATATAACATAATGTTAGTTCTAACCCTTGTTGTTGTTTTATTGTAGAGATCATTTGGGTGACATTGCATACGTGCTTATCTCTCTCTCCCTCTCTCTTTCTCTCTCTATGTTTCCTCTTTTCTACTATTTTTTTAGTATACCTTCATGTAAATACTAACTCTTGCAAAATTATCTTTTGCATAGATCAATTTGGGCAATATTGGATAGGTACTCATTTCTTTCTCTCTCCCATGTACTCACACACTCTCTCTTTCTTCCTCTCTGCATTATCCATTTTCTACTATCTTTACAATAGGGTTTTATGCTAGTTCCTTAAGGATCAATTGTTGTTGCAACACTTAACACAAGGTAGAGCAAAGATTCTGTAGCTCAATTTATAGGTAAATCTGCCATATTTTGTGGTGCCAAAATTTATTCATTTAATTAGTAACTTTTATGTTTGATGGGATTGATGTTTTCTTATGTCCATCATTTGCAATGGGTTTTGATTAGCAATGATTCAATCTTATCTTCAGCAGATCAGCTTATAGGTAAACTGGCCATGTTTTGTATTGCTTCTATTCTTGCAGTTATCTAGATATTTTTTGCTAAAAGAGATTCATGCATGTATTTTTGTTAAAAGGGATTCATGCAGGTGTTTTTTTGTACGTGCAGGTATTATACAAGGTTTAGTTGAAGCATATAATTCTCAATCGACTATTTTGATGTGGTGAGTGATTCCTTTATGTTAGATGATATAGATCTGCTGAAAGTTGATGGTTCAAAAATCCTCTGCTTTATTGGTTCTACGTGTCCATTTGAATCTCCATGCCAATTGGCAATGATCCATGAAACTCTTGTATCATATCATCCATATAACACACAATGTGTTGAGTCTTAGAATATCTCAGGTGTCAATCCAATGTGCCTATTAAGATTTGCATGCCATGTGGCTGCTATCCTTGTAACAAGTACTCTATAATACCCACATTTCATACAATGTATTGAGTCAAATCAGACTCCTCTTCATTATAATAAATTTATTTTGGCAAAATTCTCCGAGTATTCTTGTGCTATTCTTTTGATTATATTTCATGTAAATGGTATGATTAAAGTGATGCCTTGAAATTAAATCTATACTTTGTGTTGATGTATATATCACATGCGTTTCGATATCGATGTTTATGTCTGTTTACAAAAGTGTAAAAACATCTCTTAATGCCATGTTGATTTGTATGGCATATTGGTGATTACTGGATAGACTTAAAATGCTTATTATTTAGGGGTTAATACATACTTCTTTACATCTAATGCATAGGTTATAATGCCTGAGAGAAGAAAAAGCATTCTCTTGATAGAAGTACGTAACAGAAAAGATGAAGAAGGGAATTGGATCACTGATACATATCATTGCTCGTCTTGGGTACATATGCATCCAAGTATGAAGGGAGCTTTCAGGGTGAAAGCATCTGCAATTGCAGATGTATCAAAGCACTAGAAGGGTAAAATTTTAGCTCTCAGACAAAGGAATGTTAATTCTCACCTTGTAACAGAGGTGTTTGTACAACATGTATTCATGCAAAAACAAATACATATTGCGCCCACTGTGCCCTTTCAACAAAACATTGCAAATAGTAAGTATTTGCAACTCATTGAGAATGAGAAATTTCATGATACCAATGTAACAACTTGTCTCGTATTTACAGAATTATACACTTCAGATTGCTATGAGTAGCAAAATATTGAGAGTTTCACTGGTTCTTTTAAGTGTTACCACCTTGAAATTGGTAGATTGCTCTTTGAGGGGCATACAGCTAAGCATTGCAGAGGACCTTGTTTTTTTCTATGACTTCAAGTACATATTGCCCCAGGGGAGTCAAGAATATGGAACCCTTGAGTCTATGCACATATCGAATCTCAATAGCATAGAATGGCCATTGTGTAGTCGCAACATTTTGCACATGTCTAGCACAAAAATTTCAACAGACATATTGAATTCTATGAAGCCAAGCATCGGCTCAAAGAATGTACATCTAAGCTGGTTCATACCAATTGCAATTTTTTCACACATGTTCAAGGAATGTAAGGGTTTGAGACGTACCAAAATCACGTACATCATTAAAAATACATCAGAGGATTATGTAACAAGGATTCTAGGCAAAACTTGGACATAAAAAATAACTCACAATCCTAACACATTGGAGTGTCAAGTCACAATAAGAGACATGGCTTTTAGGTAAAAATTTTCTCTCTTAGTTATCTTACTTTGGGATGAATTGGCTAACTTTCCTTTCCAATTACAGCTACTTTGTTGCACGACAGACTTTATGCCTAGTGTTCAAGTATCATAGATGGAGGATGCTCAAGGGTAAATGGTTGTGCCTTGATCAAGACATGAATAAAAGTGCAGCTGTGGATGTTACTGTCATTTGTGAGGGCCACAAGCCCCAAGTGTTGCAAATGGAGGATGATTGGCCCTTGAGTATAATGCACCAGGAAATCATAATGTTAATGTAGAATCCACCTATTAGCTTCTATTTTAAACTAGATGATAGAAAAATTCGAAGCCGAGCTGAGGATATTGTTATCAACGGAAAGTGTGTGGCTCCACATGTTTTAGAAATTGTAGAGTCTCCCTAAAAATCCCAACACCACAAGTTTTAATATCCAACACCTATAAATTTTTGGATTTTTTTGGCCAATAGAATATTGTCGCTTACAAACTTGCAATATTTAAAAATTATGGTATTTATGCAAAATCATACACTTGTTATACACTTTCCACATCAACACATTTACATATGCATGTAAACTTTACAAAGACGTAAGTAAATCCATAACTAAATATCGTATGCGAACAACCCTTAATGGTTTAAACCTTAGGGTTTTTAAGGTAGAACTATTTTAGTTCTTGTTTCATTATTTCATTTCACACTTTCTCTCTTCATCTCTTTATATCCACCATATCCCTCCTACCTGCTACAACGGATGCTCACGCACACTTTGATGTGTGGATCCACGAGAATATCTTTGCCAACTAGGGTGACAAGATATTCCAGGTTTTCTCTAAGAACTTCAACCTTGAAAGCGTGCTCTCATCACTGGATTCCCCCTCAGGTTTTGGAAGACTTTGTGAGCACCATTGCTACATGCACATACTCCATCGAGGGATCTGACATGACTTGGGTGCCTCTAAAACAACTCATGGTATTTCAGGCAAGGAAGAATCACCAAAAAGTGGTGAATAGGTGTCTGGCCCATGTGGATCCTTCGCACAGAGAGTATGCACTATTCCCATTGGAAGTGCACCATGTACATCACCTTTGGATCTTGTGGAGTGTGATTGCACATTGGCAATTTACCTCCTTGCATTGGATACATCCCTAGAGGAGGAGAGCGATGAAGATATAACTCCACAAGTTGTTTCTATCACATACACGGGAGAAGAACCGATTGAAGAGCTCATAAATGTTGAAGAGGAACATCGAGTGGTGGCAAAGCAAGGGTTGGCTCTCATGGTGCCATCTTCTTCAAAACAGCCACAAGTTGACAACCCAACCTTGCCTCCTTGACACCCAATGAAGTAGATGGTATACAATACTTGCTTCTATCAGATGTACCACAATACTTGGAAATGAAGGAAGAAGAGTTATTTTCTATCCTAGTCAGGGATTCAATGGAAGACTTGATCGATTATGATTACATGGGTGTGCATCCGACAATGGCAGAGATTGGAAGATATGATGGCACAAGCTTAGATATTGTGAGTGCCATCGTAGCAACACTGGAGCATATTACCTCAGTTGAAAAAGATTACCTTGTGCCAGATGCTTAATTTGAAGCACTACAGCATGATTTGTTCGGACCAAGGCCCGAGCTTCCTACCAAGGAGTTTGTAGATCCCTCTACCCAAAGAGGTGCCTCCCTGACACACGAGGAAATGAAGATACAAGATGATCTGGAGAAGGTGAGATTTCTAACTACCATACATTTTTATGCAATGAAACTTGATGATAGGGTGTGTCAGGTCCCCCAAAGTCCATCGGTGAAATCTTGGCCAAAAATGACTGCATGCAGTTGCCCTGTCCAAAATTTGGTGTCTGGGACCACTTTTTGGGGCCAAAAATAATGCCTGCAGTTGCCCTGTATGAAGTCTGGCATCTGGGGCCACTTTTTGGTCCCAAAAAGTGGCCCCAGACCAGGAAGTGGCCCTAGACACTAGACTTTGGACAGGGTAGCTGCAGGCTATTAATGATGCGAGATCTAGAGCATGACAAAGGCGGTAGCTATGGAGGATGGAAGATAAAGACACAACTCGTGTTGACATGACAATGTAGACAACTGTTACACAAGTGAATTAGGTTTCAAGATTGAGACTTGAACTCATAAACACAATCTTGTGTATGTGGACAATGACACTGACACTTTACTGAAAAGAAAAGAGTACTATCATTGCATTAAGAAAAGGAAGCAAGTACAATGCTTTATAGGAAAGTAGTAAACTGCAATAGGCTCCACTGTGCATATGGGATAGGTAAGCCTGCATGTCCCACACCCTAAAGCTCCATACAAAGAGGCTGTTAGTAGGTGTGATTGTCTGAATCTCAACACCCCTCCTCAATCACAACCAGAAAGGCACAAAGTGTGTAGAGGCTGTAATGAGAACCACCTGCAAAGTATGGGCACACCACAAATATGGTAGACACCAGAGGCTGTCGCAGAAAAAAGCTAAGTGTGGGCACCAAAAACATGGTGGACATCTAGAGGCTGTAACAGGGACCTCAAAAGTGTACAAGGATTGTAATGCCAAGTTACATGGGGAGTTTACAAAGCTTATGTTTGAGACATTAGGGCTAGGAAATACAAGGCTAAAAAAGTCTATCTGAATAGAAGGACTAATGAGGCTGGAGGTCTTCTTCTTCTTCTTCTTCTTCTTCCTTTGCTCCATTTTCTTCTTCTTCTTTGATTGCAACTAGATAGGCCTTTTGGGACCTCTTTCTTGCATGGAAAAACTTCTCGGTGTGTCCGGTCCTTTTGCAGAAGTCACAAAAGAGTTGATCCTTCTTGCCTTTGTACCTGTTGCCAACATATAATGCATGCTCATCTCTAGAAGTACTTGGTTCTTCCTTAGTTTTTAGCTTCTTTTCCTCTTCTAATAATGATGCCTGGATATCAACAAGTTCAAGATTTGGCATGTTGATTAAGGTTGTTGATACATTATTATATTCAAGAGGCAAACTCTTTAAGTAAAACACCAATGCAAACATCTTCTTCCATTTTAATGTTGATTCCTGCAAGTTGGGTTAGAAGTCCTTCCATGTAATTTAGATGTGTGGCAAGTGATGTGCTGGACTTCATTTCAAGCTTGAAAAACTCAATCAGGAGACCATACTTTGATGATTTAGACTGTGCAGCGAACAAGATGTCAAGTCTCTTCCATGTATCCTGTGAGGTCTCACAGTTATCCACATGGTGGATATAGCTATCGTCTAGCTCCAGTTTGATAATGGCTTGGGCTCTGTCATCATTCTTTTGCCAAGTAGTTGCAAGGTACGCATCCCGAGGTTTCTTCTCTTTGCCATTTGTGATGGCCCAGAGACCCTTCTTCATCAAGATGAGCTTGATGCGGGTTTGCTAGGTGTGAAACCCAACTCCCTTGAACCGAGCTATCGGTGAGTCTTTTCCCATGTTGGAGAGCTGGAGCAACAACAAATCAGTTCCAAGATTCTCAAATTGCATTCCATTCCTTCTATGCCTTTGTCTCTTTTGCAGTTGGAGGATCACTCACCTCCGGCTCCTTTTACTCACCTGAAACAAACTCGTAGAGGCCTTTTCCAATAAGGAAGTTCGTGACACGGAACTTCCATGAAGGGTAGTTGTTCTTGTCGAGCTTCTCAATGATTGGGCTTCCACTATTCTCTGCCATTATCACAAAAATAATACCAAACAGCAAGCAAATCTTCTGCAACCCTCAACCTGTAGTGCACAGCAATACACCAGACAGCCTTTTTCACTGTCTCTCAACAATACATGCAATCTGCAACCAGTTTGTAGATAAACCTTGTGTTTACTCGCTGGTAAACACCTTTGAACTTACATATCACCTGCGCACCCACTTTCGGTCAATACAGTCGAAGTCACAGTGTACCCTGAAACTGTTGTCCGCAACCTTGCGGCTCTAAAATGGGGCCTGAAACGGCCTCAGATGCCCAAAATAACTGCGGTCAACCCTAAAGGGCCTATCTGCAGAATACAAAGCGCTCTTCGCACACACCAAATCTCACTGCAATCTGAGATTTTTGCTCGACCCTGCTTCCGGTGCCTCCACAGGCATTATCCAAGAGAGAGAGTGGAAGAATGGGAGAGCTTCTTACCAGTGGCTTGCTTGCTCGAACATTGCTTCTTCTCCTTCGCTTCAACCTTCGAAATCAGCCTCTCTCAGTGGTGCGGCTCTGATACCATGTCAAGAATCGCATGGTGGGGGGACTTGCTCAAGATGCTGCGCCGAACACACACAGAATGCACACGGAGAAGCTCACTCAAGAGACAAGAAGAGAGATGGAGGCCAAAACGTTTTCTTGCTGGTTTTTTTCTTCTTCTTCCACACTCTTTACAATGTACACAAAGTATAGATAAGATACAACATAAAGGAAAGTGGCCTACTAAGTCAAACAATGCATAACCGACTACACTAGTCGACTGGCGCTATAACTATGCTAGTTGTAAATAGGTGTAACAACCTGAATATAATGAGTAATGAGTCAGTGGCCATGTGAGAGTCATAATTACCACCAACGTGCTAAGTGTAAACGTGTGGACCCATCTAACCAGGCGGTCCATCATCAATGTCCGCATGTGTTGGCTTGTCATCTCAACAAAAATGAAGAGTATGCTGAAGATGCAAACCAAGAGAAATTCTATGATCCAAAGGCTGGGTTCCCCTTTGACCTAGGCAGTTGCCCCTTCCATGCTCTTGATTTGACAACCCACCCAATTGGCATGGGTTTATTCTTGTGGATGTTGGTAGTACATACAATTTTGTCAATAAATAAGCCATTGATCAGTTGAAATGCACCCCTATGGAATTATAACACCCCCTAAAATTTCAAGTAGCGAATGGCAATGAAGAAATCAGCACACATGTATGCTCCAAATCTCCCCTATGCTTGGTTGAGAATTACGTGGCATTGGTTGACCTAATCGCATTAGACATGGGCCCCATTGATGTTGTCTTGGGTTGTGGCTAGTTGAAACAATTGGAAAATTTTTCTATGGACTTCTTTCAGCTCTACATGGAGTTCATGATGCATGGATAGCTCATTTGCTTAGAGGGAGTTCATGATAATGTTGATTTTTAGGTAATTACAGTAAAGCAACTCAAATGGGAGTTTAAGAAATGCTCATAGATCTTTGTCTTACACTTGAATAAGAAAAATTCAGGTGAGCCCTCCAAAGTATCTAAGAATTTAGCCTTGTAGGCTTTACTTGAGGAGTATAGTGATTTATGTTAGATGCCTATAGTCCTTCCCCCTATGAGGCAAGTGGACCACTCACTTGATTTAGAGCCCCATTCCAAGCTAGTGAACAAGCCACCTTATCAATCTCCAAGTGTGAACATGAAGAGGTTGTAAAGCCAGTCAAGGAGTTACTTGAGATGGGTTTAATTAAACCAAGTTCTTTCCCTTATGCATCTCCTGTCCTATTAGTCAAGAACAAAGATGGCTCTTTTCACATGGGCATTGACTACACGGACTTGAATAAAATCACAGTTAAGAACCAGTACCCCATCTCATAGATTGATGACTTATTGGATGAGTTGAAAGGGGCATGCTTCTTCACGAAAATTAATCTACACTCGGGCTACCATCAAATACATATGAGAGAGGGTGATGAGATCAAAAAATCTTTTAGGACTGATTATGGGCTTTATCATTTTCTAGTAATGCATTTTGGGTTGACTAATGCCCTCGTTGCATTTCAAAGCCTCACGAATAAAATCCTCCACCCCTTCTTGTTCAAGTTTGTGTTCATTTTCTTTGATGACATCTTTATCTACAGCAAGTCACAAGAGGAGCACTTGGCACATGTCAGAAGGGTGTTTGATACTTTGAGAGAGCATTGGCTCTTTGTTAAGGAAAGTAAGTGTATATTCATACAGACATCAATAAGTGTATATTCATACAGACATCAATGGAGTACTTGGAATAGGTTGTTAGCAAAAATGGTATATAGGAGGCTGATCCCAAGAAGGTGCAATGTGTAAAGGACTAGCCCACACCATCCACCACTACTTCATTATGTGGTTTCCTTGGACTCTCTTCATTTTATAGACACTTCATTAAGTATTATGCTACCATTGCAACATCTTTGACTAATTTGTAAAAGAAGGAGTCGTTGTTTTGGGATGCTACTAATTATCACACGTTTACACAGTTGAAGGAAATGCTTAGTTCAATCCCCATCCTCATATGCCCTGATTTCTCCAAGGAGTTTATCATTTAGTGTGATGGTAGTGGTAGAGGTATTGGTGTTGTATTGTTGCAAGAGCATGGTGTGATTGCTTTTGAGAGCACATAAGCTTGATAACAAGGAGATGAAAATGAATGTTTATGACCAAGATATGTTGGCAATCCTCCATGCTATTAAGAAATGATACCACTACCTATATGGCAACAATTTTAGAGTGAAGAGTGACCATAGAGTCCTCTAGTGACTTTTTCTACTAACTCTTAAGAAAAGGAGACGGATGGCAACCTTGCAAAACTATGATTTTGACATCTCTCATACTCATGGAAAATATAATATCATGGGTGATTCACTCTCATGGATGTGGGCATGCAGAGTATCCTCCAATTTAGAGTTGCATAGTGATTGGATTGAGGAACTTCAGGAAGCTTATTTGTTGGATGGGGATTTCAACTAATATTTCAAAATTTACAACATGGAGTAATGGCTGAAAACTCCCAATATCAGCTCTTAAACATGGCCTTATTTGGTCCCATGGCAAGATTGTCATCCCCACACTTCTCCCCTCACATAGAAGCTCATGGAAGAGATGCATTCTAGCCCCACTACTAGTCACTTGGGTGTTTTCAAAACATACAATAGGATTGCCAAGAGCTTTCATGGAAATTATTATGGAGGAATGTCAAGGATTTTGTGATCAAATGTGTTATATGCCAACAGAACAAGGACATCATGCTTAGATTTGTTGGCCTCTTACAGCCCCTACCTATTTCTTTAAGGGAAATGTGCACATATCACCATGGACTTCATCACTAGCCTCTCCATTACTAAAGGATGGAACAATATATATGTGGTAGTTGATTTCCTCACAAAGGCAGTCCACTTTAACTCCACTAAGACCCAATACACTATCTCCTAGGTGGCCACTTAGTTTATGGAGTATGTATTCAAGTTTCACAGATTACCGCAAGTCATAATGCATGATCGGGATACCAAGATTTTGAGCAACTTTTTGCAAGCAATTTTCACATTTATGGGCACCAAGATTGCTCCATCCCACTGTATACCACCCATAGACAGATGGCCAATCAAAAAGGATAAATAAATTACTTGAGACGTACCTACAGCACTTCTACCATGATGTACAACACAATCAAGATATGTGGCTCCACTTGGCTGAATTTGCATATGAAAACTCCATGCACTCTAGCATTGGGGTTTTCCCTTTTAAAGCATTATACAAGTATAAGGTTTCTCTCCCTATAGTCTTGTTCAATGATAAGATCAACCCTTGGAGTAAAGCTAAGTTGAATTGCATGCATGCTCTACTTTAGTAATGCAAAGTGAATCACAAACCCATATGAAGCTTTATGCTGATGAGAAAAGAAGGCATTTGGAATTCCAAGAGGAAGAGCTGGCCCTCTTGAAGGTACATAAGTCTTGTTAGTCCACTTTCAAAGAAGGAAGTAGTAAACAAGCCAATTCACCATTTCTATGGCCCCTACTGTATCCTCAAGAAAGTTGGTGTCTTAGCTTATTGATTAGAGCTTCCCCCTACCACCAAGATTCACAATGTGTTTTATGTTAGCCAGCTAAAGCCCTTCATTGACACCTCATTGGACTATGTGGAAGAGCTTCTCCCCATAGAAGAAGAAGGTATCATTCAATAGATCTTTGAGGCAATAATCAAGCAATGAGATAAACACTTAAGATGTCGATCCATCAAGGAAAACCTCATCAAATGGAAAGGCCTACCCCCGAAAGAAGTCCCCCAGGTGCATATCCACTATTTTGAATTAATTTCCTCACCTTCAAGATACGTAATGGGCTAAATATTAGCAAGTTATGTCTCCTTTTGACTACACCCTACCTGCAGACTACACACTATTTTAGAATAATAGTGTACCTGTCTAAATTACACCCCTACATGGCTGAAAGTATCGTCATAAGTTTCGTTTTGATATGTAGCATGCCCCATTTGGAGCAACCTATCAAAAGTTGTGACAGATTTACCTCAGCAGGCCTATAGTTGACAACATGCTATCCATAGTCTTCACTCACACCTTTTCATTGTAATGGATAAGAGTAGTACTCTATACCCCACTCCGTAGTCCCTCTCTCAAGTCCCTCCAATTGTCTTTTGTTTTTTAGGACAAAAACTTTTAAGGTGGGGATGGAATGTAATAATGGAGATACATGGGAACTAGGGGTTAGACACCTAATCACAATCATTGGGGTATATAAGGTGAAAGAGACCCACTTTAGGGCATCTAGATATTTTCAAGAATTGACTCTTCACCTTCATATCTAGCTTTCATGGTTTCCTCCTTTCTCCCCCCTTTCCTATCTTTCTCTCTCCTCTTCTGTCTTTCTTCTTTTTCCTCCTCTCTTTCTCTCTCTTCAGCTCATTCTCCTCTCTTCTCTCAGCTCCATTCATTACACCATTTTGGAGATTTTGTGAGGATGGGGGAAGGTGAGAGAAGGAAGGAACTAAAGGTGAACCCTATGTTTTGATAGGAGTGCGATGCAAGGGTTCTATTGAGTTTATGGGACCAAGATAAAAGAGGCTATCGAGGGTGAAGGAGTTGTTGTCATGGTGTGCTTGGGCAATTTTGGAAACCAAAGCATGTGAGAGCCCTTTAATAGCATTGTGCATCCAACAGTATTTTAGGGATCCAATGCTACGTGATGCATGGGTTGTAGTGTAGTTGGCAACATTGGCATGAGTGCCTTTGCTTGGACCTCTAGGAGATGCAATGCTTAGGAGCATGCAAATGGGATTTTAGCCTCCATTGTCATAGTGGAGGTACACTAATAGGGGGCTTTTGTTTGGTGTGATCATTAAATGGCTGGTTCACAAACATTAGTGTCATGAGATGTGCGCTGGGCTATAGGTTATGGGTATTTTGCACTTGGTCAAACAATGCCTCCTTAGAGCATAAGGTTGTTATCACACAACTATTTGCAAATTGGAGGTTGGTGTGCTTGTCAACATAGTTGATATTGCAATTTTGGAAAACTTGAATGTTTAGCCTAGGATGATTTTGGTGCCAATTCCCTTGATGTTTGAGAGAACATAGAAGACGAGTGGAATGCTCTTAGTCTCAATATTGACCATTAATTTGCACTCACCTAGCAATGAATAAGGTTAGTCCTCCATATGGGTTCAGCTTTGCATCAATGGGCTACAAGTGGGGTTGCCCTAGATTTCTCTAGTAGTAGTAAGGAAGGATGTCATAATCAGAGCCCTCATCTATTAATGCCTCAGCTAAAGCATTTTGGTTGTAGTGAGTCCTAGTTGGTGGCAAGGAGAGGTAGTATTGTCATTGCTCAAACTGTTCATAGAAAGTTTGTTCTATTTGCAGCAAGGGGCTATTTGGATTCACCATGGGTGTTTCATGCAAGGAGTACCTAGGTGGGTAGTATTTTTAATCCTACTACCATTAAAGTGGAGAATGGGTTGGTTGTCAAAAGTTGCACAACATTCTCTATCCTACTGATGACACAGATGCAAAATGGTTTGAGACCTCTTAATTTCATTTTTTTCTTATGGCCTTTGATTGAGTAGACTAGAACAATTTTCCCTTGATCAAAGGATCTTTGTTTCAGTATATTTGTGAAATCATGTCTTACATTGAGATTTCTCCACAAGTAGGGCATGAGTAGCTGTACCAACTATGTTTTTATTAAACCTTGTAGCTCTTTGAGGTGATGTTTCCATGTCTTAGTGCCTTCCCATTGTTCTTGGATAGCAATGCAAAGACTAGGGATAAAAAATTATATGGGCATGATGGCAGTAGATAAGTCGGAATGGAGTTTGGCTTGTAGTAGTCTTATAAGCTCTACAATAGAACCAAAGAATTGCCACCATGAGTTTATGATCCTAGTTTGAGTGTGATACTAAGATGGTTTTGGTCAAGACACTAATAAATGAGGACTTTGTTTGTAGCCTCAACTTAGCCATTGGCATGAGGGTAGTATAGGCTAGACTTTCTATGGATGACCAAGAACATGGACAAGAGGTATTGAATCATTTCATTAACAAAATGGGTCCCTTGGTCACTAAAAATATCTATAGGGCATCCAAAGCATGAAATGACTTGCTTCCAAAGGAATCAAGCAGTGGTCCTTGTGTCATTTTTTTGAGTAGCCTTATCTTTTGTCCATAGTATATGCCCCATTTCTCAAAGGATTGGTGGGCAATCACTAGTGTGAGTTCCATTTTATCCTTTCTAATAATAAGCAACTTTGTCCCCTTGCACTCATCACAGTGCTTGATAAATCAGTAGGATTGTTAAATAGTGTGGGCCACCATAATTGTGATTAAAGCTTTTTTCTAGCTATAGTGGTTTCATTGAAGTGTACTCTAGCAATGCCACCATGTGCCTCTTGCAACATAGCCTCAATCTCATGTTCACAAATGCATCTCCTATAAGAAGACCATGTTCAAAGAGTAGAGAGAGAGAGAAAGGGAAAGACTCCATATCCATGAGCCTTCAGGCTCTCAAGCTCATTCCTTCATTTCCACACACTCTAAACTGAAAAGCACACACACACTACAAGATAAAGTGACCTAGTGTAAATGTAGACTAGACTGACTAACTCTAGTCAGGTCACTGACTGACTACTAACCCGACTTATTTAATGTAGTCACATGTAGACAGCTGTACACACTAACTGTCATAGATGTCGGTCATAGATGAAGACACATTGATGGTGAGCTTGATTTCTAACACTCCCCCTCAAGCTCAAAAACAAAATTCAAATCATCTGCATCACTCCAAGTAGCTGTCTAAAGTGAATGAACTTATCTTTACCAAGTGATTTGGTAAAGATCTCTGCTACCTGGTCTTCAGTCTTCACATGCTCCAAGTCAATCTGATCTGCTAAAACCATTTCCCTGATGAAATGATAGTGAACTTCAATGTGTTTTGATCTTGCATGATAAACAGGATTGCTTGCTAACATAACACTGCTCAAATTGTCACAGTACAGCTTGACTTTGATGTCCAAGTGTACTCCCAAGTCATTCAGTAACTTCTGTAACCACTTAGCTCCACAGGCCGCTAAGGCCGCACCACGATACTCTGCTTCCGTACTGGACACTTACTCTTCCAACTGATCATGCTACTACCCAATCCAAATGCATAGCCACTGGTTGACCTCCTGTCATATGTGCAACCAGCCCAGTCAGCATCAGTGTACCCCATCAAGTCAAGGGTTTTCCCATATGCATAAAACAGCCCATGATCTGTGGTATCCTTTACATATCTCAGAATTCTTCTAACTGCATCCAAGTGTGGTTTGCGAGGCTTTTGCATGAACTGACTGATCAGCCCCACAGCATAACTCAAGTCAGGTCTAGTGATCGTGAGATAGATCAAGCTGCCTACCATCTGTCTGTACATAGTAACATTCTCAATCTCTATCCCAACATCAATCTGTAGCTTGACATTCTGCTCCAAAGGCGTATCCATAGGCTTGCAATCAGCCATACCATATTTCTGTAACATGTCATGAGCATACTGCTTCTATAGCAGCCATATGCCTCGAGGTGTAGAGACAACCTCAATCCCCAAAAAATATTTCAGCTCTCCAAGATCCTTGACCTTAAACTCAGCCTGTAAACATGTCTTTATTTCAGCAATCCCATTTTCATCATCTCCTGTAATGATTAAGTCATCAACAAAGACAACTAGAAAAACATAGCCACTATCTGTCTTCTTCGCAAACAGACTATGATCAGCATCTCCCAATCAGAAACCATGTTGCTGTAAATAACTGCTAATGCGAGCATTCCATGCTCTGGGTGCCTGTTTCAACCCATATAATGCCTTTTTCAGCCGACATACATGTGCTGGAAATTCTGGATGTACATAGCCTTCAGGCTGTTCCATGTAAACCTCTTCCTGTAATTCTCCATTGAGAAATGCATTCTTTACATCCATCTGCCATAGTTTCCAGCCTCTAGCTGCTGCCAAATCAATCACAGTTCTAACTGTAGCCATCTTTGTTACAGGACTGAAAGTCTCCTCATAATCAAGACCATACTGCTACGCATACCCTTTTGCAACCAGCCTGGCCTTATATCTTTCCAATGATCCATCTGATTTACATTTTACCTTATACACCCACTTGCATCCAATAGGTGTTTTGCCCTCAGGCAACTGTACCAAATCCCATGTACAATTTTCAGCTAAAGCTGAATATTCCTCATCCATAGCAGCACGCCAATTCTCATCTGAAACTGCCTCATCAAACTTACTTGGTTCTCTAGAACCTGTTACTTTCGTCATATAAGCATAATGACGGGCTGAATATCCAGTGTAAGTATACCTGTCAACAGGTCATCTAACCCTCTCTGATCTCCTGAGCTGTGGCTCACTGTGAGCTTGCCTCTCATGAGGAGGCACATAACGGCTCTGTCTAGCACCTGGCATCATAACAGACGGAATCCCCAATTCACTATCTAAGCTGTCACTGCTAGATGAATCATAACCTGCAGTGAGTGGACCTGTTACATCTTCAAAGACCTTTTCTTTTCCCTTATCTGTTCTCCCCCTCACTGACATATCCGTGTCAGTGGATGCAGTAGTGCGACTCCGTAATCGTCCTGTCCAAGGACTCACTGTAGATGATACATCACATGTCTGACCAGTCATGGAAGTACTCTCTGCAAGAGTATTTTCAGCATTACTCATATTGGGTGAGCCATCAGTAGGCACTGCAACAGGATTCCCATACCAAGATGCTAACTCATCAAATACCACATCTCTGCTTATGAGTGTCTCATGCGTAGAAGGTACATAACACTTATAAGCTTTCCGTTCCTGTGCATATCCAATAAAAACACTTTTCACTGCCTTAGGATCCAATTTCTTCCTCTTCTCATCCGGTATATGCACATATGCAATGCTGCCAAATACCTTCAAGTGTGAAATATCAGGTTTATGACCATACAGTCGTTCATACGGAGTGACTCATTAATCCCTGCTGTAGGGATTCGATTCAGCACATATACAGCAGTCACCACTGCTTCAGCCCAATAACCATTTGGCAGACATTTTTCATTCAGCATAGCTCTAGCTGACTCCATCAAAACCCTGTTTTTCCTCTCTGCAACACCGTTTTGCTGCGGTGTATAACTGCATGTGAGTTGTCTTCTGATCCCATGTTTAGCAAGATACCTGTCAAAGTAGTTTGAGACATATTCACCTCCTCCATCTGATCTCAAACATGATATGTAACAGCCCAATTCATTTTCAGCATGTTTCTTGAAGTCTTTGAATGCATCAAACACATCATCCTTATGTTTCAAGATATAAAGCCAAGTGTACCTGCTAAAATCATCAATAAATGAGACATAATATCGTGCACCGCCAAAGGAAGCATTATGTGAAGGACCCCAGACATCAGAGTGTACCAACTGTAAAGGCCTAGTGCTGTTTTTTACATGTCTCATGAAAGGAAACCGTGCCTGCTTCCCAAACTGACATGTAGGGCATACATGACCAAAATCATTATACTTGAATTTAGGTAATCCAAGTACTACTTCTTTCTGCTGCATAGATTTCAGCTTTTGTACATTGACATGTCCGATTCTCTTGTGCCAGATCTCTACATCTCTGATGGCACTCTCATCATGAGCAAACATAGCTGCTTTAAGTTCAGGAATGGTCGCTTCCAAAGTAAACATCCTGCCATCCCTTCTGCCCTTGGCAATTAGCTTGCAGCCATTTCCATACTCCTCAATGAAACATCCATCCTTGTTAAACCTCACTTGCAGATTCTGTTCTGCCATTTGACCCACAGACAACAAATTCTTTGTTATGGTCGGTACATGTAAGACATCATGCAGGCCTTTCTTCTTGCCATCAGGCATAATCAATTGAACAATCCCTTTATGCTTTATGTCATGTTGGGTATCATCCCCAGTACATACATGACCATGTGTACCTGCAACCATCTCATCAAACCACTCTCCATGCGGGGTCATGTGGTTTGATGCACCAGAGTCAATGTACCACCTGTCATCTCTGTTCTGCCTTGACGCAGTCTTGGACACATGCTGCATGGCAAAGAGTCTATCAACTGACTCATCATGAGCACCACTGGAAGATGCATAGTGCCCATGCTGTCTGCCCTTTGCCTTCATATCTCCTTGCTTCTTGTAACAATCCTTTGCAATATGCCCATACCGGCCACAATAATGACAGTCCTTGTCCTTGTTGGACTTATCAGTAGACTGCCATGAACCAGAACCACCACCTCTACCTCGGGGTGATCTCCCCCTACCTCTAAACCCACCAGATCCACGTTGGGCCTTGTGTATTTGCAGCATGCCAATTACTCTGATGCTGCTGCTGTCCATAAGTATTACGAGTGTCACCATGACCTCGAAACAAACCACGACCTCTAGATCCTCTGCCATGCTGGCTAGAGTACAACACAGTATCTCTACTCTGAGATGCACTAGAACCTGTATTCAAACCAAGTTTGACTTCCTCATGTAGCAACAAAGCAACTAGCTCTTCCCAGCTAGGGGGCTCTTCTCAAACAGAAATGGAAGTGTCAAAAGCTTTGTACTCTTTGCCTAAGCCATTCAAAGCAACAGCAATCATATCATCTTCTGATACACTTGAGCCAATAGTAGCAAGTTGATCAGCTATGGTCTTAATCTCCGTGGTATACGTCTGGATGCTCTTGCCATTCCTAGACATGTTGTTGAACTGCTGTTTCAACTGGATCTTTCTTGCATGTGTCATGGTTCCATAATTTTTCATCAATATGTCCCAAGCATCCTTCGGAGTCTCACATCCAGTGATTTGAATTACCATAGCATCAGATATACATAAGGAAAACCAATGCAGCACTTTGCATGCTCTTTCATTCAATAGCCTGTAGGCTCTTTTCTGTTCATTTGTTGGATTGTGTGCAGGCAATGTCAAGATTGTGGGAGAGAAGGAAGGAGTCTCACTTGTAGCTTTCTTGCTTGCACAATGGGGGAATACACACAGAGGTGGAGGCTAAAAACAGTTTTCCTCTTCTTAGTTGTGTAAGCCAAAAAGAAGTCTCATACAAAGAAATAGAAGAACCCTATATATGGGTCTCAAACCAAACTCAACTAACTAAGGTGGCATACTAAACTGAGCCACGAACTAGAGTAGATAAGGATAGCTATCATGTAGCTATTATTCATGGCCGGTGTACCAACCGCGTCTGCAACTGACAAGTCGGTGACATAAATACACAACGGTCACCCTGGCGTATCACGAGTGGAGCTCGATATCTCAACACTCCCCCTCAAGCTCAATCCCAATTCCTACACACCAAGCAGGTCTCTGAACTTGCGCAGCTTCTCTGCACCCAATGCCTTCCTAAATATGTCAGCTACCTGATCCTCTGTGCTGACATAAACTAGATCAATAAGACCTAGTAAAACCCTCTCCCGCACATAGTGATAATGCACCTCAATGTGCTTTGTTCTAGCATGATAGACTGGGTTATTTGCCAAGTGTATACTACTCATGTTGTCACAATAAATGACAACTGGCCCATCTGTAGACTGATGCATATCATTAAGTAGCTTATGCAACCAAGCTACCTCACATGCAGCCATTGCTGCACCCCTGTACTCAGCCTCTGTGCTCGACAAGGCAACTGTAGGCTGTTTCTTGCTGCTCCAAGTGACTGCAGCACTCCCAAAAGAGAACACATATCCACTGGTAGATCGTCTATCAGAAATACTACCAGCCCAATCGGCATCACTGTATCCATGCAACTGTATCTGAACCCCAGTCTCATAAAATAGTCCATACTGCAATGTGGACTTCACATACCTGAGTATGCGTCTAGCCGCATCCAAATGCGATTTCCTTGGAGCCTGCATAAACTGACTTACCAATCCAACAGCATAGCTCAAATCTGGCCTGGTAATAGTCATATAAATCAAGCTTCCTACTATGCGTCTGTACATAGTAGGGTCTTCCAGAAGCTCACCTGCATCTGCGCTCAGCTTCACATTCTGCTCCAAAGGAACTGAAATAGGCTTACAGCCTGTCATCCCATATTTGGACAGCATGTCCAATCCATACTGCCTCTACAGGAGCTGTATCCCACTTGGTGATCTAATCACCTCAATGCCCAAGAAATAACGCAGCTCTCCCAAATCCTTCATCTCAAACTTCTGCTTCAATAGCATTTTCATATGAAGGATATCTTCATCACTATCACCTGTCATAATCAAATCATCAACATAAATGACAAGTAGCATAATACCGTTCTCTGTTTTTCTCACATAAAGTGAGAAATCTACCTTGGAAATCTGAAAGCCAATAGTGACAAGATAATGTCATATCTTGTCAGACCATGCTCTAGGTGCTTGCTTCAAGCCATACAAAGCTTTCTTCAACCTGCAAACAAACTCAGGATGAACAGCATGCACATAACCTGGTGGCTGCTCCATATAGACCTCTTCTTGCAAATCACCATGCAAGAAGGCATTCTTTACATCCATCTGATGTAAAGACCATCCCTTTGATGCAGCCATAGCAATGACTGCTCTTACGGTTGCCATCCTTGCAACCAGACTGAATGTTTCTTCATAGTCAATGCCATATGTTTGTGCATACCCCTTGACTACTAATCTTGCCTTGTATCTGTTCACAGAACCATCAGCATTGTGCTTCACCTTATAAACCCACTTACAGCCAATTGCATTTTTACCTTTAGGCAAAGGTACCAATTCCCATGTAGCATTTGCTTCCAAGGCATCCATTTCTTCATCCATGGCTTTCTCCCATTTTTCTTTTCCCATGGCTTGCTCAAAAGAAGTGGGTTCTGGTTCATGTATCACCTTGACCATATATGCATAGTGAATGGCTGTAAATCCATCATATTTCAGCCTATCCACAGGATACCTAACTCTGGTAGACCTACGCAAAGTGGGTTCACTCCCAGGTGCTCTCAAAACATCCCTGGTCTTCCTTACTCCAGGTGTAACAATAGAAGGAATACCCAACTCATCATCAATGCTCTGTTCTGAGCCACTGGATTCACCATCCACATAAGAGTGACCTGCATTCACATCAAACATGGGCTGATCAACCTTCTCTTTTCCTTTTCGTGATACCTGCATACCACTATCTGCATTGCTTTGAGAAGATTCTCCTGATCTCAATCTGCCTGTCCATGGCGAAGAATGTGAACCACTGCTAGAAGACGCTCTAGGTCCACTAATATTTTGTGATTGCTACTGTGAATTTTGTGCAGCATTACCATTTTGTGCATCTACATCATCAATCACATTTACTGGTTTATACCAGCTACTCATCTCATCAAAAACAACATCTCTGCTCACTGTAAACTTACGAGTAGAAGGGTTATAGCATCTATACCCTTTTTGCTGCAGAGAGTAACCAATAAAGATGCACTTCTCAGCTTTTGGATCCAACTTGGATCTCAACTCATCTGGCACATGTACATAGGCAATGCAACCAAAAATTTTCAAATGAGAAATATATGGCTTCCTACCAGTATACCTCTCCTCTGGAGTCATTCCATGTATTGCTGCAGTGGGAGTCCTGTTCATTATGTAGACTGTTGTAGCAACTGCTTCAGCCCAATAAAAATCTGGCAAGTCTTTTTCATTGAGCATGGCACGAGATACCTCTCCAATATGCATGTTTTTCCTTTCTGCAATTCCATTTTGTTGTGGGGTATGACTGCATGAATATTGCTGCTTTATGCCATGCTCCTGCAGGAACCTTGCAAACTCATTTGAGAGGTACTCTCCCCCTCCATCTGACCTTAGGCATTTTATCTGCAGACCTGTTTCTTTTTCAACCATAGCTTTAAGAGTTTTGAAATGCCCAAAAACTTCACTTTTCTTTTTCATAAAATACACCCAAACTTTTCTGCTATAGTCATCAATAAAAGTGACAAAATAATGACAGCCTCCAAGAGATGCAGCTTTAGTAGTCCACACATCAGAGTGGATTAATTCCAATGGCTTCTTACTCTCTTGAACATGTCTAGGAAATGGTTTCCTTGCCTGTTTTCCAAACTGACAGGCTTCACATACCTTATGCATTTCTGCAACCTTGAACTTAGGCAATCCTGCAACAATGTTTTGGGCCTACATTGATTTAAGTCGCTGTACATTAACATGACCAATGCGTTTATGCCAGATATCAATATCTGCAACTACACCGGTCCCATGTGCAAACATTGTTGCACTCAATTCAGGCATGTCTGCATCCAATGTAAACATTCTGCCCTTCTTCTTTCCTTTTGCTATCAAGCGACCTTTATTTTTCATATCCTCAACAAAGCATCCATGAGGATTAAATCTGACCTGCAAGCCCTGTTCAACCATTTGACCAACAGAAACCAGATTCTTGGTGATATTCGGGACATGAAATACATCGGACAGGTATTTCTTTTTCCCATCCTGCATAGACAAAGGAATTTTTCCAATCTGCACAATCGGATGTGCAGTATCATCACCAGTCTCCACAAATCCTGGTTTTTCCATTTTCCTTGCATTCTCCATTCTGCATGACCTGTCATGTGGTTTGATGCACCTGAGTCAACATACCACACATCGTTGCTTTCTTCTGCACTTGTCACAGAATTGTTCATGTGCTGCACCATAAACAAATGCTCATTTCTGTCATTACCATGTCTACTAGAAGATGCATAATTTCCTTGTTGCACTTTTCCATTCATGATGTCATTCTGCTTTTTATAGCAGTCTTTAGCCATATGACCCATTTTACCACAATAGTAGCATTCAACATTACTGTTTGCATTTTGGCCTCTTTGCCATCCACCACGACCTCTTTGGCTCCCCCTGCCTCTAGAGTTACCACGTCCTCCTCCATAGGACTCGTTTTCTTGAGTTTGCTGCATATTCCGATTTCTACCACGGCCTCCAAATCGGCCTCCTCTACCTCTGCCTCTACCTCTTCCAACATTTGAGTAGAAGACAGTTTCTTTTGAAGTTCCTCCTGAAGAAGATGCACCACCATTTCTCTGCTCCTCAGAAATTAGAAAGCAATCAACTCCTCAAAATCAGGAAATCTTTCACGGACGGAAATGGATGTCCGAAACTGCGCATAATCCTTTCCTAGACCATTCAAGGTCACAGAAACTAAATCATCATCTTCCACTGGCGACCCAATGGAAGCAAGTGCATCTGCAATCTTCTTCACTTTCATGTGGTAGTCATTGATGCTCATATTTTTCTCTTTGCACATTGTGCAACTCTTGCTTGAGCTGCATTTTCCTGGCTTGCGTATTTGTGCTATACATCTTTGACAGAGTATCCCATGCCTCCTTTGGCGTACTTGCATCCTGAATATGCACAATCATAGAGTCTGAAATGCTGATAGACAGCCAGTACATACCTTTCATGGCTCTCTCATGCCATGCTTTGAATGCCTGCATTTGCTATTGATTGGGAACATCAGGAAGAACTGGTTCTTCTTCATTTCCTGCAACAAATTCCCAATATCATTTTCCCATAAGGAAATTCGTCATTCTAAACTTCCATGCTTGGAAGTTGTTCTTGTCAAGCTTTTCAGTGACAATCTGTGAGAGAGAATCAGACGCCATTACAGAACACTGCGAAAAATTCTGTCACTGCAAAAACTCAGCTTCACCCTCACAAGGGCAAATCTGCAAAACTGTAGAACAGTGGCTGCACAGCATAAAACTGGGCCTTTTCCTGAGTGCATGCAGAAAACTTCCGCCTCCAAAACAAGCCCCAAAATGGCCTCAAATCAAAAAAATAAGGTCGCCACCCGCAGCATATACTGCCCTCTTGCTTCACCGCGAAGGGCGTCTCAACCTGAGACAATGCACTCTTGCACTTTCCGGCTGTGTTACCTGCAGAGATCTGCTCCCAAAACAGAAAATGAAAGCAACACTGCTCCTCTTACCAGAACACCGCGAGCTTGGCTTGCTTTCTTAAGCTCCTTACCACGAACAAGGCTCTGATACCATGTCAAGATTGTGGGAGAGAAGGAAGGAGTCTCACTTGTAGCTTTCTTGCTTGCACAATGGGGGAATACACACAAAGGTGGAGGCTAAAAACAGTTTTCCTCTTCTTAGTTGTGTAAGCCAAAAAGAAGTCTCATACAAAGAAATAGAAGAACCCTATATATGGGTCTCAAACCAAACTCAACTAACTAAGGTGGCATACTAAACTGAGCCACGAACTAGAGTAGATAAGGATAGCTATCATGTAGCTATTATTCATGGGCGGTGTACCAACCGCGTCTGCAACTGACAAGTCGGTGACATAAATACACAACGGTCACCCTGGCGTATCACGAGTGGAGCTCGATATCTCAACAGGCAACTCAGGAGCAACTTCATCTCCTGTACATAAATCCCAATAACCTCTGCCAACCGGAAAGTTTTTCATTCTAAATTTCCATAATGTAAAGTTCTTATTATCCAACTTCTCTCCAACTATCTGAGTGATATTGTCAGTCCCATGTGCATTAGCCATGATGCAATAGACTGTCTATCAAGTGCCTGACTCCCTGCAGTCCAACAAGTATGACTGACTAAGTTCAGTCCGTAACAGTTTATGACAATTTTTTGCACTAAATTGCAGAAAAAAAACCAGGGTATTTCAGCCCACTGACACCCCAAAACAACCCTCAAGCAAGTGGTCTCAACTATAGATATAACTGTCAATACATAAGCTATGTGTTTGCTTCAGCTTAAGCTTATGTAACCTCACTGCCAGGGTACATACATGTAGTCTGAAAACTGTAAACTGTGAGTAACCAGCAGCAATTTCAAGTCCAAAACTGAGTGTGTCAACAAACTCAGTTTCAGGTTGCAGTCAACTAGAATTCAGCATACCAAGCTCCAAGCAGCTCCAAAATGTCTTTTGACCATGTTATACATTTACTTTGTAGTGGCAAGTTCAATACATGAGCATCTGAGTAGGCATAGACAACCTGTCTTCATTGACCAATGGCATAAACCTCATGAGCTGTTTGTAATTAACCAGGACAGTGTAACTGCATTTATTTCAGCTTCAAAATTGAGTTTTCAATGATGCTCATTGCTTGCTTCAATTCTCCATGCATTCAGCATGTATAGGCCAGTTCACATAGATTATGGAACCCCCAAGATGACCTGTATTGCTTCAGTAATGCACAGTACTTGTCATTGACTGTGTATGACAATTTTCAGCCTGTCATTGATTTTCAGATCTGAGTATTCTGTCATTGACTGTGTATGATAGTTTTCAGCCTGTCATGGATTTTTCTGATCTGAGTATTCTGTCATTGACTGTGTATGACAGTTTTCAGCCTGTCATTGATTTTCAGATCTGAGTATTCTGTCATTGACTGTGTATGACAGTTTTCAGCCTGTCATTGATTTTCAGATCTGAGTATTCTGAGCAAGAGATCTCAGCTCCAAGACATTTGATCCAATTTATACATGCTTTGACACATTCTTGTGCTCCAAAGATGCCTTCTGAGTGTAGTACAAGGCTCCTGTGTGTCAGTAATGACTGAATGCATGCTGTCCATTCATGTTTACAGCAGTTCAGAAATGATTACAGGTCTGTGTCTGTCATTCCAGCTCATAACAGAGCTCCCACACAAGCATTTACTTCTTGCACACTTCAAATACCTTCAATAGTGAGCATACATGCTCTATGAACCTTGTCCAGGTGCCCCACTGAAGATTGACAGGTTGCTATCCACTCAGATAAGCAGGCGCAGATTTTCAGATACAGGTTGCTGTCCATTCAGATCAGCAGGCGCAGATTTTCAAATACAGGTTGCTGTCCATTCAGATCAGCAGGCGCAGATTTTCAGATATAGGTTGCTATTTTTCAGGAGGCAGTCCACGATTTTCAGACACAGGTTGCTGATTTTTAGGAGGCAGTCCACGCTGATTCCTTCCTTTGACTATGGCTTCATTTGCAAGTGTCCAACTTCTTCCTCATTCCTTACTTCCATCTCCTTTGCACTGCAAGTTGTCATGCCCATTCTCCCACAGCCTCATGGATGAAGCTCTGATACCATGTTCAAAGAGTAGAGAGAGAGAGAAAGGGAAAGACTCCATATCCATGAGCCTTCAGGCTCTCAAGCTCATTCCTTCATTTCCACACACTCTAAACTGAAAAGCACACACACACTACAAGATAAAGTGACCTAGTGTAAATGTAGACTAGACTGACTAACTCTAGTCAGGTCACTGACTGACTACTAACCCGACTTATTTAATGTAGTCACATGTAGACAGCTGTACACACTAGCTGTCATAGATGTCGGTCATAGATGAAGACACACTGACGGTGAGCTTGATTTCTAACAGACCATCATGCTCGAGATGATACAATTGACCCATGATCAATTGGTATGGTCAAGTGTTAATTAACAGGTATGTGAGTCATGATTTTTTTATTGGTCATCTTGTTATATCTTTCTCAAGGACATTGATAATATCATGTATCCACTGAGGCATCAAATCTACCTAGAAGAGGTGAGCTTCATAATGAATGTGGAACAAGTGAGCATCAAGGAGTTGGTCATTAACTCCTGTGGCCCTTTTGCCACTAGTCAATCCGCAATGAAGTACTATTTTCCCTTATGCACAATAATTGAGAAGTCAAATTCCAGTAATAAGAGGAGTCAACAAGTAATGCATCTGATAGCATAGGGATTTTTTGTAAGATAAAGCAATATTTAATGCTTCACAAAGAAGATGAAAGGCATAGCAAGAAGAGAATGGTGAAACTCCTTTATAGTGTAGACCATTACTAAACCTTCATGTTTTGTGGTTGAACAATTCATTTTGGTCTCACTGAGTTGCCAACTAGTAAAGTCACAAAACAATTCATGTTACGTTCATAGGGCTTGCACAACACTACTCCAATGACAATCTCGAAAGCATCGATGTGCACATGGAAGGCAATTGTCTAGTTTAGGGCTCTTAAAATGGGTGTAATCATTAGAGCTTGTTTTGATGCTTCATAGGAGGCTTGAGTCCATACCTAGGTGACAAGTATCTTATAAAGCGGTTGAGAAATTGATGCATAATTCAATATAAAACAATGATTGTGCCTAGTTTGGCCAAGAAAACATTGTACACCCTTCAGGTTGGTGGGTGGAGAGAGATCCATTATAACCTTGATCTTGGCTATACTAGTGGAAATTCCAATTTTGGATACAATATCATCCAAAATTATATCATGATTTATCCAAAATAGACATTTTAGAGGATTCAAGGATAAGTGATGCTACCTATTTCACTCAAAGACAAGTTGGAGTTTCTCAAGGTATTTCCCCCAAGTAGAATGGACACATAGGCCATCTATGAACACATTGAGCCACTTCCTAAACATGTCCTTCAAGATATTACACATGAGTCTTTGGAAAGTTGCAAGTGCATTAGTAAGCTCAAACAGCATACAATGTATGCAAAGACTCCCCATTTAGTGGAAAAAACAATTTTTGGTCTATTGTCTAGGTGGACTTGTACTTAATTATATCCTAAAAATCCATCTAAGAAGCTATGAGCTTCCTTCCATATCACTCGCTCAATTATATGATTTGTATAGGGAAGAGGATAATGATCTCTCAAGGTTACATTATTTAGTTTCTTGTAATTGATGCATACTCAAATTTTTCCATTCTTCTTGAGTACCACAACTATTGGTGCTACCCAACACATGTGTCACACCAATGAGTCACCAAGGTACTCTTCTTTGTACTTATTTCTATCCTCCCTTCCAATAGGTTGAATCTAGGTAATAGAGAAGGAGAAGAGGTTATTGATGTGCATATGTATGAGAGGTGTCTACACGTATTAATGGAGTATGTGTAGTCAATGTGTACATGTAGGGTGTGTGTAGGCATATGCACTATGTAAACAAGTGGGATGCACAATGCTATGTATGTGTGCTACTATGTGGGGTGAGTATACTGTGTGTAGTGTGGGATGCACTATGTGTAGATGGATGCACGGTGCACTATGGAATCAAGTAAGTGAGTGCACAATGTGTATGATTGTGCCTACAAGGATGCACATACGTGTGTGTCTCCAAGGTTTATTTCTCCTACCTCACTTCCCATTATCCTCCCTTCCTAGTAGGTTGGATTTGGATTGTGTAGAGAAAGAAGGCTCCTATGGATGCATAGTGTATTAATCAATGCAATTGTGGGAGCCTTCATTCAACCGCAAGACCCACAAACCGCTTATTGTTTCAAGCGTTCCAAGCCAAGCACTAATGGCTACCTCTCACATAGCCGACGCGCCATCCATATCTACAGGTGTAGTGAGCTTACCTCCATGCCGATCGAGTTGCCTCCTCTCTCGCGCACTCCGGTAGCTCCACGATCCAAGTGCAAGCTTCAAGCAAGCTCCATCCTCAAGCTCCACGCTCCAAGCTCCATCGCCGCGAGCAAGACAAGAGAAGAGAAGAGAAAAAAAGAAGAGAGGAGAAGATGGAGAGCTTCTCCTCCTCGGTCCCTCACCCTCACACACTCACTCCCTCACACTCTCACACTCCCTCTCTCAAGCACAAGCTCAAGCAAGCAAGAAGAATAAGAACAAGAAGAAGAGGAGAGCCACTTTTGGCCACACACAAGAATGAGCTTCTCATTCACTTTTCAACTTTATATACAAAACCCTAAATCCCTTTTGGGCAGTCATCCCCTTTTTTACATGGCCGACCCTTTTTCCCATTGTCATTCTATCTTCCTAGCCTCCTTTCCACCGCCCGTCTACATTTACAAATTGCACAGGTGAGAGTCCGGCGCTCCTTGAATTAGACCATGATGCGCTTGCACTCTTTTACAAAAGTATTGACTTGCGCTTTTCCTTGTGCGCCTTTCTCCCTTATTTAGGACTCTCTCCTTGTGCGTCTTTGTCTTTCGTTTCACTTTGCCTTGGCCTTTGTCTTCTGCTTTAGCTTTTCCGGATTTTCCACCTTCGTTCATTTGAGGGTTAACATTACCCCCTCCTAGACGAGTGCCAATCCCATGGCACTCACCGGCATAGGTAGCAAGCATTGGCATGCACTAAAGGCGTGGGTGGAAGGGACATCGGTGGTTTTCGTGGAGGAGTGTTGGTGGTGGTGTGGAGGAATGTCATAGGGGGCACATTGGTGGCATAGGTGGCTGGTGGTAGGGTTGTTGGAGTTGGTGGGCTGTTCTTTGTTGGGGATTGCACTGATGGCCAGCACAAGTGTTGGTTTGTTGGGGATTCTGTACATGACGATTCTTGGCAGGCTTGCAGGATGATAAAGGATAAGAATTCAGAGTTGGGTGTTGATGAAGAGCGAATGACCCTTTCGTTGGAGTCTTCAATACCTGCAATTGAAAACCTCTCATAGGTGGTCTCTCCCTAGGGGTAATGCTAGTCTTCTCTATCGTGCACAAGACATAGTTTAATTAGTTTGGGAGACAGGTCAAACTCTAAGCAAGCTAAGAGTATTGTCATGCACTTGAGGACCCAAACTGTGTATATTTTTTGGTGCAGATATTATGTGAGTGCTCGTGCATACTTAGATATTGCGTAGTTAGACAACCGCGGGCTGGTTTCTCATAACGATATGTGGATGAAGCAAAGTTGTCCATGTTGAGAAGAAGTACACATGAAGGTGTATGCGGCATCCTTTGCATTGTGACTGCACGATGTAACATAATTGAACGCAGGAACACTGCACTATCGGTAGCTGGTAGCTATTGGACCTGCGTGATGAGGATAGTATACTTTTCATGGCCTCGTGCAGTGCTTACCACAATTGATTGCAATGGTATTAAGGCAGAGTGCAAGAGGGAATCGTGTGAATGGGTCAGGGTGACAAGTCTAACCATAGGCAAGACAAGCTCCCTAGGTATGTCCTACCCTTGATGTGCCCTGAACAATTGTGGGTGATGCTAAGGGGCTAGGGGACTAGGGATGGAGCCAGCCGACCAAGGTCACTGGACGTGCCTAAGCTATGCTTAGGCGATAAGGGAAGGACTTGGTACACCAAGCTAGATGCCACAGAGCGCAATAACTTCAATAACCTCAAGAATCTCTTCATTAAGAGATTCTCGAAGGTTGGGTACTCAGACAACCTAATCGTACAACTCATGAATGTAAAACAGAAAGATAAGGAAGACATTAGGGATTATGTGACCCATGTGAGGAGTCTCTTTAAGAGAATCCTGATGAACGAATGACCCACAGAGAGAGCGATGTCCACAATCTTCATCAATGGGATATGGATGAAGAACTCTACAAGGCATTGGCAGGCAACTCAAGCTTGCAATGAGATGCGCTAACTAGGGTCTTTGAAGAGGCCATCAGAGTGGATGACCAACTCAAGGAGAGAATCTCCAAGAGCTCAAGCCGAGAAGAGACTAACCCTAGAAACTCCGAGAGAGCTTCAACATCAAGTGAAAGATCAGGCCCAAGTACTCTAGACAAAGAAAAGGGCACTGACCCAAGTCAGGAGTTAGCAGAGATGAAGATGGAGCTAGCCAAACTACAAGAGATGATGAGATGACCAACGCACCCTCACGTTCCATATGTGTATTGTGGCGAAAACTACCTACCAGCTTAGTGTCTGGACCCTAGATCTCGACCTTGCACAAATTGTGGTAGGTTCGGCCACAATGCCATGCATTGCAGAGACTGCCAAGGAGACTTTCGTACTCGCAACCTTACAATCAACATTACTGAGCAAATAGGCCGCCAAACTTCTTTAGAAAGGGAGCCCCATTGGCTCTCATGGCACCCAACAATGCTAAACCAACCATTCTTAGGATGGAGATAAACCCCATAGGAATACCCAGACCACCTGGACCCTACGTAACCCATCCATCGAGTGATGCTCTAGTCCACTATGTGGAGGAGCCGAACGATGAAGAACCTTACGTGAACACTTACGTGTCATATGACGAAGAGGGAAATGCAATCCTTGTTGATTATTGACCTGTACTAGTGATGGCATTAGGTAGAGGTAGAGGTAGAGGCTTGGAAGAGTAGACCCAAGAACCAATCTCGTGTTGGACTTATGGACACCCAAGACATATCTCTTCACGTTGTCCCAAATGGGATCAAGCTAATTGGGAAAAGACTGATCTTAGATGCCCAAAGTGTGGAATCACTCACTTGTTTGCCAAATGCCCTACACGAAGGCCACCCTCAAGTGTGACAAAGGAGCCATCTGTACCATTGGGGCTGTTTGGAGTTGAGATAGTTAATAGAGAAGTTACAAACATCCTATTGCATGTCATGACACATGCATAGAAAAAGCAGACCGCATAACACTTCCTAAACCCAGCAACTTAGATGCAATCGTTGTAGGCAAAGGAGAAAGAAAGATGATGCAAAGGTAACGCTAAAAATAGAGAGTGCCACGATGCTACCTATCAAAAAAAAGGTGACATGCATAGAGGCAGAAATGTTAGCTCCAAAGACGACTGAGAAGGGGAGTGCAAAGGTCCAGCTCAAAGCATCAACTCGAGGACATCGAAAAAGTCAAGGAGTGGGTGAAAAAAGCCCAAGAGCACCTAGAGGATGTTGAGCCCATATTGGAAGATGAGATCAATGATCTCTCAAGTGAGACATGCCAGCCTCGCCTCCACGCGACTGAAGTCAAAGGATGCAGATGTACCACAAGTAGTGCCGCTTCAATAGAGTCTACACACAATGGGCTAGCAAACCAATCGAGACCATTGGCTAAGAAATGCAGAGTTAGGAGAGAAGCAAGCAACTAATGACCTCCTCACTGTGCTAGTAACCACCCTAGTGACTCTAAGCCTAGGAGATCTACTTCACCAGTATCCGATGCTATGGTAAGAGCTGAAGCAGTGGATTGAAGGACCGATGGAGCAAGGGGCAATTGATCTACACAATCATGACACGGTAATTTAGATACCCAGTCTAATGCTGCACTTGGTGCCCAAGTCCTTGCACATCAATTCTTTTTGGGAAGGCACCAAAAGGCATATAGTCTTACTAGTCCTAGCTTTAGGCGACACCACGAGAAAGGGAATTGTAGATATAGGAGCAAGAGTTAGTGTGTTGAGCCATGCAATACTCCAAGACTAGGGCAATCCACCTGTTTTGAGAATGCTAGGTTCAGTGTACCCTAGCCAATGGCATGAAAGTGCGATCATATGGAGTATTAAAGAACTAGCCATTGAATATTGTAGGTATCCAATTCTCGATTGACTTTATAGTCATGAAGGGAGTGGACTATGACATCCTATTAGGCTGGCCCTAGATGCACAATGTATGGGTCATAGAAGACTAGGGTAACAATCTAATCTTCTTAGGCAATCAAATAGGGGTAGTAAAAGTAGATATGGACACATGGAAGACCACATCAGTCGACCTAGATGCCTTCTCCACCATGCTAGAAGGTGATGCACAGAGATTAGGAAATATTACGGGCCACTCACCAAGTACATCCCTTGTCTTGAGGATGAGTAAAATTGGATGCATGTGCTAGCCAAGATCGATCTACCATTCTCCGAGAGTGAGAAGTACAAGCAAGCTGCTAATGAAATTGTTGAGTCTAGTGACATGCCCCTAGTACCAACCTACATGACGGTGAGGAGCTCTCATAGAAAACCCAACCCTATCAAGGTATGAGTGGCCACCATCACAAAAATTGAAGATGAAGATGAGGAAGTGGTTGTGCCTGCCTTCCTACACCTATTAATGGGCTGACCAAAGACACGCATCTTTGGAGCACTCACTACTCTCTCTCTTGCCCCCTCTCTCTCTCTCCATCTCCCCTCCCCTCTCCTCCCTCACTCTATCTATCGCCCGCCTCTCTCTAGCTTCCTCTTTCTAGCCTCCTCTCTCTCTCTCACACACACACACACACACACACACACATCTAGCACCTATATCCACTCACACACACTCTCTCTCTCTATCTCCCTCTTTTGTTGTCTCCCTCCCACACAAATATCTATATCCTCTCTCTCTCTCTCTCTCTCTCTCTCTCTCTCTCTCTCTCTCTCTCTCTCTCTCTCTCTCTCTCTCTCTCTCTCTCTCTCTCTCATCATATATGACATACACCCCCCACACTAAGTCTTTCAATGTCACCCATATCTAACATGCGTGTATATGTAGATAGCTTTGAAAATGAATCTACTATCAAGTGCTACACCAAATACCAAGGTCTGCATATATGTATCCTCCCGATCTGTCAAACCTATTATGTACTACACAAGCATCTGCTTCTTGATGTTAAAGAAGGAAGACATATTTGCAATGGCAATGGCTACCATGTTCTTGCTATCACCCATGCAAATGGCCAAATACAAACACACCAATCCATTACAACAATGACCATGAGGTTGGCTAGGTTTATGTTCTAGACACCTTGGTCTCACAAGACTATCTTGTTGAACAAGAAAATGGGCCTACATTACAAGACCTCACCCCCAAAGTCTTTGTAGCATTGAGAAAACAACAATCACTATGGAAGCCTCACCACCCCCTCTAAACATTACAAAGAACAAAACTATCCCAATCACGTTTGATGTGGAAGAGGAGGGGATATGGCGATCCTCTTATGTTGCAAGTGTGGTTGAGTACATAATGTCTTTGGGGATCTAACACCGAGTGTTATGTAGTTTACTTTAGAACACGTGTTATAGATAGAGTGGAGGAGATCCTAGTTTTGTATGATGGCAATGTGGCATATGAGCTTAATAATGTGTCCAATCGAGGTATGAAGCAAAAGTATGATGGTCATTACTAGAAAAAGCTCTTGTCAACATCGATGGCATTCCCTGGTAGTGTTTTCCAAAGCAAATGCGTTGGAGAACTAGAGTGTCCAAATGGAAATTGTGTTGGCTGATCAATTTATGGCTCACCAAACTAGGTGGCATGGATAGGTATAAGACTCTTCATTTTCTCCACTATCATTAAAGTAATCGCAGAGTAGCATGACTTGGTTTCGATACCCTATTACAAGTAAATCATACTAAGTAAGTCCCATTATATGACATGCACGAAAACTTAATTCTCAACATACCGGTTGTCAAAATGTCAATTGATGGTCTTGAAAGCCTTGGAAACTTCTATTGTAAGAACCTCCCCCATCCTCTGCTCTCCAAGTGTGTGTGTGTGTGTGTGTGTGTGTGTGTGTGTGTGTGTGTGTGTGTGTGTGTGTGTGTGTGTGTGTGTGTGTGTGTGTGTGTGTGTGTGTGTGTGTGTGTGTGTGTGTGTGTGTGTGTGTGTGTGTGTGTGTGTGTGTGTGTGTGTGTGTGTGTGTGTGTGTGTGTGTGTGTGTGTGTGTGTGTGTGTGTGTGTGTGTGTGTGTGTGTGTGTGTGTGTGTGTGTGTGTGTGTGTGTGTGTGTGTGTGTGTGTGTGTGTTAGCAAGCACAATGTCAAGATTGTTCATCCATTAAGGCATACATAACCATGAGATGCAAAGAGGTATGCAATGTCATCAAAGAGGTATAAAATACCATAGAGGAAATGGTAAGAGAATTTATTGTAGCTGAACCTTGACACTTGCAAATGATTGTGGCTCTAGAAGACTAGTGATGAGTACCCTTGTTCATGAGCAAGATGTTCCCATGTTGTCTAACACTGAACTCTTGACAATGTTTGAGAAACTCCAACCAGTCATTCAGAGGAATATGTAACGTATTATTTAATTCACAATGCATCCAAAAAATATTATTAAAAATCCATGCATATGAAGATCAGTATTTGGTGCATGTAGGTTCAAACACATGGTCAGTGCAAGAGTGATCAAGGGATTGAATCTTGTCTTCTAAAGTTAAAACAATGTTGTGCATACAAATTTTCCATGGTAGCCTATTTCCTGGGACCTACGCAATAGTTGGATATGCTTTGACCACATGCATCACATTAATAATTGGACCACCATGGCAGCACATGGTATGACACAAGGTAGTTTCTCTTACACGATTCTACCATCACAACATGAACTTAATGAACATAGTTCTTCTTAGTCTTCAATTTCTGTATTGTGTTTCTATAGTGTGTACAAGAATTGATGACTCTAGAAATATGTGAGATAAAGGAAGAGGATACTGATGCACATGCACTTTTCTAGACAAAGATGAATGAAGTGATGGAAAAGTATATCCACCCAAGTGCTGATTTTCAAGGATTCATGGCAGATTGAGGTATCTGCTAACTAGAGGGCCATCTACATAGTGTTCAATGTGGTGGTTCACACAACATAATGTAAAGAAGTAAGAGATCTTTCTTATTTTGTTGGAAACGAATTCTCTAAATATACACATCATAGTATGTGCACAAGAGTTTCCAAGACTAGCATAAGTGTATTGTATTGACATGAATGACAAAATGGGTGGAAGTAGTGTAACAGCACACACATGTGCATACCCACATACATAAAGTTCATATACATTGAAAAACTCATATGTGAATGCATTATTGAGTATGAAGCATCCCTTAGTTTGTAAGAAAAAGGAAGCGGCCGTGTGATCACATACAAAATGCATTATTGCATGCAAAGCACGCCTTAGTTTGGGAGCAAACCTTCATTCACAAAATCTCAAAGTGAACAAGATGAAGCCTTGAGTGAAAAATCACAAAGCATGCAACACATGATTATTAGCAGGTCTAGCAGACTATCACACAACTACTTCCATTTTCTCATGAAATCGCAAAGTGAACTAGGTAAAACCTCATGAGCTTTGTGAGTTTGCAAACCACACAATGTGCAATTAGCGGGTCTGACTGAGGGAGATTTAGAATTGTGCATTTAGAAAATAGTTCATGAATCAACCATTGTATCTAAAGTAGCTCACATATCATGTGAAATTTGATCTTTGATCAAGGCACAAAAGACCCCATGGGCATGAGTAACTTGAGGGGAGCACACTATACTGAGCACTCAAATCATTTGCAAAGTAGTCCTGACACATACATACAATAGATTGGGTGGGGATTTGTAACCATATGATCCTATGCATTCTATAATCTCACCATATTCTTTCGCACAAGGGATGGATGCAAAGCTCAAAAGAACTTATGAGACTAAGAAGAACTATCTTGATGACCATTAGTCAAATTTCAAAGCCCAGCCTTCGCTGAAAGTTTTTTATAAGTTTATCCACCTTTGCCAATAACAAAATCAAGAAATTATATGGGGAGAATCAAGCAATAGTAGATACAGCAAGCCTAGAATATCCTCTGTAGCATGCAAATGTTGCCTTGTAAGCGGGGCATGGTTAATTCCACAGTGGGGCTATTAGTACCTATGCAATGGCACCTTGAAGGATTAGGGTAAGCCTAGCCATGTTGCTAGCAACAAGTTCCTTTGTTCTAAAGGCATTTAGCAATTTTGTGCACAGTACATCCATCCAAAATTTTAAGATTTTTGGTTAGTACATCCTCCACATAGTGATTTTGCAATTCTGCCATTTGAGAGTGGGTAGGAGGGAGAGTAGAGTAGTGTGGACGAATAGACTTTTGAACTTGAGATATTGGTCACAAATATCTTCAAATAGTACCCCATATTAATTGACCATTGGAAAGAGGTGATTGTCTTAGGACACTTCTTATGGACTTGAAAACATTGGGCTTAGGCTAGTAGCAACAAGATGTCCTTGATGATGACAGGGTTCAAGAACATGTGGACTTGCTGCTATCGTCATGGGTGTCCTAGGAATTGACTACATTTTCAAATACATTTCTTGTAGTCTATAGTTGTATCAAGAATGTCCATGTAGGATAATAAGTGGCATTGTTAAGTCAGCAGGCCTAGGGTTAGCCAATTGTTGGGGACATGACAAGGAGGGCTATTCAACCATTTGGTCCTTATCCTTTGTGTCCATGTCTAGGTGTGTGAAAGATGAAACTAGCTTTGCTCAGCTTCAAATAAGGCCATCCTAGCATTGTTGTGGTTATCCATGTCTAGCATCTACCAAGCCAATAAGTGAACTATAGTACAATAGTAGATGTTCACACCCAAAATTGAGAAACTCGAGTTTAGCAAAAAGTTTTGCAACATCATTATATCAACTATTAGAATTCTAGGTGATACTATAACATTATAGTATCAACTTGTATAAAATTTTCAAGGTTTTCCTAGAAAAAATTTGTCTCTTAGGCATCCCTATAAGGTCCTCAATTAACATGTGTTGGAAGTTTGAAGAGTCGACCCCTCAAAATCAGGCAGCAAGATGCATGAAACTACAAAGGTCTGCTAGTAATGATTACCTTTGTAGCATGGGGAAAAGGTCTTTTGGGTGGAGCCTAAAACTCATAACCCAACAATGTTATGATGGAACATAAGTAGGTAAATCCAAATACTTGAATCAAAAGTATTACAAAGGCAAGGAGTATGGAGGTTTTAGCTATGATGGAACCTATTAATCGAGGTGGTCAATATAAATGTGGTTTGCATTCTCAATCTCTCTCTCAAAGGTTGGAAACCATAACCATCTCTCCTCTCTCAAGTTTGCAATTTCCTTCTCAAAGTACAACAACCATCTCTCCCACAAGTTTGGTATAGCTCATCTACAACTCTAACACAATTCATTTGCAAATGTCTCTTAGAATTCGTTTTTCTACACACAATTCAATCAACTCTTCTCCACTCCATTAGTCCCCTATGTATAGGAGCCCTTTATTCATTAGCTCCAATAGTCCTCTTTAATTTTTTCTCTTGGTAGTAGAGTAGTCCGTCCTCTTAGCAATAGAGTAGGGATTGTCCCTTACATGGCAAGGATAGTAGCACCTCAGTTATATTCTTGTTTTCATCCATAAGTAAAGATGGTAGCCAACTAACCTTCTCTAATGTGTTGGCCTCACCCCTATCAAAGATCATTGTCAGGCCCTCCCCTTGGATGCAATGCCTACTATCGGATAATATAAAACAAGAGTGTGTGCAAGAAGTGATCTTTTAGAGTGATCTTTCTTTGGCTACTCCAATTTTTTACTTGTTCCACTCCTTGTGGTTATGTATGAAGCACCATTACTAGCACTACCACCTCTGTAACCACTACCACCATCAGCACCACCAACATCCATCTATGTCTTTATCTCCCCCCAACTCTCTCACTCATCAATTCTTGTTCTCTTCTCTCTCTCTCTCTCTCTCTCTCTCTCTCTCTCTCTCTCTCTCTCTCTCTCTCTCCCTCTCTCCCTCCCTCCCTCCCTCCCTCCCTCCCTCCCTCCCTCCCTCCCTCCCTCCCTCCCTCCCTCTCTCCCTCCCTCCCTCCCTCCCTCCCTCCCTCCCTCCCTCCCTCCCTCCCTCCCTCCCTCCCTCCCTCTCTCTCTCTCTCTCTCTCTCTCTCTCTCTCTCTCTCTCTCTCTCTCTCTCTCTCTCTCTCTCTCTCTCTCTCTCTCTCTCTCTCTCTCTCTCTCTCTCTCATCTTAGATATGGATTGAAGCCCATCCTTCTCTCCCAATTTCCCTAACCCCTTCTCTCTCATCAATTGTGTTGCCTCACTAAATGATATCTTGTGTGATTTTTCAAATATTTCATGATGTAGTAGTAGTTCAACTATACACATATAAGTAAAACCACACACACATTCCTCTCTCTCTCTCTCTCTCTCTCTCTCTCTCTCTCTCTCTCTCTCTCTCTCTCTCTCTCTCTCTCTCTCTCTCTCTCTCTCTCTCTCTCTCTCTCTCTCTCTCTCTCTCTCTCTCTCTCTCTCTCTCTCTACAAGCTTAGATATGGATCTAACTCATATATTCATTGTCAATAGAACCTTTCATTTGCTTCAAAAGTGCTTAAAATATAGATTTTCCTTGTTTCATTACATGTGTCAAATATTCCTCCCAAGAATGTGCACTATCATACTTCAAACTTTAGCAATTAGATATCATGTATCTTTCGAAACCCAAAAGTATTTCATATTGCATTGTATGAATATATTGTGTAAGAAAAAATAGATCGTTTGGTGTTTACAAGTTTAAAAAATACAAAGCATAGAGTGAATGGATAAATTTATTGTAAATATCAAATTTCAATCCCACTCCATTAATGGAGATTGAAATGGATAGTCTCTAACAAAGTCCAAGACTTCCCCATAAAAACTTGATAACGTAATCACATAGAGAAGCATATGTTCCAAGAGTATAGTATTCATAGGGTTTCCCTCAAATGGAGATGGACATATAAAGGAGGTAGGTGGGTTAATTTACACCTTTTTAATGTTGTCATCCACAAACAGTGATGTTGTAGGTCTAAAGTGTGGCCATCCGATATCACCAAAAAAATTTAGGAAGTGTGGATATATCTTGAAGAGACTAAGCTTTAGGAACATTCATAGACTTGCTTGTGATGCTTTTGCAATTCCCTTTATATAATCACTTTTTATAACTTGAAGTAGCTCACTCAAGTTCTCCTCCTTTATCAAGCTTCATGTGGTAATATCGAACAATGTATGTATGTCAGTTGGAAAATTTGTGAGGCCTTACCATGGGATGATCTAATATCTACCTATTTCCAAGGGTTTTGATTGGTAATGATCCATTTTGCTTGAGTCATCTATATAGAAGCAAACCATTTACATAGAACACAATAATCTTCCTTGTTACTAAGGGTAGCTCTATAATTAAACATTAGGAAAGTGAGAACACATATGTATAGCTATGAAAAAAGAGGAGCATCATTAGCTTTTGTTAACGTAGAGCTTTATTTACTTATGTCACCTTTGCTCTCAAAAATCCTGCTTCTTTTTCTCCCACATAAACTTACGGTACATTAAGGGCAAGATACAGCTAGGGAGTCTCGGCTTTCTTATGGTTAAACCTATCTCCTTGAGTCACTAATACAAATTCTTTCAATCCCTTGCTACCATTGCAATAATGCCGGAATCACAATAATCGGTAAGTCAACTAGGAATCATGCAATGTTTCAGTCCTACTTAGTATTAACACCATATTGGGAAATATGGGAATTTCCCATAAGTTTGGGACACGTGGTAAAATCTTTGGATTTATCATAACTTGAACACTATAACTCCAAATCGAGCACTCTATAGCTCAATAGATTCCATTTTTCAAGCGCTTTCCAATGATAGGTCACATCATATGGTTTTGACAAGCTTATGGGTATGTTATCTGGGTGCCACCTTTTAGTATTCAAAAAATGGGAATTGGGAGATTCCCAAACTCACTAATATTGTGTTCACTATAGTCTCTATTCATTGTTAAATTTTAAAAGCAGCTCCATAATATCCATGATTGTAAACCCCATGGATTTCGCAACACTTTGAGGTTCTCATCATGATTCCCCATTGATTCCTCTATCCCTAAAAAATGACAATACTTCCCATCACCTATTCATCAATTCGTCCCCTCCTTCATCAACAATTGACAAATGAAAGTCATCATCCTATCTTCTAACTATGTAATAGCTTATGTAAGCACTTGCACTCACATGGTAATTTCACCATAACCTACATATGGATTGGGTCGTCAAGTTTGGGAAAACACTCAGACTTTTGCCTAGAGTTTGGCCCATCTCCCAACCCATCCACACATCCTATGCATACAAAAAAAAGTAGCACTCCCTTAGGGAGAGAGCATGAGAGGTTCTCCCTTGCAAATACAAGAAAATCTAGTAGCTTGAAATTGCTATCTCATGACAACATCTTCTATGGTGACCATCTCCAACCATTCCATTTGATTCAAAATTGTCTTTTACAAGAAGATTCTAATCTCATGAACCCCATCAAATCCCTAATTTTGTGACATTCAATGCACAAAGCAACTTCCACATCCAAATCAAGCTCTAATGATAGCCACTACTCTCATCACAATGACCCCACAACTATCCATGGCATTCTTTACTTGTGGTGCCATGTGGAGCATGCTACCTCCAATGAGGAGTACCATGGACTTGGCACTCTGCTAGGAGGGGGATAATCTTAATCATAAAATGAAAAGGTGATAAAATGGTTGAATGGACCAAAAAAGGTAGCAAAGCAAAGAGAAGTACAAACCAAGAAAAAGACACAATACATGCAATAAATTTTGTAAATTTTTACCAATATCCGCAATTAGTTCTAATATAGTATCTATTTCAAGTGAAATAACTATTATACCCTCACAATAAGGAACTATTACACCTTGGAGAGATCCCTTTCTTACACTTGAAATAGATACTTTAAAAATATTGCAAGAAGAATACCATGAGTGATTGTCCCCCTTATTTTTACACCTCATAAAGCACCAACTCCTCCATTGACTTAAATTTGATCCTAGAGTGACTATGATCCATACTTTTACAACTATAGAGCTCAACTTATTCCTTCACTGAATTGATGTCAATCCTAGAGCATTGCTCATATCACATGAAAGTGTGTATAGTCTCTATTCTTGGAAGGAGAGACCCTATTTGCACATAACTATCCATCCTTGAAGTATTTCTATATCGAATAACTTGAGCAGAAAGTACAAAGTATAATAAATATCTTAAGGTTAGGTAATTATATATTCTTGATGAGTATTCATCAACCATTTAAAACTAAGAGGCACTATACACAACCAAGAGAGCCATGGTCATTAGAAGATATCACTAGTGCTCTTTGAAGAAGCCCAAACTTTAGAAGGAAGACCACACAATAATACCTCAAGTCTACTCTAAGTCAATTTTGTGACCCATAGAGAGGTTTAAAAACACTCAAGAGCCAAGTTACAAGAGCCTTATAAATCTATGGAAGGAATGTAGTACCATTACAATACCTCAATTTTCACCCAAGGCTTCACTTCCTATCCTCATCAGGTAGTTTGTGGAAGACTTGAAGTATGCACTTCCTAGACCACTACACCCAATTAAGCACAACTTAAGCGCCCATAGCCTTTCTTATCATTGTTGAGAGTGCTATATCATATAGATGAAATTTGGCCCATAGTGTACTTAAATAAAGTTTCCAACATTGAAAAAATACCCTCAAGGTATTGCAACCTTGAATACCTCAAAGGGCAGTAATCTTCCAATAGTGAAAAAATACCCTCAAGGTATTGCAACCTTGAATACCTCAAAGGGCAGTAATCTTCCAATAGTGAAAAAATACCCTCAAGGTATTGCAACCTTGAATACCTCAAAGGGTAGTAGTTTTGACCCCTTGGACCTTCTTAATCATGATAGACTACTCCTACCTTATTCTCTAACACTCTATAGGACCTCTAGTTAGTCAAAATCCAAGCCAATACATTTTTTTAAAGCCAAAAAGTTCTTAAAATCCTAGAAAAAGTGTATTGAGTTTCCTAACATACATGTAACATAATAGAAAGAATCAAGATCCATTAGTTCTTGTACACTCATGCATAGTATTGTCTCATTGTTCACCTTTATCACAATATCCACAATCTGGAATTAGAGCACTCTTAGCCTTGCAACCAAGAAATCCTCACCTCTCACAACATTAAAGATAGCCCTAGGTTACTATGTCATTTACATTGCATAGTAGGAGCTCTCTTTTCATAAATTGAGCCTAGTCAATCGATTACCACTTGGTTATTCTACTATCTAACACAGCAGTTTGGAAAATTGAAGTATCTAACTACGAAGTCTACATCAAAGATTGAAGTATCAATCGATTATCACTTTGTTATTCTACTATCTAGCACAACACTTTGGAAATTTGAAGTATCTAAAAAGTCTACATCAAATATTAAGAAAGAATTGAATGACAAAGAATGTGTTATTAAAGTAAAAGTATTGTCAATAAGTATTTTACAACAAGAAGATGCTATATGGAAGAGCAAGATCTACATGAACAATAAAAAGTGCAATATCAAAGAACAAGATCTATATCGAAGAGCAAGATCTACAAGAGAGAGAGAGAGAGAGAGAGAGAGAGAGAGAGAGAGAGAGAGAGAGAGAGAGAGAGAGAGAGAGAGAGAGAGAGAGAGAGAGATGTTGAGAAATAGACAAATGATGTATGCTCTAGGAAGAGCTGTATTGAATCCCATATGCACAATGAGGAGAGTGGAACAACCCAACTTCTATAAAGCATTGTACTTGACTATCACTTTTATATGAATGAATCAATACAATGTCATGATGCTTTGTACTTTTAGTTAAGTGTCTTGTCATTGTCAGTCCTACACAAGATTGTGTTTATGAGTCCAAGCTTCCATCTTGGAACCTAATTTACTTGTGTAACAGTTTGTCTCTACTTGTCCATGTCATCATGAGTTTGGTCTTCATCTTTCATCTGCCATAGCTTTTGTCATGCTCTAGATCCGCATCTTCTAACATGGTATCAGAGCACAGCTGAGCATGGCACAGCTTCATTTTGCTCTCATCTAGCTCAACTTGAGCTTAGTCTAGAGTCCGGGACCTCATCTCCCACTCCTTCTTCTCCACTTAACCTTGTGGCAGCCATAGCCAGCAGTACCCTGCCTGCTTGAATCTCTCATATCTCTCTCTACCGGCCAAATCTTACCAAGATTCCTTCTGGAGAAGTGTTCCCCCACTATTGAAGCTTCTCTATATCACTTGAAACATCAAGATTTCCCTGCCACAAGCTCAGCATTATCAATTTTCTCAGGCTGTTTTCTATGTCTGCCATAGCCAAATCTGTACCTACCTCTAATTGAGCTTCTTGATCTCCACCTAAGAGCATAACTTCACTTGCTTTCTTCTAGGGGATTTCTCCTTGGCTCTAGGCACTACTGCATATTACATAACAGCACAACATTGGTCATCATATGGTGCGGCATTACAAAAATTTGTGGTCATTAGAAATTCTAGGCCTATATCAGTTCGCACATGTCGCTCTCTGTCTGCACACTGCAATTCCACCTCTGGTCATAGGGCATTTGAAGAATGACTTTGAAGCTTCATATCCATCAAATATGCAATGGAATTATCCACCATAGCTATTGAATCATTAGAAAAGCAATCGCCTACACCTCAAACCCTAGTAAACTCCATAGCCAAAGCTCCAAATTTCATCTCTTACACTTTCTCAAGCTCACTAGAGCTCCTACCACTCAAGTCCACTGCCTAATCAGACCAACAAATCAGTGAGGAGGATCTTGCAGACTCAAAAGACTTAGAGCAAGCAACAAAGACTTCAGTAAGAGGAAGGTTTGAGAAGCCTAAGCATCAACATTCAAGACATAGTATTTATCGATACTCAAATAGTGCTTCTTGGCACTTGAGTCTTCAATTTACCTCAAAGATTACTCTCAGTTTGTGTGATGATTTAAAGTCACATTGATAAAATCTGGTGTAAATCTCAAACCTTCTTATAAAAGGATAGACACAGCCTCATGGTAAGACCTCCTACTAAGATGACTGAAGTGGAACATATAGCAAAGTTTAATGGTGAAGGCTTTCATGCCTGAAAGGAGAAGATCATGTATCACCTTATGCGAAATGATGCAGATGGCAAGAAGGAAGATGATAAAGACGGGTTCGTTGAAGAAGACCAACTCAAAACTAAAGAATGGAAGAAGATGAATAACAAGGCACTAGGCATCATTGCATGGGGACTAAGTGATGATGTGCTACATCATATCTCCGGCATTAGAGATACTAGAACTGCTTGGGAGGAACTTGACAGGATGTTTGGTACCCAAGTAAAGAATTCAAAGGTAAAATTACTCGTGCAATTTTATAAACTAGATATCAAATATAGTGCTTCTATGACCACACACATTAACAAGTTCAAGATCCTAAAAACCCTGCTTGCAACTCTTAAGAATCATATTGATGAAAATGAAGCAATAGCCGTACTGCTTGCAAGTGTAAATAAGGATCCATATGAGAACCTTGTGTCCACCCTAAGTAATGTTCCTAGTCTTTTACTCAAAGACATTGAGCACTCACTACTTGATGGAGAAAGCAAATTTAAAAGCAAAGATATAAAAGAGACCAGCTCAAGGGAAAATATCTTATACACCAAAGGAGCTATTGGATCCAAGGGAAGAGGTCGAGGATTCAACATTGACAACAGAAGTCAGATGACATGTCATTATTGTGGTAAGACTAGTCATATTTTGAGTGAATGCTTTCACAAGAAAAGAGCACAGTAGATGCGGAATGACCACCACCAAAGTCAATTCATGAATGAAGAAGATGCTTCTGCTACCATCAACAACTCTGACAGATTTTTCTAAAGAAATTTGTTCCCATAGCGGATCTCTATGTTTCCCTTAGTGGATTTGCTTTGTAAAAACCCTTGCCAAAGATGTAAAGTCTCAAGCTTTAACTTGACTAGGCTGCCTATGAGCTAGTCTCTTGAGTTATGTTATCATGTAGGGGGGGCAAAAGCCAGCAAGTATAGGGACTCATCATTTGAGGGGGGTGTTGAGAAATAGACAAATGATGTATGCTCCAAGAAGAGCTGTACTGAATCCCATATGCACAATGAGGAGAGTGGAACAACCCAACTTCTATAAAGTATTGTACTTGACTATCACTTTTATATGAATGAATCAATACAATGTCATGATGCTTTGTACTTTCGGTTAAGTGTCTTGTCATTGTTAGCCCTACATAAGATTGTGTTTATGAGTCCAAGCTTCCATCTTGGAACCTAATTCACTTGTGTAACAGTTTGTCTCTACTTGTCCATGTCATCATGAGTTTGGTCTTCATCTTTCATCCACCATAGCTTTTGTCATGCTCTAGATCCACATCTCCTAACGAGAGAGAGAGAGAGAGAGAGAGAGAGAGAGAGATTACTCTCCTTAGAGAAACAAGGGGAGTGGTCAACTTCCTTATGCACATGCACGAGTTCAAGAGGCATGGAGCTTGGAGATATGCTACATGGGATTGGTGGAGCTTGGGGACATAAATTCATCTAGACTACAACTACCAATGAATGCTCTTACTTTGTCTTTGTTCTTTGTCCTGTCTCAAGAGTTTGGCCAAACCATACATTTGTATACATGGTTGAGCTATGCAAGAGAGATAGATTGGGCTAAGAAGCTTATAGGGTGAGAAACCGTGAGCAATTGAAGATTTGTGAGTACTGAATCAATACGCATACATCTATCAAGGTCCAACACAATAGTAGTTAAAAGCTAAATTTTGGTTCTAGTTTTGGGATAGAGATGGAAACTTAGTCTATTGATCATCCTTCCTAACCACAATATGGTTATGCCATACACTAGCAAGATGGGACTTCTTGTTCATCGGGATGTGTGCACTCACACAAACCTTACGTGTCATAGTCTAAGAAGATGAGATTGGAAGGCAACACAATCTAAGATGTGCCATATATTAGAGAGATTTAGATTGATATGTTTCTTTGGAAATTAGATTTAGCATTTTCTTTTTATTCATGCAAAAAACAAAAAATCACCTAGAAATTGTTTCAACTACTTGACCAACATTCACTAGAGGTGTATAACCAGATAGCCTTCGCAATGTGATTTAGAAAGACGTAGATAGGTGAATTTCTAGTCATTAAATTAATTTTCAATTGATGATTATTAATTTTTCATATAATAATCATAGCACATCATGGGCAAGATAATAGACAATGATTAGTCATTGTCTACACTAGATAGTCGAAAAAAGTAGAAGTTGCATGCATTAACTGGAATGAAGGTCCATAGTAACCCAATAGTAAAAATGACCAAAATCCTTGTTAAATTTCTATTTCTTCTATTAAATCTACAATTTTTAGGGATCCTGATGCATGCATACATGATAGTCAAAACCCATGCTTGACTACTTATCTATATCATGCGCATTGGTTGAATGTACTCTATAAAATTTTGTATGAATTGATTGGGCTGATGTACTAGTGAAATTTACTTTTTTTTTTAATATTCGATGAATCTCTGAATTCATGGCATTATTTGATAGGACAATGGTTGGAATAAGTATCTCTAAACCACTAGCCATTTGAGGTTGCAACTAGCTACTTGATTTGCTCGACCAATGATTTGTTTGGATGAATTGTTAAGTTTAATTTGTGAGTACAACCAAAATAGGCTAAAATCTACTCTATAATAAGTTTTTGAGGTTGTAGTGGGAGCTCACACTCAACCGCCAAGACCCATAGACCTCTTATTGTTTCAAGTGTTTCAAGCGAGCTCTAATGGCTCTCTCTCACCTAGCTGATGAACTTTCAATCCTACAGGTGTAGTGAGCTTACCTTGATGCCCGAATGAGTAGCCTCCTCCCTCAAGCACTCCAGTAGCTCCACGATCCTAGATGCGAGCTCAAACAACCTCAAGCCTCTTCCTTCAAGCTCCATCCTCCATAGCCACATACGAGACAAGAGAAGAGAAGAGAAGAGAAGAAGAGAGGTGAAGATGGAGAGCTTCTCCACCCCATTCCCTAACCCTGACACACTCACTCCCTCACAATCTCACACTCCCTCTCTCAAACACAAGCACACACAATCAAGAAGGAGAGAAGAAGAGAGGAATAAGAAACCACTTTAGTCACACACCAAAGAATGAGCTTCTCGTTCACTTTTTGAGTTTATATACAAATCCTAAATCCCTTGGGCACCCATCCCCTTTTTACATGACTAAGCATCTTACCAAGGTCCTCTTTTCCTATTCCCTTCTAGTTGCCTTATCCCTTTACCTATGCCTGTTTGGATTTTACAATTTGCATAGAAGGAAGCGTGGAACTCTTTTACAAAATTTTAGTGATGCCTTTGCTTTTTAAAATGTGTGTTTGCCTTCGACTTGATCTTTACGCTTTTGACCTTTCCTCTCTTATTCATTTTTTGGACTGCCTTTTTTTGCATTATTCCATATTTCTGAATTTCCTTTTTTCAGTCTCACGTCGGGGTTAAAATTACCCCCTCCTAGTCGAATGTGAATCCAATGACACTTGCAAGCCTTTGTTGATGAGGGCTCAATGATTTGAAGGGTGGTCATGTGAGTTGATGATGGGGCCTTGTGGGGATTGGTCATGGAATAGAAGCTTGTCAAATGATTGCAGTGGTGGAGGTGTAGAGTATGTCAAGTGGATAATGGGGCCTCCAATGTCGATGGTTGGTAGCATTCGTATTTACCTGCAAGGAGAAAAGAAAGTGCACTGCCTAGGGGGTGTGTCTACCTTACTATGTGGTACATTGTGCTTGTGCTAGTGGAACTCGGAGTTGGGTCAAACCACAAGCCTGGGTGTTTTCCCACACTTGAGGACCCGGTTCGTGCGAAAGCGAGGTGCGGTGGGTATAGCTTAGGGAGACATGTCTATCATATGCGAGGGTGACCTCCCTAGGTATGTCCTGCCCTTGATGTGCCCTAAGCATGAAGTGGGGAATCAAAATGGGCTAGGGGGTTAGGAATGGAGCCGGCTGTCCAACGCCATCAAACACACCTAACTTGAGGACCCCTAGGTGCAGTGACTGTGGCACTCATGATTTTCTTGCTTTTTCTTGTGATTTTCTTCTATGTTCTCTTATTATTTTATTTCCTTTTTCTCTTTTCTCTTTCTTTTTTCGTCTCTTTTTTAAAAATTTATAACAAGGAACTAATCTTCATTATCATGGTCATTAGAGGGAGAAGTTGGGGGGTTTAAGGGACTTACTAAGGAAGCTTTTCCCCTGCATATATCCTTTTAGGCCCACTCAAATGTTGAGAGGAGTTGTGGATAAAAATGGGTGGTTACAGCTAGTGAAGCGGTTGTCGTTCATGTCCTCTAAGAGGGCATGCAAAAAGATGGTAAGAGAACAGTGCGCATCATTAGCCTAGCCATTGCACAACTATCTATGCCAACATTGAGATCAAAAAATAGTGGTGGGAGGTGGTATTCTTGCGGGCCGAGTAGGATCTTGCTTCAATAATACTCTAAGGAGCCTAAGGTCATTACAAGTTGTGAGAAAAATGGGATCTAAACTCATTAAGGAAATGGTCAATCGAGACATATAAGTCACGCTTAGAAAAGGTGAGTGCTTCCCTGGGCTTAATAGCACTGACATTATAGATTTTTGGAAAGTCATATATTGACTGTGGATGTCTAGATTGAAGTCCACTCCTACCCTTCTAGGATATGGCATGTAAGTGGGGTTATTTTTCTCAAAGGGTAGGGTGTTGAAAAATGACATCCATGCATCCATGTTGCCGTCCTAGATTCTTCTTCTACACATTGGCTGGCACTTGTAGCCTTTCACTATTCTGGGCAATTCCATGACTATGTTCTCCTAGTAGTCACATCAAGAGTCTCTGTTCCCCATAAAGTAGGACTCTTCTCTCTTTCAGCAACCCACATGTCTCCCAACCTTCTTCCTACATTAATCACCTCTTCCACCATCTTGGTTGATAGCATTGTGCTCAATGTAGTGAAAAATCAAAAATTAAAGTTGAAGGGTTCATGACCGTTCTCTTTCTGCTCCCATACTATGAGCTTTGCATTCCAATCTACCGAGAAACAATCTTCTCTTGGAGGGATGGGCTAGGGCCACTATTGGTTGAGCTCTCAGTCTCCTCCATACCTAGTCCAGCATATTCATTCTCTTCTTCTTGATTTCCCTTTTTCTCTAATAGTGGTGTCTATCTCCTACTGTACTTTTGGTCATGGAGAGAGAGGTTGTGGGACTAACTCCTTGTCTTGCTACCCCATTTCAAAGCTTGGTCTTTCTTCTTTGATGATCGGAATTTGCACCTCCTCTCCCATATATTCTTGTCGATCTCCTTCCTTGAATATCTAGAGAGTCCACTTCTTGGACCGTCAAGCCTGCCCTTAGCAAGTAGCTTCATTGGGGGAGTTTTGAGGTCTCAAAAATGCCCTGTAAGCGATCCTAGAGAGAGAAAATATTTTAGGAAATAAAAACATTTTTTAGATTTTTTAAAAAAATTATATTTTGGTAAGTAAATATATCAAAATTTGTTAATAAGCCATATTCATGATATTCTCGTGGTCACATCAAACCTAGAAATCTAGGCCACCATAAAGGTGACAAAGATTGTCATAATGAAGATCTTACTCATCCTCATTAAAGTGAAAACTAATATTCAATTTGAACTTTGTTCAATGTTTGATTACTTCCCATCCTTAGTAGTTTCTCCTTTGTTTTCCTTCTTGTTTCTAATTCGCATACTTTTTCGTCGATCCAATCTTCTAATCACATCCTTAGCTATGGGGATCAATTATCCAATGATCTCTTAGCTCTAGTAAAAGACCTCTCTATCATCTTCATATTGAGTTGGATAGTGAGTATGAACTAATAAGGAAGAGAACAAAACCCATTACTATTATAAAGTCTACGAAACATATACTCAGGTTTGAAGGAAAGAAGAATATTGATCTTTGGTTAGATAGCAGGCTATATCCCAAATATCCTAACAAAAATAGCACTCCGCCTTTCTATAATATCTTTTCATTGTTGAGGGTCATTGGTGATGGTTATAATGGGTTTCTAGGCTATACACTTAACTTGGTTACAAAAAAGGATGTCCTCAAATTGGAGAACCATCTTTTATCAAAACAAAACAACGAGTTACACTGCAGAAGCTAGAAGGCTATCAACAGAGGATTCATTTGTTGGAGAAACGCATCAAATCTTATCAGCAAAAGCAAACTATTTTAGGACTTTGAAATTGACAAAAGGCTCTTAGAAATATTAAGAGTCTCAAATGAGGAGGTGGTGGTTGTAGTAAAAGAATCCAAGCAACAAGGTACATTTTTTTTTAACTTTAAAAATATGAAATATGACTTTGTTTATAATTAATTGTATTGATTTGTAATGTTGATTTTGTTTAGGTCTCTTCTTTAACCGAATGTAAGTGAAAGAGGTTCTTTGAAAGCATCTTTGTTTTATTATCATCTTCTTCCTTTAGTAATTTCAAAAGATATTTTGGAGAAGAAGAAATTTAAAAAGACAAAGAAACAATGCTTGGAGTCATTTATAAAGGATCTCTCTTTGGATACTGAGTTAGTGTAGAAGACACTAGATAATATTGGTATCAACCGAGATGCTTATATATAACTTTTTCAGCTTTTACAGTCAAATATGAAGCAAGGACAAGTACATAATTACATACTTCCAAGGCTATCTATGATTAGAACTATTAGACAGAGAGTGAATAACAAGGTAATGAAGATTCTAGGTGAGCCTTTCCATATCAATGCTAGCTTCAAGGAAAAGGAAAAGGAAGTTATATTCAATGAATTTAACAATATTTTCCTTGACTCGCCCACCTTGCAATGCTTAATGATTAGATTCTATGACTTGTCACTAGAAGAGGTACAAGGAGTGGCTAGATTTGTGGTTAAACTTTATGAAAGTGAGATTCTAAAATGTACAAAACTAGAGAGGGTCTCTATTACCTTGATGAATAGAGAACTTTCATCAAATCATTGCAATCACTCAATGTCATTTAGTGTTCAATCAGAATACAACATCTGGTGGCTAAGAGCATTCGAAGTATATACAGAGGATTTTAATATATTGTATTGGGTTTTTCATCGAACACCAATACATGATATTATTAAGAGACAACAAGCAGGAGAAGAGCTATTTGATGAAGAATTTGGGAACTGTAAGATTGAGTGGCACATAGCTAGTAACTTGAAAATACTTAAATGTATGCACAATGTATCAAAGGGAGGCAAATCTAGATCTCCTTGCCTATATTGCATGTCCCCAACCATAGCGTTGAACTCAAGCAATTGGAATAGAGCTTCCTCTAAGCACAACAAGGATCCACAATTTAAGCCCGTCCTAGATATTCCTTTAGTGAATGCCCATATCTATACACTTCATGTGCTTTGTAGGATAATTGAAAGTCTTGTTCATCTTTATATAGGATTTGCATGGAAGCTAAAGCCATTATCAACTAGAACAGATGTTATAACAAAGATTGAAAAAGTCTTATATGCAATTGGTTTGCATGGTGGTAATGTTGTTATTGAACCAAATCTTCAAAAGTCTAAGGATGGCAATTGTGCCCCCAAAAAGCCGTCTATTAGTGGAGTGAAGAATAGAAGGTTCTTAGACTTTCATGGGAGACTTGGAAAGATAAACTCTAGGAATGGTGGCTCAACTATTAGATACAATCAATGGAAGTGCCTACATAATGCAGTTAAGGATCATGCTGACAATGGACAAGCTCGGAATAGAAAATCCAATGTTTGGGAAATAATGGACAAAGTATTATTTTATTGTGATAAAACAAAGTGGAATGATGATGATCTCATAGATTTCAAAAACCAATTGAACCTTTTTAAAAAGGCAATGACAAAAGCTTAGGGTAATCAACACTTCATTCACTATATGGTAAGAAGTTTACATATGTATGTCTCTTTATTGTCTGACTCATATAAGGTTTTCTAATTGAATTTCTTTATTTGTTAACTATGTAGTATATTTTATACAACCATGCTCCATATTTTATCAAGAAATATGGATCTCTATCTTTTTGGTCAACCGAAGGTATGGAAAAATCACATTATCAAGCAAGAACACTTTAGACACACAAGACATGGAGGTGGAAGATACAAAGCAAACAGTTTATTAGAGGTCTTTCAATGGATCTATAGACAAATTTGGCAAAATTCAAGCTCAAAGACACAATCGCATCATGTAATACATCATCTTTGGCAAGGACTATATCCACTATTACCCAAAGAAGAAAAGAGGGATATTTAAACTCTTGTGCAAAGTAAAGATATTCTAAATGGTTACAAACTAGACAAAGAGATGGAAAAAGATGGGTTTCAAGAAACCCTTAATATCTTTTAGTCTGACTCTGGCAGAAGAGTCTTTAGTTTCAGGGAATTCACTAGGTCCTCTAAGGGAATCTTTTGTTTTATCCCACTTGATGAGACCTCTACATTTCAAGAACTCTTGTTTCCTATAGCCTAAAAGGAGCTTCAAATTCTTGGCATCTCCTACATGAGAGAGAAAATAAGAGGCAAGAACTTCAAAGTATCCTGCCCTAGATCCACTCTATCCAGGCGTGAAGCCAAAAACTCTTATTTCTCCACCAAAATTATCTTGTCTGAACCTCTATTAAAAGCTTGGGATCCAATCACCTTGGAGATAGCTTTCAAAGCCATTATTGGTAAGCTTGGAGAGATTGATAACCTACTATGATAAATTGCAACTATTTGATTATTTAAGCTTCCAATATAATGACCAAGGCCGACTTTTTCCAAACTTCAATGGCCTTGAGCCCTTGGCTCTTCCAAGAAAGTTGTCTGCATCTTCAATTTCTATCTACACAATAAACCACAATAGTATAAGATGTCAGTAGATAAATATCCAAAAATATTTGTCTATAATGCATAACATACTCTAATATAAATCACAATGGATATCTTAGAATTATCTTTCATACCTTAGGATTTTCATCTTCTTCAAGAAGATTATCATCATATAGATTTATTGAACTTTTTGGTTTCTCCTCTAATGGAGACTTTAGTTTCTCTTCATATCCCATGTTATCAATACCAAGTCTCTATTGAATTTGTAAGTACTATTCCTTTGTAGGTATCCCCCCCTTTTCATATTCCACGATCTGATTAATACAAGAATGCAAGGCTACAAAAGTGTCTTGAAAATTCTCTCCCTCAACATCAAGAGTTACTAGCAATTCCTCTTCATAACCTATAAAATTCTTCTCATGTTGACCTCATGCAACAAGGATTGCCAAGCAGTAATCTTCTCTTAGATCAAAAAGGTATTAAATATCATTTAGCAATACATATCTCTTTTTGTTGATGAGATAACTAGGAAATGTTGAGACACATTCCAGCGGACCTATTTCAATCTTTGCACTCAACTCTATCTCCTTTTCTTCCACTTTTGTAATGTTCTCACTTTTAAGCAAAGCAACATCGAATCCCTATACTAACTTGTTCTCAATATCCTCCTGAAACATTTCGCCCTTCTCTTCAACTTCTTTGTCTTTGCATGCAATATCCTCCATCTTCTTCTCTTGTACTGTATTTGAAGAACAACTATCCATATATTGAAGATATACAAGAAATCCAACATCCTTATGTACAAGAAGACATTGTTGCTGATTCTCATGAAAAGGGCAATCTACTTTCCACTTCTTGAATTCTTCATCAATAAGGCTAAACATTATTTGCAAAGTTGTTCTAGCAGCATCAGAAGCTTCCATTACATTCCTATAATGAACAAATCCCTCAATCTCTAGGCCTTCCACATGTCTATCATAAAACACCCTAAAATCCTTTACTTTATCTTCAAGATCCTTCAAAAGCTCTCTTGCAAATCAAAGGGAACATTGAGCATATTTTTTATGTAAATAAATAGACTAGATGAATTTCCAGTTGCATGAAGAAAATCAAACAGCTTTTCATCACATGTATCCTCCAAATCCTCCTCCTCCATTCCCTCCAAAGACAACTTCCTTTTAGTCATCCTAATTACTCACAAAGGAAAATCCAAAAAAAATAAAAAATAAAAATTAGGGGTATAATATACAAATCCACATTTTCTCATATCTAGTAGACTAAAGAAAGATTGCTTAAAAAATTTAGTCAAAACCTATAAGGCACTTCTTTTGTAATTTGACAAATTTAACGTGTTTATTATGTAAGATATTAACAAATACAAGATGAATGAAATGAATTAAAACTTTATGCAGCAAAGAAAGCATGAAATTTCAAGTCTCATCGATCAAACTTTGTTTAACATTCACAACTCATGAAATGCGAAAACAATGATTCAGACTGCCTCACAATTCACAAAATCGTGTTTCACATGTCACCTATACCAAAAAACTTGATGAATTCACATTTTATACATCCAGAAAATTTGAACAAAATAATGCGTCAAGAACATCGAAACCCTATCATTTAACATGTGTCCCAGACCAATATTGATAGAAAAACCTGATGTATCTTTCTCCTCTTAAACTGATTAACATCTTCAATGCCTCGAAATTCAGGATTGCAGAGAAAAATATTAAGAAAAGTATGATACATGATATTTGTTGGTCTTGCTCCTAAGAATAAATGGTTTCTTGTAAGAATATGCTTGGTTTGGCTTGTGATGCTTACAAGATAAATAGCTGGTTGAAGACAAGACAAGATATGTGAGAGAAATAGTAACCAAAACTTGAACCTGAGTATTCATATATATATGCCAATGGTTAGCGCACGTCTGATTAAAAATTAGGTTGCACTAATTCGGAGGACATGCGATTAAAATGGAAAAGAAAATGGTTAAAATTTAAAAATCAAAGCCATAAAAGTGCTATCATGCCGAAAAAGTGACACGTGATACAACTTCCTTGGCAAAACGGTTTGCAGTCGCATGTGTGAAATTAACTACACATTACATCAACCATACGTGTAAACCAACCTCCTTATAAACTCGAATCTGAACCGCAAAAGAGTTTTTTCGAAGACAAAGCCCTCTCTATGCTCAACCACACCAACACAACACTAATTTGATTGCAGTACAAAATCATTCTTCTGCGCAAGGCTACTAAAAAAGGTTTCATCGCCCAGCATACGCACCGAACCCTCAAGAATGTAAGTTTTTTGCCAAAATATGAGTAAGCTTTGAATCACTTGAACATTCCTACCAAATCAGCCCTAAAAATTCCAAACGTATGAAACACGATGGGTGCTAGGTTTCTCTTGTCCATGTGAGGCCTCCTCACTTTTCATACGACTAAGGCCTACATTGTTTGTGTTGTGATGATGGGTGTTTCATACGTCATGCACATGTGCATGCAGGTTATAGAACTTTGAATATTCTCTATGACCTTTAACTTCAAGCTTCAAGTAAATAAATGAGTTGAAGTGAAATAATCTCTTTGAATCTTCCAAATGCATGTGTGTTTGTTGGAACAACATATATTACAAAGTCAAAATGTTTTTAAAAAATCAATGAAAAAGGATAGAGATGGTTAGGGTAAATATTGTTGCCCAAAAAGAAGTCTAAAAGCTTAGTGGAACCATAAAACTTCAAATATAAATTCCTTGAAATATAATTTTTGCTACCTGATAGTGAGATGGAAAATGTTGCTAGAAGGCCTTGTAGAATAGATGTGTTGAATGTTTGTATGTCATTTTCGAATCTTATAGCTTTTGAGGACCTTTATAAGAGAGAAGTATTAACAGCCAATCATAGAGATTTTAAGTAATTGGATACCACATATTGTTCTTTGAATGTTATAGCATGAACATGCACGTATGAAACACAATGGGTGTTAGGTTTCTCTTGTCCGTGTGAGGTCTCCTCGTGTTTCATATGACTAAGGCCTGCATTGTTTTTGTTGTGACATATGAAACGTGATTGATGTTATGTTCTCTTTTCCATGTGAGGCCTCCTCGCATTTCATACGACTTGTGCATTGGTATTATGTTCCGTTGTCATATGAAATGTGATATGGTGCTAAGTTCCCTAGTCAAAAATGCCTCCTCGTGTTTCATACGTCTTATGCATTGTTTTATTGAAATTGGATTTAGACTATGTGATTAGTGTTTGCTTGCTACTTAGTGATTGTAGATAAATTGATAAAAGAGATTTGGAGATCTTTCCTAATTTATTTGTATTATTTATTTTTTTGGATGTTTTAGATGGCTAGAACTAAGGCCATTGCAAGGAAGCAGAAAGTTGATCCTAGAGGTCTTGCTTCAAAGATCCATCAATCCTCCAAGCCTTCCAAACTTACAAGGAAATCAAAGCCAAGAAGAAGGTTCTCACTGCATGTGAGGTGCCTTAAGGAGATTATAAGTGCAATGAAGGCTTTAAATAATGCAATTCCAAATCTATATTTTCATAGGCTTGTCAAAGAAATTTGTGACAAGCATGGTCTACATAGTTTTAGATGGACTAGAGCAGGTCTCAACTGTATTCAGGAGGCTACATAGGATTTTTTGATTGAGTTTTTCCAAGATTCTTATATCTGTGTTGCTCATGCGCATAGGCTTACACTTATGGATAAAGACATGATAATTCTCAAGAGATTGAGATATAGGTTTTCAAAGGTCCTTGAGCCAATCCCTTTTTTTTATGTGAAGGCTTTCAATATTTTAAATGTACCTCCACATATAGAAAGAAGAAAAATGATCCTGGTCTAAAGGTTGAAGATGTTAAGCATGTAAAGGACACAAGACAACGTGAGAAAGAGGAAAAGGCCACAGTAGAGCAGGGAGATAAATGGAGGGAGTATAAAAGAAAAAAGAAAGAAGAAAAGGAAGTAGAGCAACTCCCATCTTTTGAAGAGAAGTTATCTACTCTTCTTGAAAGGGCTGACCCTAAGGGCTTCAATGTTTGTTGGTTTTTACCTAGTGATATTAACAAAAGATTTGATATGGTATTTTTGAACTTTGATTGTGTTCAAATTTTCAAGAATAAAGTGAGAGAAGTAAATGACTCAGTTCTTCTTGCTGGGATGAGGTACAATACACCCAATTTTGTTTTTACTCACCATATTTTTCTAGCAATAGACATTCATGTTGATGCTTACTATCTCCATTCCTTTGCTAGGTGTGTAATGCATGAACTCCCCTTTGATATACAACAAAAGATTGAGGTTCTTAATCCATCTATCTCATACTATGGTAGGACACACATAAGTGAGCCCCTGGTATTGGTAAATTCAGATGTCTGTGGGCTCATGCCCTATCAGTCTATGGGTAGTGCAAAGTACTTTTTGACGTTCATTGACGATTTTTCACGTAAAGTTTGGGCTTACCCCATTAATCTTAACTCAAATGTATTGGCTATGTTTCAAAGATAGCTTGCATTGGTTGAGAACCAAACTAGGCATAGGCTGAAATGCTTTAGGACTGACAATGGGGGAGAATATGTGTCACGTGACTTTGAGTAGCTATATGATGAGAGGAATATTAAGCATCAAATGACTGCCCCCTATATCCCACCCCAAAATGGTTTGGTTGAGCGGATGAATAGAACTATCCAAGAGCATGTACGCAGTATGCTTAGCCATGCAGGCCTACGATTTTGGGCTGAGGCTATCAGTACAGTTGTGCATGTCATCAATAGATTACCTTCCAATGGTTTGAATTTCTAGGTTGCAGAGGAGGTATGTGATGCCACAAGGCATATTTCACGGTGGATTCCGTGCCACGGTGGATTCCGTGAGGTTTTACGGTGGATTCCGTAAACTTTGTTGACCGGGGCTCATACACTAAGTGGATTCTTTGTGCGAGAAGTTGATGGGGACGCCTATCCTTTTCGGGCGTTTCATTAATTTAGTGTGTACATGGGTGATTCCATAGCGGGTGATTCCGCAAAATACATATTAAATTAATAAACGTTTATGAGTTTAGAGTGCGCACTCGTGATAAATTAAGGTTAGGATTGATTTCTAACCAGTTGATTTATTTATGTAGCTGAAGACTGCTAGGTATTCACTTTTGTCGGTTTAATTGTATTATTTTACTAACGATTGTGAATGCTTCAGTTGATGTGTAGAGATAGCAGCAGTGGCGGAGGAAAGCATTGGAGGATAGCATGTATTCGAGTTATCACTTATATTTTGATGGGCGCATACCTTAGGCATGGCGCCTATATTTTGTCGCGCCTATTTATTGAGGCATTGGATATTTATTTATTATTTTGTATACACATGGGTGCACGATTATAATATTTGTATTTGGACATTGTATTGGGTATGCCTGACTCTTTGGGCGCCCACCCATTAGCTTTATTTCTATTTTGTGCTAAAGCAAACTCAAAAGCCAAAAGCGTGCTATTTTGTAATTTGGGCTATTATTTGAGCTTGAAGATGATTAATACATAAAATACATGCTTTGTGGAGCGTTCACACAAGGCATGGGGGGAGATTGCACCCAATTGGTCTCTTGTTCACATGGCTTTGTAATGTTTAGTGCATGGAAAAGAAAAGATTATTTTACATGATGATGGTAGTACACATGATTTTATTTCTGCAAAGTTAGTGAAAGAATTAAAATTACAAATTGTTCCTACGCATTATCGCATTAAAGCAGCATTCTTAGGCACAAGGTATAATGGAACACAAGAGGTGCATGATCTAGAAATTCAAATTGGTGAATATACTGAAAGAATGAATTTTCTAGTTGTACCATTACAGTCTAGTGATATTATCTTAGGTATGCCTTGGCGTCATCAGCATAATCCTGACATAGATTATTCCACGCGTTCAATTAAAATTCATTTTTAAGGAAAACACATTACATTGTATGGTATGTACCCATCTAATGCTTTTCTACTACTTACTCATACTCAAGCTAAACGTGCATTACGCAAAAGTAGTAAATCTTATCTAATTTGGGTGAATGAACTGCAAGCTAAAGAAAAACATATGCACCCTAGGCATAAAGAATTCCTTGCACAATTTAAAGATTGTTTTGTTGAAGATCTACCACCTGGATTACCTCCTTCACGTCCTGAAAACCACAAAATAGATTTAATTCCTGGTACACAACCACCTTGTAAAGCACCATATAGGCATAACCAGATAAAGCAAAAAGAAATTCAAAATCAAGTCAAGGAATTATTAAACAGAGGATTGATTAGACCTAGTAGTTCTCCATTTGGCGCACCTATTTTGTTGGTAAAGAAGAATAATAATACTTATCGTATACGCATTGATTATCGTGCCCTAAATAAGATTACTGTAAAGAATAGATATCCAATTCCTAGGGTAGATGATCTTATGGATAAACTACAAGGTTCTGCCATATTTAGTAAAATAGATCTTAAATTTGGTTATCATCAGGTGAGATTAGATAAATCTGACATATTCAAGACTGCATTTAGAACACAATTTGGTCATTATGAATTTCTAGTGATGCCTTTTGGATTGACTAATGCACCTGCTACATTTAGTAGAATGATGAACCGCATATTTTTGAAATATCAACATTGTGTTATAGTATTCTTTGATGATATCTTAGTATTCAGTAAAAATGAGAAAGAACATTATGAACATCTGTCTTTGGTTTTCAAGTTGTTGAAAGATAATCAATTGTATGCTAATCCGAAAAAGAGTGAGTTCTTTCAAACAGAAATTTAATATCTAGGTCATATTGTGTCATTAGAAGGTATTAAGGTTGACCATAAGAAGATAGAAGCAATATTAAACTGGCTAATACCTAAAAATGTGCATGAGTTACGTTCTTTTCTAGGTCTTGCTAGTTTTTACAGAAAGTTTGTGAGAAATTTTGTATTACTTGCTTTGCCTTTGACTAAACTTTTAAAGAAATGTATTATTTATCATTGGTCTGATAACCAACAGAAATCTTTTGATTTATTGAAACATGCATTAACCCATGCTTCTGTATTACAATTACCTGATTTCAATAGACCATTCTTTTTAGTAGTTACTGATGCTAGCGGATCTGGAATAGGAGCCGTACTTATGCAAGATAATCATCCCATAGCCTATTCTAGCTGTAAATTGAAACCATCCGAACTTAAATATTCCACATATGATAAAGAATTGTTAGCTGTTGTGCAAGCTTTAAGACAATGGAAACATTACTTAATGGGTTCTATGACTATGATTAAGACTGATCAACAAAGTATTAGACATTTACTTAGTCAACCTCAAATATCTGACCGACATATCAAATGGGCAGCTTTTATTCAGAGTTTTCATCCCCTTATCCAATATTAACCAGGTAAAGAAAATGTAGTAGCCGATGCATTAAGTAGAAGACCGACCATTCATAATATTTCGGTTATATCATTTGATTCTTTAACTCCTATGAAAGATACTTATCATCAGGACATTACTTTTCAATCTGATTGGAATAAATTAGTTGAAAATAACTGGATTCCTATTGATTCACTGTCTTACAATGATGGATTCATGTTTTATGAAAAGAGATTATGTGTTACAGTTCCATTTAGATCTTTTGTTTTGAATGAGATTCATTGTCCTCCATATCAAGGTCATAGAGGTATCATATCTACTTTGCGTATATTGACTGAAGATTTTTATTGGCCACATATGGACATTGATGTATCTAACTTTGTTTCTGAATGTTTGATTTATCAAAGAGTTAAGAGACATCATGGTAAATAGTATGGTTTACTTATGCCTTTATCTATTCCATCAAGACCATGGGAACAGATTTCTATGGATTTTATTACTGGTTTACCTAATACTAAAGCTAACCATGACATGATTTGGACTGTAGTAGACAGGTTTAGTAAACAAGCATATTTCATTCCATGTAAGAAAACTTTAACAGCATCTCAAGCAGCACAATTGTTTTCACTAATCATGGATTACCAAAAGTTATTGTTTCTAACCGTAATTCCAGATTTTGTAACAAATTTTGGATTACTTTGTTTGTTAACCTAGGAACAAAGATTGATTTTTTATATGCATTTCATCCTGAAACTAATGGAAAAATAGAAGCCACTAACAGTACTATTTTAGATCTTTTACGTGCTTACACTATTTCTAAACCACAGACATGGGACACACATTTACATTTACTGCAGTTTGCATATAACAATACACCACACACATCTACAAAGAAAGCACCGTTTGAAGTGATTTATGGTTATAGATTGTCTACACCTGTTGCATCTTTATCAAATAGAATTCAGAGTGCTGATGATATTGCTAACATGCACGCTACTATTTTTGATGAGGTTAAAGACATGATTGCCAAAGCCCAGCAATCGTATACAAAACAAGCCAATAAGAAAAGACAGGCCATGAATTTCAAAGTTGACGACTATGTTTGGTTAAGAATAGAAAAACGTAGATTACAAAGTATAGATAAACACCCAGTTGTAAAATTAGCACCTAGATTCTATGAACCATTCAAGATCATTCACAAAATCAATGACAATACATTCAAGTTAGAAATACCACCTCACTGGAAAATTTACAACATTTCACATTAGTTTATTACGACCCTTTAGAGGCCAATTACCTGTACATCCCGTTTATGAAAACCCACCTTTACTAGATGAACAGACTGAAATACTTGAACCTGAAGCTATCATAGATATTGACTTTATGACCACTAGAATTGGCCATAGATATTCTAGATATTTGGTCAAGTTTAAAAACCATCCTATTGAAGAGGCCCAATGGATGCATGCTAGAGACTTAAATGCTTTCCCCACTCTGTTAGCTCCACATTGAGCTAATAGCAATTGAGGACAATTGCTATCCCACCCCGGGAGTATGATGCCAGGAGGCATATTTCACGGTGGATTCCATGCCACGGTGGATTCCGTGAGGTTTTACAATGGATTCTGTAAACTTTGTTGACCGGGGCTCATACACTAAGTGGATTCTTTGTGCGAGAAGTTGATGGGGACGCCTATCCTTTTCGGGCGTTTCATTAATTTAGTGTGTACATGGGTGATTCCATAGCGGGTGATTCCGCAAAATACATATTAAATTAATAAACGTTTATGAGTTTAGAGTGTGCACTCGTGATAAATTAAGGTTAGGATTGATTTCTAACCAGTTGATTTATTTATGTAGCTGAAGACTGCTAGGTATTCACTTTTGTCGGTTTAATTGTATTATTTTACTAACGATTGTGAATGCTTCAGTTGATATGTAGAGATAGCAGCAGTGGCAGAGGAAAGCATTGGAGGATAGCGTGTATTCGAGTTATCACTTATATTTTGATGGGCGCATACCTTAGGCATGGCGCCTATATTTTATCGCGCCTATTTATTGAGGCATTGGATATTTATTTATTATTTTGTATGCGCATGGGCGCACGATTATGATATTTGTATTTGGACATTGTATTGGGTATGCTTGACTCTTTGGGCGCCTGCCCATTAGCTTTATTTCTATTTTGTGCTAAAGCAAACTCAAAAGCCAAAAGCGTGCTATTTTGTAATTTGGGCTATTATTTGAGCTTGAAGATGATTAATACATAAAATACATCCTTTGTGGAGCGCTCACACAAGGCATGGGGGGAGATTGCACCCAATTGGTCTCTTGTTCATGTCGTGCATGCTTTCTACCTTGAGTTTTGTGCAAAAATTAGAGTTCTTTTGTTCTTGGGGACCTTCCGGCGTTCACTACGCGTGCATACAGCATCCGATCTGTGCACCAGTATGGACTAGGAAACCAATGTCTTATGCGCATCTATGTATCTTTGGATGTGAGGCATTCTACCATGTGCCCAAGGACAAGGGGACTAAGTTGGATCCTAAGAGTGTCAAATGCATTTTCCTATGCTATAGAGATGCAAGCAAGATGGGTTACCGCCTCTAGGATCCGCAGGCGCGGAAAGTCATCTGTAGCCATGATGTAGTCTTCCATGAAGACAAGATGCATAGGCAGCCTAAGAAGGTGCTAGTGATACATAAGGTTATATTCTAGGAGGAGCCACGTGCACAGCCAATTGGACAACTTGCAGTAGCAGTTTTGGTACACATGGCCAATGTGTGAACAGGATGCTAGACATGCAGTAAAACCTACAGTGAGATGGTCTACTAGAGCTAGACGTCCACCTGATAGATTTGAGCCCTCAATGCATTATATCTTGGTTACAAATGTAGGAGAGCCTCTCATCAATGATGAGGCTATGCACAAGGGTGACAGTCACTCTTAGGAGAGGGCTATGCACTCTAAGATGGACTCCATGCACAAGAATATGAATTGGGATTTGGTTTCCTTGCCTATTGGCAAGAAGGATCTACCATGCAAGTGGGTGTACATGCTGAAAAGTACCCCTGAGAACCCCAAGCTGGCTTATAACGCAAGACTTATTGATAAGGGTTTTAAGCAGGAGCATGGAGTTGACTTTGATGAAGTCTTTTCTCCTACGGTCAATATAACCACCCTACACTTGATTTTGGCCTTAGTTGCGTAGCTTGACCTAGACATGTATCAAATGGATGTCAAGACTACATTCTTGCATGGGGATTTGCATGATGAGATTTACATAGAGCAGCCTAAGGGCTTTGCAGAACCTAGCAGGGAGCACCTAGTGTGCAAGTTGAAGAAAAGTCTTAATGGCTTGAAGCAAGCACCTAGGAAGTGGTATCATAAGTTTAATGCCTTTATGCAGTCACAGGGCTACAACATGAGTGCTATGGATCCGTGTCTTTACACAAAGACAGCACATGATGGCTCATTACTTATGTAGCGGCGAGCACAAACTCAATCGCCAAGACCCACAGACCACTTATTATTCAAGTGTTCCAAGCCGAGCACTAATGGCTACCTCTCACATAGCTTACGTGCTATCCATATCTACGAGTGTAGTGAGCTTACCTCCATGTCCAATCGAGTTGCCTCCTCTCCCGAGCACTCTGGTAGCTCCACGATCCAAGTGCAAGCTTCAAGCGAGCTCCTTCCTCAAGCTCCATTGCCACAAGCAAGAGAATAGAAGAGAATATAAGAGAAGAGAAAAAAAGAGGAGAAGATGGAGAGCTTCTAAACCATGGTCCCTCACCATCACACACTCACTCCTTCACATTCCCACACTCCCTCTCTCAAGCACAAGCTCAAGCAAGCAAGAACAAGAACAAGAAGTGGAGAGCTACTTTTGGTCATACACAAGAATAAGCTTCTTATTCACTTTTCAACTTTATATACAAAACCCTAAATCCCTTTTGGGTGGTCATCCCCTTATCCCCTTTTTTACATGGCCAACTGTGGCCTAGGCCCTTTTTTCCATTGTCCTCCTATCTTCCTAGCTTCCTTCCTACCATCCATCTAGATACCGTTATAATTTGCACGGAGCCCAGCGCTCTTAAAATAATTCATGGTGTGCCTTGCGCTCTTTTATAAAAGTATTGACTTGTGCTTTCTCTTGCACTCCTTTCTCCTTGATTTAGGAGTATTTTGCACTTCTTATGTTTCCATATTCTTCTTTGGCGTGCCTTCGCCTTCCATTTCACTTTCGCCTTAGCCTTGACTTCTACTTTAGATTTTCTGGATTTTCCACCTTGTTCGTTTGAGGATTAACAGCTTATTTTGGTACTTTATGTAGATGATATGCTAATAGCAGGGAAAGCTCATGATGAGCTAGATGCTCTTAAATCTCAGTTGAAGAAGAGCTTTGAGATGAAGGATTTGGGAAAGGCCTCTCACATTCTTGGTATGCAAATTAAGTGCGACAAGTATCAAGGACTACTCTACCTCTCACAGAGAGAGTACATTCATAAAGTCCTTGAGCATTTCCATATGCAAGACGTGAAGCCTATTAGCTATCCATTGCCTTCTTATGTGAAGGTCTCATAGGCCGATTGTCCATAGACAAATGAGCAAAGGGCCGAGATGGCCATGATCCCTTATGCATCAGTCGTGGGCAGTTTAATGTATGCCATGATGGTCACTCATCCAGATATTGCCTTTGCAATTGGTGTTGTGGCATGCCATATGGCTACACCTAGCAAGAAGCATTGGGATGCCGTGAAGGGTATCATGAGATACTTGAAGGGCACAGCAAATATGTGTATTTGCTATGGAAGCCAAGCTACAGGAGTTGTGGGGTATACAGACTCCGATTATGCAAACATACAGATAATAGAAAGTCCACTTCTGGCTATGTATTCACCTATGCTGGAGGTACTATCTCTTGGATGTCCAAGGTTCAAAAGTGTACGGCTCTCTCTATCACTATGAGGGCGAGTATGTTGCAGCCACTGAGGCTTACAAGGAGGCCATATGGTTGGGCCATTTGGTTCATGACCTTGGAATTGATTCTATACCTAGGTTGCATTTAGATTCTATGAGTGCTACTCAGCTAGCCAAGAATGCGGTCTTCCATGCGAAGACGAAACACATTGAGGTGAGGTATCACTTCATACGTGGGGTCATGGAGGACAAGTCTGTTGACCTTGTCAAGATCTCCACTGACGAAATTCTTGCATATTTGCTCACGAAAAGCCTCACTATTGAGCACTTTGCCTTCCTCAAGAGATTGATGGGCGTTGGATGAGATGACGTTTTTCCTCATCCTATTATACATGTGTACATTGTATTGTTTTTTCTTTTTCTTTTCACTCCTCACTGGGGCAGATTCGCCTTTAAATGGGAGATTGTTGGGGATAAAGGCGCCTCTGCTTAGTCGCCTGTATATTATTACACTGACAGGTGCTACCACTACAGACTACAGGTGGCGGGCGCCCATCACCGTCACTTTATTCTTTATTCTTTTAATAACAATTTAAATAAAGGAAGGCCCGATCACACATTGTGATTGTTGGAGTTCCCATTTGCTCTCTCTCTCTCTCTCTCTCTCTCTCTCTCTCTCTCTCTCTCTCTCTCTCTCTCTCTCTCTCTCTCTCTCTCTCTCTCTCGCTTTTGCTCTCCTGCCATAGCTCTTTCAACAAGCAAGCTTCGATCCTTCTCACCTTTCAGAAGGCCAATGGGAGATATACTGGTAAACGTAAAAATTGAAAGAAGATTGAATAGGGACCTCTAAAACAAGTAGCTAGGTTTATGAAAATTGCAACAACTAGATAAACATAGAAATGAGGCAAATTTAGAACAAGTTCACCAACAAATACTAAACTCCATTAGAGATCCCAAAACCAAAGAAGTCATAGAGGAGACTCAACCATCAAATACTGACCTCACTCCCTCTAAGCTTCTAATCAAACATCTACTAGACATGGTTGTAGTTGAAAACAGTAATGCTACCCTAGCTACCTCAATCATGACTAGGTTGGGAGTGACACCTAACTCAAGGAGTTGATAAACAATACCAACCATCATAAAACAAGCTAACAAATATAGAGTAGTGATAGCCCATATAGTGTTGTCAAATAGCTCAAGCAGGTCTACAAGAGAAATAACCTTGAAGACATGGATAAGTGAGCACAAGCCTTTGGGATATAAGGCTAGGTAAGAAAAACAAGACTTGGTTCATGAGTCTTGATTATGCCAAGAAAGACAAGACTTGGTTCATGATTCTTGAAAATGTTGAGAAGAATAATTGTGGGTTATGACTAGCTAAGAAAAACAACACTTGATTCACAAGTCTTGACAATGCTAAGAATAACTTTAACTTATTCAAGTACCCATTCATCAAGAGATTCCCAGAAGTAGAATATACAAATAACCTCATTTTCAAGCTCATGAATGTGACACAAAAGGACAAAGAGGAAATCTGAGACTACATCACACATGTGCACAATCTCTATAGAAGAGAATCCCTATAGTTGGAAGACCCACTCAAAGGGTTGTGGAAACAATCTTCAATCATGGAATAAATAATAAGGAACTATACATGAAATTGGTGAGTATCTTAAGATATAACTTATTAGAAAATATATACAAAGAAGACATACGGATTGATGATCTACTAAACAAAAGTAATCCAATTGGCAAGCATCATCACAATTTATAATGAGAGAGCAAGTCGTGACCATAACTAGTGAACGGGCTATCTTTGAGGAACAGGAGAAAGGGAAGGGGACGCATCTCTTCCAATAAACATTGAAACCAAATTTGGATCTTGCCATGCTCCACGAGGCTTTGAAACGGCCTAAGAGGCCTAATGTGAAATGCATACATTGTAGAGGCAACCACCTTCAAGTAGAATGCCTCGAGCCTTGACCAAGATCATGTAAGAATTGGTGTAGATTTGGGCATGATGTGATCAATTATCAATTGCTCAAACAATTACCATACCCTCAATCCTATCAACAAAATTCGTATACATTGAACATGCAATTTCAATATTCTAGAGGAGATCCACTAGCACATTCCTCACTCAGCAATCAAAGACAAGCTACATGTAGGGCAAACATTAATCAGATAGGGATACCTAGGCCTCTTGTACCAATCATAATGCTTCCCATAGTGATGCTCATGTTCACTATGTAAAGGATCCATTGGACAAAGAACCATTCTTGAAACCTTGCATCTTGTATGACAAAGAGGGCAATCCAGTTCGTATGGACTATCAAACCAATTCCAGTGATAACATTGGGTAGAGAGATAAGTCAAGATTTTGGAAGCACAAAACCTCAAGAATCGATAATATGTTGGAATTGCAATGACCCTAGGCGTATCTTGTCTTGATGCCCAAAAAAGAAACAAGCCAACCAAGTGAACTCAAATGCCCTAAATGTGGTGTCACACATTTATATGCCAATGGCCTGAGGCAAAAACCTTCTACCAGCAATGCAATCAATTTATAAGTGCTTCCCATAGGTCTTTTTTGCATGGAATCCTTGGATAATACCAATTCGGCTAAATGTAATGGTGAGAGTATGGGTGAAGCAATATCAAGATTGATGAACCTAGATGCGAAGAAGAGATCTAAGGGTAAGCTTAATTTGAAAAGCAAATATATGACCAATCAATCATTGGTACATAAGTCCTTAATAGTGAAGAAGAAACCTCAACATCCAACATAAAACAACAAGGGATTGTAAAGCTAAGATAATACCCTAATCCTAGCTATCAAATTTAGATCAATAACAAGGTTAGAGATTGGTAAAATAGGCCCAAGGCACCTCAAAGCTAGACTCAATGTTAGATCATGATGCTTAGGATCTCTCGAGCATGGATCCACCATCAATCCTAGCTTACATTGGATCTATTAGGAATCAAGTATCTAATCTATCTACCAAAGAATTGAGTAAAGAACTTGCATTATCCCTATTGAGATGGCAAGCTCAACATGTTTGGACAATGATGATGGATTGTCTAGCTAGATGGATCATTTACAAATTAACACATTGGTTTGCATTATGATCCTTACATGGCTATTGACTTATGACTTTCTATTTTTGGTTAGTTATATCTATCTATAAAGTTAGGGTAGTTATAGCACCAATTGACTAGTATAGTTAGTTATGCATTGCTTGATGTAGTAGGTCACTTTTCTTTAGATTATATCCTATATATAATTTGTGTATGTTGCAATAGTGTGTTAATGAAAAAGAAAAACTAACAAGAAAATGTTCTAGCCTCTATCTTTATTCTTATTATATGTGTTTGACACAATAATTTGAGCAAGCCAGTGTACCATGCGATTTGTGATAGTGTTAGAGCTACACCATTATTAAAGGTTGTTTGGGAAATTGGAGTGAAAAAGAAGAAGGATTTGAGCAAGTAATCAATGGGTAAGAAACTCTCCCATTCTCTCATTCTTTCCCTTAAATAATGCCTATAAGGCACCAAACACAAGGCAAAGCAAACATCTCATACTACTATAAGATTCAACGTGCAACCAAAATGGTGTATATTATGCCGATAAATCCTTTAGGGTTTTACCACTATGTATTTGGTCATCTAAGGCTATTTCAAGCCCCATTTTAGCTTTGCAAGGTTATAGACAAAAATTTCAAGATCACAAAATTCAAATTTGTAAGTTTAAGGTATTTTCCAAGAAGCAAACACAAGGTTGATCTATAAGAGGTTGCATATTTTGTGTATTATTGTGCAACAATGAAAAAACCTACTTGGTTTATTGTTGTGCACTTCTTGTGAAAGATTATAAAAGACTCGGTTGCATTTGCAATACTGTTTGAGCACAATGGAAACCCCATTATTGAGAAGCAAGATAATAACAATTATCCATCATTTGAAGTTTTGTGTAATGAAATTTTTTATTGGAAAAGACCAATACAAGTTTGTTTTAAGTTAAGAAAACAAGCATGCTAAGAATTAAAGGTATGGAAAAAATAAAATACCAAGGATAAAAAAGTAATGTATTGGTTATTCGCAGAGTTATTGATAATAGTATGGTGTATCATATAAAAAATATAGAGCATTTTCATATAGCTAGACTATCTTTGAGACTATGTTTCCTATAAACATAACGACAAAAAAGATTTAGCTCAAGCAAGAGCTAAATACATGGAAAAAATGAAAGATATTTATAAATGAGTATATTTTGAAGGTGATAAGCATTACGGTTGCCTTGGAAACTATTTTTACAATACTAGATGATGATTTTATGTTTACTGTAGGTAGCCTTAATGATGAAAACACTTGGCATTCTTCAGTTACTTTTGTATATATAAAAAAGCCTTTCACAAATTTTGATGAGTTGGGCTCTCTCACAATACACTGAAGACTTTGATATGTAGAATAAATCATCATAAAGAAATGGTTATTGGAACGTGACATGTCCCCTTCTAGATGTCCTGGTATAGGACATACTAATAGTAACTAGCAAAATAGATTTGACAGACATTCTAGAAATTCGGGCATTATGTGTAAAGACTATGGAATAATAGGTTCTATTGCAATCCATTGTTATGGTAAGAATGATAGCATTTGGAGTGATAAATTGTAGTAAGGAAACTATGCATCATCTTAATGCCACTAGATCTCATAAATTAGAAAAGTTTCTTTGTCCTTGTACAACGGTCAAACAAATGGATCTAGATTCGCTTATGCCCAAGCGGAGACAAAGGTGCCCAAGTCCACACTACAGATCAAAAAAATAAAAGATGAAGGCAAGGAATGGAAAGGAAATGTTCTATTGCAATCCATTGTTATGGTAAGAATGATAGCATTTGTAGTGATAAATTGTAGTAAGGAAACTATGCATAATCTTAATGCCAGTAGATCTCATATATTAGAAAAGTTTCTTTGTCCTTGTACAGCGGTCAAACAAATGGATCTAGATTCGCTTATGCCCAAGCGGAGACAAAGGTGCCCAAGTCCACACTACAAATCAAAAAAATAGAAGATGAAGGCAAGGAATGGAAAGGAAATGCCAAGGTCGGAGCAGTTGGGGCAAAACCCTCATCGGCTATGCTTACCTTCATTCCGAGCATCACCAACATGCTAGCAGGAAAATCCCTAAAATTGTCTATCACTCCTGCCAAGCACATGGCTACCCCAGCTTGAACTCCTCCAGGTTGCTCATTGAGAGCATCGAACAAGGTTTTGGCAAATACTCCAAGAGGCCCAGAGAAAATAGCTGTGGCTCCACTTTCACTGCCACTATTTGTTACAAATAAACATGCTGCACCACTACGATCAGAAGACGGCTTCTTTGAAGAGCCTAGTAAAGAGTTGACATCTCCAATCATTCGACTAATAATACCGACTGGCTTCCCCTCGTCACCATTATGACCTTGAAGACCACCTGTAGATGCAGAATCAGAGGTTTGTGGTGTTGTTGTGGGTGATGATGGGTTGGGGACTTAGAGCTGAAAGGCCTCCGTATGGTGTCTTTCACAGTTGCAGCACTATTGCTCATCTTCTCAATTATCAACTGAGACAATGCTGTATCCTCTTCATCTGGATGGAATCTAGCAGGACCAGTGACAGAAGACTCTTGTTGGCTCAAATTAGTATCTGTACATCGAGGTAAGTCTCTACCAGTGGTGCTGTTACAGTAACCTAGCTTGGATACAACTGCATCTTTAGCCCCAAGGGTAGTTTCCTGCACTTTCCGAAAATAAGATTTTTGCTCTTTAACACTTTCATCACTTTGTGCTTCTTTGTTGGACAAACTATCGTTGCCTGGTTTTGCTGACCTTCTATCTTTTGCAGTAGAAGCAGACTCTCGAGACTGCTGAAGATCACTGTTCTCCTCTGTATTGGTTTGGGCCAAGGGCTAGCCTCACTGGATGCAGGAGCATCATGAGATGAGTTATAACCTAGCTTGGAAGTGACTAGGACTTTAGCCCCAACTGCAGTATCCTGCATTTTTTGCAAATAGGATTTCTGTTGCTAACTGTTAGGATCTATTCCTCTGTTCTCTTCTTGCTCCGCAGAAGGTGGTTTCTGTTCACAGTCGAGCTTACTTGCGACCGCATCTTTCGCTCTTGTAGCTTTTCTTGTGATGCTTCACTCACAGATTTTGAAGGTTCTTCCCTCTTTGCTTCACCTCTCATGCTTACATTACCTCCCTGCATCCAAATGTTGCACTAGCATCATTGACAGTGGAATCAAAATAAACGATATTTGTTGCTAAGGTTGCTGCGAGCTCCTGCATATGAATGCCAAAGAAGAACAACTCCTATAAAGGCGAAGAACAACACCTGTAAAGGCCAAAAATGATGGATGGAATGCCTGATTTGTCAAGATCCCTAGAGTAAAAGGGGGAGTCCATTGCAGTGGTACTGAGTGAACTATGCCAGATCAGTCTTGTCTTCTCCATTCTGATGCAGCTCAGGTTCTCATGGTTGCTCAAGCTTTCATCTACTGCCTTGCCCTATAAATGGCATACTGCTGCTGTGAGAGTGGATCACTCACGAATCTGTTAGATCCCAAGAAAATGGTTGTGAATACGCTCCTTGAGGCTTGTAGAAGGCTTGTAGAATCAAGATCTAGAAAGGCGTTTCGACCATAAAAGCTTTAGGGCAAAGATTTGAAGAATGAACCACCAAAATGACCTTGAATGACCACTACCTGCTAAATCTATACAAAAACTTTCATTCTCTTCGAGATCTCTTCCAAAAAACTCCCAAAATAGTCATGGCTTGAAGTAGAGACGCTTGCCTGGTCATAGATATGTCGTGTCTCTATGGCTCACGTTATATCTCGGCCTGCCTGATGACGTGGCACCCGGTCACAACCGGTGATAAAGAAAAGCCCTCCTTTTGGGCCAAAATGTTACTAGCAATTCCATGCATCTAATCCATCAAACTAAACAATACAACATTACATATATACTTTCAAAGACGCCACCTCCTCACACAAGACGGTCTATCATCTCTCAATTGGGTGAAGGGAACAGTGTAGCTCCTACTGTACATGGTGGGCCCTCAACAAGGGTCCTCTCCCTACGCCACCTTCCAAATATCATCGAATATTATGCGTGCAGGCTGATTGGTTTTGCAATAGTGGTAATGGAAAATGTAGCATGTTCAAGTGTTAAATATATTACTTGGGCTCAAAAAGAGTTTATCTGCTCCAAACAAAGTGCACAAGAATACACATAGGATTATGCAAAAACTACACACAAAAGCCACCATAAACAATCGACAATGTTAAGTGTGTGTGCTTCACATCACAATGACAAGTACCTCAATTATTTGAAGTGCTTAAAATCGCTTGAAAAAAAGTATAAATCCTTATTAGTAAACGACTATGGCGCCTTGAATGCTTATGTGTACACCATATTAATATGTGGTCTTATACACAATGGTAAGAGGTAAAGGCAAACTATTTGGGCTTGCACACCTATCTTTCTCAACACACTACATTGCACCCACCTCCCTAAACTCTGATTGAGTCTTCAACGTTGGGAGATACCTAGGAAGCTTGCTCTCCTAGCATTAGATCGACACTCCAATTACAATGCATGTGCATCCCGATTATACTCTAGCCACCCCCTTAGGGTGCACCTATCTTTTTTTGACATGAGCAAAGCTTCCCATGACTATGGCAATACCCAAGAAGACATGCTTTGATACCATGTTGAAGGGACTACCATAGTTTTATGAAGTGGTCAATGTTATTATGATTATGTGCAAATATGAAAGATGGCTAAAGAAACTAGTGACTGGAAGTGAAGTTGGATGTGAAAGGAAGAAAGAACAAAAATTTAAAAGCACATGAAATAATGGCATAGGTAGGATAAAAGAATATGAAGATGGTGCTACCCTAAAATATTTGGTATTTTAAAATTATTATTAAGCTTGACTATTCTAGATAAATCCAAGTGTTAGGCCCCCTTTGTGCAAATTTGTATTAAGAAGAGTTAGAAAAATGGAAGTATCCCATAGGCAAGTTGCAAAGGCCTTGACCAAGGCAAGAATCTATGATTAGATAATGTGTAAAGGTTTAGGCTGCCCACATAAAAGAAACCCTTACATATAATGTATGACATGGAATAGATCTCACATTGGAGTCTCTCTTCTGTTCTTAGGGATTGTCATGGGTCCCCCCTTAGGGTGCACCTATCTTTTTGGGCTTGCACACCTATCTTTCTCAACACACTACATTTCACCCACCTACCTATACTCCAATTGAGTCTTCAAGGTTAGGAGATACCTAGGGAGCTTGCTCTCCTAGCATTAGATCGACACTCCAATTACAATGCATGTGCATCCCCATTATACTCTAGCCACCCCCTTAGGGCGCACCTATCTTTTTTAATGTGAGCAAAACTTCCCATGACTATGGCAATACCCAAGAAGACATGCTTTGATACCATGTCGAAGGGACTACCATAGTTTTATGAAGTGGTCAATGTTATTATGATTATGTGCAGATATGAAAGATGGCTAAAGAAACTAGTGATTGGAAGTGAAGTTGGATGTGAAAGCAAGAAAGAAACAAAATTTTAAAAGCACACGAGATAGTGGCATAGGTAGGATAAAAGGATGTGAAGATGGTACTACCCTAAAACATTTGGCATTTTAAAATTATTATTAAGCTTGACTATTCTAGATAAATCCAAGTGTTAGGCCCTCTTTGCGCAAATTTGTATTAAGAAAAGTTAGAAAAATGGAAGTATCCCATAGGCAAGTTGCAAAGGCCTTGACCAAGGCAAGAATCTACGATTAGAGAATGTGTAAAGGTTTAGGCTGCCCACATAAAAGAAACCCTTGCATATAATGTATAACATGGAATAGATCTCACATTGGAGAGTCTCTCTTCCGTCCTTACGGATTGTCATGGGTCCCCCCTTAGGGTGCACCTATCTTTTTTTTTAAACGTGAACAAAAGGCTAAAACATCCCATGACTATGACAATCCCCAATCAGAATGCTTCAGAGTCTCTCTTCTGTTCTTCTCTTCTTTCATAGCTATTGAGAGTGTGAGTGCATGAGGCATGGAGCTTAAATCCTTGTGTGTAATAAACAAAAGGTGGATCTTCTCTGCTCAACCTCTTCTTCTCTTTGTTTCTTCCTCTCTTCTTGCTCACCAAAGATGAAGGCTTAAATAATTGGAGGCATTGGAGCATTCGAGCTTGAAGAGCATGGAGTGGAAGCCATTGAAGGCTATGCTTGGATCTCAATTGGATTGAAGGAGCTCTAGATCCACCTTCAACCATTCAAGCTAAAACGGGTGAACACATGGAATTGATAGGCTTAGGTTTATAATTACCTGTAGTTTTTCTTGTTGCTTACTTGAGGTAGAGAAAAGCTTGCTTGCTTGCTTGGATAAGGAATGGGTGAGGAGCAATCCTAAGTGAAAGATAGGAGATTGAATGATGGTGACGGGGCATGTCCCCCTTGAATGTTGAGATTATGTTATGTCGACAAATACACATGTTGCAATTATCCTTGAGAAAACCTTGATCCTACTACCTAGTCTAACTCCTATCTCATTTACTTATGCTAACATTCAATTATCAAAATTATGAAAGTTTTAAGCATAGTTGGTGACTAAACAATGACAATTTGCACTTTAGGGTTATCCCTTATGGATGAGTTAAATGGAGGTGGATTGATATGATTGTCGTGGATATTACAATTGGCTGTGATGCATGATAAGTGTCTTGTCTCCATTATCTATGCGGTAAAAATTAAAGCTCTGAATTTTGAAGATGGACACAATTTTTTTGTTGATTCAAGGAATTTAAAAGAACTAAAAAGACGATGGAACCATAGTAAAAAGCACTAGAACCAAACTATCGGCACATGTGGGATGGCAATATATGTTGCATTATCGCAAGGGATTTTTTTGTATGCACATGGCAACATATTCGTGCATGTGTCTGTGTTGTGTGTACCCCATATGGAGAAAGCGAGCACATGTGCGCATGTTGCGAAAACATAATTAGATAACACATTCACATTCTTTTACACCAAAATGGGATACTTGGTTTCAAAACATAGTTAAACAACAAATTCTTGTTCTTTTAAACCAAAATGGGATACTTGATTTCAACACTCACACTTAATGATTATGCGATATCTCAAACATGGGCTAATAAGTAATAAATATGCCGTGCTCATATTCATTTAAGTAATAACGACGATAAGTCATTGGTATATCACTCTTAAGTACATAATCGATTGCTTCACTTTGCACACCAGAGCTTCCTTCACGCTTCATCGTGTCATATTGATAATACTATTGACGATGGGCTAGTAAGATCAAGAAGTTATAAAGATGTCCCGATAGGGGAAGAAAGAGGTGGAAAGATTGGAGGAAGACCTACACCTCCTGGAAAATCGCAGTTGGGATCAAAGCCAAATCTAAAATGGCCCTTATACCTTCTGTGACAATCAGCATGGCCACCACCATCTTGTTTGTGATAATTTTGCACGCAAAGTTTATCCATTGTGGAACCTAGTGAAGTGAACACACACATTGGATTAGTTATAAACATTAAACAGAGCCTTATAGAGTATAGTGTAACTACGCTTGACTTTTTCTAATAGAATAACTTGAGAATTGATGGGGAATTTATCATGATGAGTTCCCTCATTAACCTTTTCACAATTACAACCTAGAGGAATTGATAGGAGGGAATAGGAGCTACAAAAAATGCAATTTCAATTTCCCCTTCTATGTCTAGCAACAACAGAAGAGGGTTATCATAAAAGCACAACTAATATTCTCGTTGTTATATTTCATTATTTCCCTCTATGCAAAATAGCAATGAAATGCAAGTGGGGAATAAGGAATGCACTTGATACGGTTCCTCGTGTTAAAACTATTGACTATGCATTCCAAAAACTAACCGTGGTCGGCTTCCCCCGCAAGCTCGTCATAGAGGTGGAAGAGGTTGGGACAAGAATGTTTGCAATCATGAGAGCAGAGCTTGGTGAGGGTGGTCGGGTCGCTAAGAGCATCGGTGGAGAGGCCCTTAGACATCCTGCTTAGGCCACATGCTCGGATGCAATCATCAGTCTCAATCCAAGGTGTTCGATACTTCTCCTCTCGAACAAGAACACCAGAGTCCTGCATCAATGATTGGGATAGTTCATGACGCTATTTCCTCCTCGTAGAGAGATGTTATTTCAACAAACAAAGTGTTCCCAAAAGACAGAAAGAGCTTCTTATCTATGGAGTCATGTTTTCTGATCATAGCCGAAAAAAATTGCTAATACTCTGAAAAGAAATAAAAATGCAAAATTTTAGAAAGCATGCTTATGAGAACAACCGTTTTTTAAAAAAGTATTCTTTGATTTTCCGTTTGACCGTGTGAATACAACCACATATATATATATATGGATGGTGGCCGACCATTACGAATACGAGATATACTGCTGAGTGCATTCGTACGTACCTGGCACTCGTAATCCGGATGGGATGGGTCTCCTTCCAGCACGCAGCGAGTCCCGTGAGAGCACACCGAGAAGGCGCACAGGTTTGCCGGAAGATGCTCGCACTCAAGATCCGCCTCAGCTGCATTTTACACACACAATCAGCCTCATTCATTCATTCATATAGTCCAAAATATTTGCATCCAAGCTTACGTGCACTGGATTCATCATTACTTACCACCCATGGATGTGTAGCTCACGCAAACGAGCACCAATACCATCATCCTCTCCAAAAGAGCCATGATTGCTTTCCTATGCACCCCTCTCCTTAGAAATAGTGCTGCCCCCCAAAGCCACTCCTTTGCAATGTCTACTTTCTTACTTCACAAAATGTTAACCCATAATGATGTGGTTTTATAGCACTTGGTACAACTTGTTTGCTTCCCACATGTTTCAAAGGAATAGTAAAATTTGACGAAAGTCAAGGATCTTAATATTTTCTTAGATTCACTATATATATGATCCTTCATGCTTACATTTGACATTTATAACTTCACTTGAACAATGGAGTGCGCCGATCTTTTTGGAGCATCGGTTTTGCTACGAGTATGGATCACACCACACTCTTCATCAATGACTTTATTTCTACTTTGAAAATTATACTCTATGCTAAGAACCTATTGTGGTATCAACTAAAACCATCAAGAATGCATCAAAATGAGGCCACCTTAACTTTCCTCAAAGTTTGTAAGTGTGCACCTCACACTCTATTCTTTATCAATTATGGCATATAAAACTATTGCTCTAGGGAGCTTGAATTCCCTTCTCCTCATAGATCTCGATGCTTGAAAAGCATGTGATAAGTACTTTCACTTAGTTATAGAAATCACGTAATCATCAGTTCTTAGCCTTTTGAAGAGTCCACATCTCTACTTAACATCCACACATTATACTAACCCCTTCCAAATTTTCTAAGCATTGGTTTTTGTAAAAGTCTGTGGTCTAGGTATTCAATGAATTTCCTTATAACTACACAATTTCCAAATTCGTAGAAGTCCCCAATTAACGCCTTCATCCACACCAATCACCACACTTTAAAACTCCTTTATAAGCATCCTTTACATGATTGTATCCACACTTTGTTCATTCATTGGTGAACTATGAATAAATTCAAAGTTTATGGGGAATGTTTCACAAATCTTAAATCAAATCTATCTTTTGTTGACTGCAAATCATGTTTGTGTACCTTGGATTAGAAAAGAAACTTTTGAAGTGCGTTTAATGTGTAATGTTGCTATTTTTGGTTTGCAAATCAGTTGCTCATTGCTAAGTTATTATCATTTCCCACCTAGGCCTCTACCTATTCAACACGTTGAAGTCCCTTGGGGATACACCTTGGATACAAATCTAGATGATCAAGATAGTCTAGAGATAGAACATAAAGTTCTTCTTGCTCAACCCTAAGCAAGGCAATTAAGATCTGGTAAAATATAGTTTTGAAGAGATTATTATTTTAGCTTTTCATTGTGATTTACTTCTATTGTTTTGTGGTTCCACTTATAATTTTTGCCTCTTATCGTGTGTCTAATGATACTCTAGGAAGGAAAAGAGCTACTGCTTTCTTTATTTATGAAATCTTTAGCTAAATTCATAGCTCTAATACTTTCTAGCTATCTCACTATACTCAAGTTTGATAATTTTTTGTGGTTTCTAGCCATTATGATGTTGCTATTAAAGGGAGAAAGGAGTGAGGCCATCATTGAGTTAGCTCTCACTATCGCTACTCAACTCCTAATTGAATTCAAGCTCCTAGAATTGTAGGGAATTGCTTAGGCACCATCTCCATGTCATATGTAGATCAAATGCACTTTTACTTAAAGATGTGAATACCAATTTGTGTTGAGTCAAATAAAACATAGTAACAAAGCATTAACTTAGAAAGCAATGCACCACAACAGTTTCTCAAGTGAAGTATCAAGTTCAAATCTTGCTCAAATACATCATCAAGGGCATTTGCTTAACTATCCATCATGATAGAGAATCAAATAGCTTGAATAGACTTGCATCGCCTTCATGTATAGAGAACATGGATCATTATATGAATATAGCTAAGTATAAGAGTGAAGATCGTCCCATAAGATCGCCGAGCCTAATATAACATATGTGTTTGATGCATAAGTTTTGTGCCTATTGTAGATGGATCATGGGAAGTTTAGAAACTAGCAATAGTAGCTTTTGAGATACTTTTGTTATTGTGGCATTCCATGAGTAGCTATGATCCCCAAGCTACCCATGAAATAATAACTAATGAACTATCTAATTTGAATACTGAACTTCTAGGGTTCCTTGACATATATATTTTTGAGCTACTTACGTTTCCTTTGGTGTGCCTAAGGTACTTTATAAGCTAACTCTACAAAAGGTATATTTTTATGAGCTATCTATACGTACTTTGCTATGCCTAAGGTACTTTATAAGCTAGTTCTATAAGAAAAAAATGTCAATGCATGCTTGGAAAGTGGATGAGCGCTTCCCCAATGTGAGCGCTTGACAACTAAGTGGGCCCAATTAGTTGGGTGCTTTCATGATAAAATGAATAGGAATAGAGTTGAACAATCACAAACTAGGGCCACCGTCTTAGAACCTAACAAAGAATTGTTTTAGGGAATCGTTTTAGGGAGCTAGAGTGAGATTATGCCAAGGCAGTGGGGTTGATGTTCTATTCCCAAAGCACTTTGTTTGCAAGGTCGTGACCTAGGGCTTACCACTTGGCAAAATTTGAGAATCCAACAGTGTCCAAATAACATAAGTTGGGATATGATCATGAGCAAGTCACAATACTCCCTAGGCAACAACTTGGGGCTAGGTACATTTCACATGGTATTGGAGTAAAATAAATCATTATGAAAATATTTTTAGTAATAAAGTGTGTGTGCCCTATCAAACTAATTCATGGAAGCAAGGATCAACAATGGAAGCCAAGAGACAAATCTTGAAATTAATGGAAGAGATATATTATTGTTCAAAAATAATTAGGCGAGTGAGAATACATAGATCATTGTATTTTATCTAGAAAAAACACTCTAGGATAAGAAAACCTCAAGTGTAAGGTTATGAAAAGCAACCCATGTATTTAATATGAGGGATCTTCATAAAACCATAGCACTAGTGAAATAAGGAGTGTATTTGATAGGTTAATATTATATAGAAAAACCATAGTACTCATGAAATGAGGAGTGTATTCATCAATAAGTTACTTGTTATAGTTGTACTTTGGTGATAAACTTAGGCAAGGAATCACATGCAACCAAAAGCATTGACTAAAGAACATAAGTTGGCAAAATTTGAGAATCCAACAGTGTCCAAATAACATAAGTTGGGATATGATCATGAGCAAGTCACAATACTCCCTAGGCAACAACTTGGGGCTAGGTACATTTCACATGGTATTGGAGTAAAATAAATCATTATGAAAATATTTTTAGTAATAAAGTGTGTGTGCCCTATCAAACTAATTCATGGAAGCAAGGATCAACAATGGAAGCCAAGAGACAAATCTTGAAATTAATGGAAGAGATATATTATTGTTCAAAAATAATTAGGCGAGTGAGAATACATAGATCATTGTATTTTATCTAGAAAAAACACTCTAGGATAAGAAAACCTCAAGTGTAAGGTTATGAAAAGCAACCCATGTATTTAATATGAGGGATCTTCATAAAACCATAGCACTAGTGAAATAAGGAGTGTATTTGATAGGTTAATATTATATAGAAAAACCATAGTACTCATGAAATGAGGAGTGTATTCATCAATAAGTTACTTGTTATAGTTGTACTTTGGTGATAAACTTAGGCAAGGAATCACATGCAACCAAAAGCATTGACTAAAGAACATAAGTTGGCAAAATTTGAGAATCCAATAGTGTCCAAATAACATAAGTTGGGATATGATCATGAGCAAGTCACAATACTCCCTAGGCAACAACTTGGGGCTAGGTACATTTCACATGGTATTGGAGTAAAATAAATCATTATGAAAATATTTTTAGTAATAAAGTGTGTGTGCCCTATCAAACTAATTCATGGAAGCAAGGATCAACAATGGAAGCCAAGAGACAAATCTTGAAATTAATGGAAGAGATATATTATTGTTCAAAAATAATTAGGCGAGTGAGAATACATAGATCATTGTATTTTATCTAGAAAAAACACTCTAGGATAAGAAAACCTCAAGTGTAAGGTTATGAAAAGCAACCCATGTATTTAATATGAGGGATCTTCATAAAACCATAGCACTAGTGAAATAAGGAGTGTATTTGATAGGTTAATATTATATAGAAAAACCATAGTACTCATGAAATGAGGAGTGTATTCATCAATAAGTTACTTGTTATAGTTGTACTTTGGTGATAAACTTAGGCAAGGAATCACATGCAACCAAAAGCATTGACTAAAGAACATAAGTTGGCAAAATTTGAGAATCCAACAGTGTCCAAATAACATAAGTTGGGATATGATCATGAGCAAGTCACAATACTCCCTAGGCAACAACTTGGGGCTAGGTACATTTCACATGGTATTGGAGTAAAATAAATCATTATGAAAATATTTTTCGTAATAAAGTGTGTGTGCCCTATCAAACTAATTCATGGAAGCAAGGATCAACAATGGAAGCCAAGAGACAAATCTTGAAATTAATGGAAGAGATATATTATTGTTCAAAAATAATTAGGCGAGTGAGAATACATAGATCATTGTATTTTATCTAGAAAAAACACTCTAGGATAAGAAAACCTCAAGTGTAAGGTTATGAAAAGCAACCCATGTATTTAATATGAGGGATCTTCATAAAACCATAGCACTAGTGAAATAAGGAGTGTATTTGATAGGTTAATATTATATAGAAAAACCATAGTACTCATGAAATGAGGAGTGTATTCATCAATAAGTTACTTGTTATAGTTGTACTTTGGTGATAAACTTAGGCAAGGAATCACATGCAACCAAAAGCATTGACTAAAGAACATAAGTTGGCAAAATTTGAGAATCCAACAGTGTCCAAATAACATAAGTTGGGATATGATCATGAGCAAGTCACAATACTCCCTAGGCAACAACTTGGGGCTAGGTACATTTCACATGGTATTGGAGTAAAATAAATCATTATGAAAATATTTTTAGTAATAAAGTGTGTGTGCCCTATCAAACTAATTCATGGAAGCAAGGATCAACAATGGAAGCCAAGAGACAAATCTTGAAATTAATGGAAGAGATATATTATTGTTCAAAAATAATTAGGCGAGTGAGAATACATAGATCATTGTATTTTATCTAGAAAAAACACTCTAGGATAAGAAAACCTCAAGTGTAAGGTTATGAAAAGCAACCCATGTATTTAAACCATACCACTTGGCAAAATTTGGGAATCCAACAGTGTGTTGGGATATGATCATGAGCTAAGATTCTCATAGCTAAGATTTTCGCACCCAAACATGTTCATTCATTCTTCCAAGCTCATTTCTTACATCATTCTTTGTTTTATGCTTGATTTTCTTCTCTATGATATTATCATTTGATTGATTTTATTTTGCTAAAATTTCTAAAAATAATAACACCTTGTTGGGTGATTATGTTCACCAAAATCTTTCTAGGGCCATAGACAAGGTTCAGGAAGATGTTGTGGGTACTAAGGTTGTGTTGTGCTCACTTTCTAGTTTTTATGAAAAGGGTGTCATTGTTTTTCATAGGTAGAGTTGCAATGCTTGCCTAGATCTGTTAATGGCTACCTCTTTGATGCAAGTCGAGTGCGTAGATGAAATCTTTGTAGGCCCTAAGGGATTTGATGAGGTGCTCTTTCATTCTTCTCAAATGCACGATGCTTTATTGGCTAAGCTACCTTTTTTTTCTTGGTACACGTTGTGCCCTGGTGGAGGCCCTTAGCAGATTTCTAGTGTCTGCTTCAACATGAATATCCCATCTACGTGGATGTTGAAGCTTGCTGCCTAGGAATATATTGGCCTTTGTTGAAGGATGCCACAGTTGCTATTGGCATAGTTTTTGTGCCACCAACCTTGCATGCTACAAACAGATTATGTATGTTGTGGGATATTGATCGTAAGAGACCTAAGTGGCTATGCATAAATTGCTCCAATATTCATCCAGATATTCATCCAGATATTCATCCATTACTTTTTTGGCTCAAATGAGGCACCTTTGGCTCAAGTGAGGCATGGGCAACCTCATACCTGAATCTAGTTTTAATCATGCAAATTACCACTTGGAATGTTCATGGGACTTGTTGTCACAAAAAGCAGCATGAAATGTGGCATGTTTTGCATGAGAATTATTGAGATGTGTTGTGTGTTGTTGAGCACAAAGTCATGATGAGGCCGGTCATATTTTGTATTCTCAAGGTTTTTGCCTTTTTATGCTGGTAGCAAAGTAGTGCATTACTTGGATGTCCTAATGGTGGTACATGAGAAACTTTAGCTGATGGCCACTTTATAGTGCTAGACATTGTTTTTGAAGGATGTCTTCTGGCTCATTGGACTTTATGTGCACAATGTCCTGTCACATCATTAGGCCTTCTCAAATCAACTTCATGATTCTTTGTCTTTGGGTATGGGTGACCTTGACCTTGTAATGGATATTTTGAAAGCAAGATATTTGGTCATGGCTTTCTCCATCAGGTTCAGGACTTACATTTCACTCTACCCAATACTCAGCCATGTGGTCTCGATTGGACCATATCTATGTTATGCATGAGGATTCATTTTTACCAAAAAAATTTCAAATGCAAGTGTTGCATAGCCATGTCTTATTGGATTATTTCCCTTTGCAGTTTAATATGATCAACTAGCATGTGGATGCTTTTTAGGGTCTTTTGGATAGACTCTCCTCATGCTTCAACTCATGCTCTCTAAGGCATGCTTTCTTCAAACAATATATGAGCCAATTCTTTGGAAAGTTTTTTGTGTGATTTTCCGTTAAAAGGCTTGGCTTCATTTGAGATGGTGGCGGGATCAACCATGCCTCGCTTACAAGGCAACATTTGCATGCTACAAAGGATATTCTAGGCTTGGTTTTCCTACTATTGCTTGATTCTCCCCATATACTTTCTTGATTTTGTTATTGGCCAAGTTGGCTGAACTTATAAAAAACTTTCAGCTACAATCTTATCAACAGCATGCTAAACTTCAAATTTTGACTAATGGTCATCAAGATAGTTCTTCTCAGTCTCATAAGTTATTTTGAGCTTTGCATCCATCCCTTGTGTGAGAGAATATGGTGAGATTATAGAATGTAGAAGATCCTATGGTTACAGACCCCCAATCGATTGTATGTATGTGTTGAGACTACTTTGCAAATGTTTTGGGTGCTCAATAATAAGTGTGCTCCCCTTAGGTTACTCATCCCCATGTGGTCTTTTGTGCCTTGATCAAAGATCAAATTTCACATGATATGTAAGCTACTTTATTCATAAGGATGAATTTATGTATGTCTTGTTGTGATTGCTCCATGATGAAAGCCTTGGCAGGATGGTATTATCAATCAAAAGTCATGCATCCCTTTTGCCCAAACTGCTCACGGAAATGTGTTAGCAAGTTTGGGATTCATGCAAGATGATGGTAAGAAGGGGTCATTAGGATAATTTCTAAAGTTCCCTTCCCTTCAAAACTTGTGCATTGGAGACCGATATCCTTAGTGGGCACCATGCATAAGATCTTTGCAAAGGTATTGGCAAATCATCTTCATGAGCAACTACCTGGCCTAGTGCATCCTCATCAGAATGGCTTCACTAAGGGTAGGAACATTTTGAATAATATTCTCAATGCCCAAATGGCCATTGAGTATGTGCAACATACACAACAAGAGGTGGTCGTGGTGGTATTGGACTTGGAAAATACCTTTGATTTTCTAGAATGGTCTTTCCTTGTGGATGTTATCCAAGCCATGGGTTTTAAGGCTCAAATGGCTAGGTTGATATATAATATTAGTGTGGGGGCTACATCCCATGTTATGATGAATGGTGGTGTCATTGAGCCCTTTTCCCTTTTACATGATCAGTTTGCCAAGGTTTCCCATCACTGAGCCCTCTTCTTTGTGCACTTGCTACACATCCCCCCATTCTCTCTACGCAATCGCATCTTGTTGATATGAGACAATTGGCTAGTTTATCTCTTCCTTTATGTTAGCATTTTATTAGTCAGGCACACTAGGGGCTAATGATACCTTCATGGTTTTGAAAATAGGTGCTACTAATCTTCACAAAGCTTGGGATTTGTTTGGACATGCATCGAGTCTCCATATTAATGCTACCAAATCATCCCTTATTGCTTCCACGGGCTCAATTTTGTGAGATTCGCAATGGCAGGGTGTGCTTGTTTCCCATGGAGGATATTGTGAGGCATCTTTGTTATCCCTTCGGTGTCAATGGGCAACCTAAACAGTTGCTAAAATGGAACTCGCATTGTTTAGAAGCCAAATTTATTTATTGGAAATCTCAAGCTTTTTGGCCCTTTCATGTACGCCTCAAAGTGGCATAAACCATTATGCTTCCCATGCTCACTTACTTTTTGCCATTTTGCTGCCTTAGAGTAATGTGGCTCTTAGGGATATCACGTGGCACCTCCACTTTATGCTATGGAAGAAAGACTCGGTGCATGTTGGTTTATCATGGATATCTTAGAATCATATTTATACACTGAAATCCATAAGGGGAGCAGGGTTGTTTTGGAAGTGCATACCCATATTGTTGACGACTTTTGCAATCGATGTATCATGTCAACAACCTTAGACAATTATTGCCCATTATTTTCTTGAAGATCGTGAACATTGGCAAGGTAATATGAAGTTTCAGGGTTCGTGGTCACATGTCCTTTATGTTGATGTTTAGTTCTATACATCTGCTTTAGTACTTTTCACTCACTTGGTATATTCTTGGAAAATGGTGCTTTGCAAGATACAATGGCACCCACTAGACAGTTGAGAGTAGATTGGTTGCCAAATCTTTCCAAATAGAAATTTTGGCAGTATCTCATTTGCTCTCATGGGAGGACAAATCAGAAAACAAACCTAAGTTTAATCACATGGCTCGCCTTGGATGGGTCTCAGTGGTGGTTGATGCCACTCTCTTGCCTCAATGCAACTCATGTCTTTTTGCATGGTTAAGAGGGTTTTATAGGTCCCTCATTTCTATCTTAACCTTTGGGGCAAGGTCTTTAGACTTCCACAAGACCGCTAACCTTATTGTGACCTAGATTTTGCTTGTCCCTGGCAAGATTGGAACCTTCAAGCTACTTGAGTCTCCATTCCTCTTCAATTAATCTTATTTATCTAGGGCTTGAATTTAGGCTATTTGAAAATTTTGGATCCCCTCTCTATGCGTCGTAGGGTTTGACATATTTTTTTGATCAAATTTTGATGTGGTTTGGTTGTTTTCTAGCTTTGTAGCTATTTCTAAGGTACATGCAATGGCCAATGTGATACATATTATTAAAAAAACTATACAACCCTACTAGATTCAATACAATTAGAGATATATGCAACTCAAGGAAAGACACATTAGGTTGGGCACTTTGAAAAAGGCAAGAATGGTAATTTTTCCCATGCCAAAGCCATATCCACTTAGGTAATTGGAGCTTAAATGCCACACCCAACAATTATAAGCCCACATAAGTCCAAAATTAAATCAAAATTTGATGAGAAGACTCCATTGCAATAGTACAGAAGAAACAATTCCCTTTGGAAATACCACGATGGTGAAGAGCTAAAGCAAGGAGAAGACCACCAATTGAATTTGAACAAAGATTTAACATTTCAACACATTTTATTTACACCAACTTACATAGGGATACCCTACCCTGTCTCTAAATTAACTAAGCCCATGATGTATTAAGTAGTTTATTAGAGCAAGTTTCAAAGCATCTCCAAAGAGGAAGCAATGAAAATAAGAGTGAAAAAGGTAAGAGATAAGATACAATATACAAGGAGTAACTAATATTACATACAAATGGGGGCACAACACCAAAACTAAAGAGTGCAAATTTTGACCTAAACTTGGATTTAATGCTTCTAACCTCCACATATGCAACCAATGTCATCCTATTGCCATGTGGCCTTCATGGATTGAGTGTGGGGACCAAGGTGACACATGGCATGTGAGGACAAGTGGCATGTGATAGGAATGATGTAAGTTGCTATAGATCATTTGCCATGCGATATGCATGCCATGAAAATCGAGATACTATTGGGATACATGGCACTATTAACATCATCCCTGGACTAACTATTAGGTATAAATATCATTTATCATTATCAAATACTTAAGACCTTCAACTTATTGAGCTCAAGAATATCCTCTCCATGGTGTTTTAATGTATATCTTATGTCGTAGATTATTTCATTTCTCATGTTTTCTTACTTAGAATTAGTGTTTGTTAATATAGCCTTTGAGGAGTCCCCTTTGTATACAATGTAGCTTTTTTTTTTTTTGCAAATAAAGTTTGGCTAATTATATTACTTCAGAGAAAACCCAAAATACAAGGAAGTGCCCATGCTTGATAGACTAGCTGGAGCTAATACAAAGTCACAGATATATCAAATATACAAAGCCTCTCATGGCAGTCTAGGGGGGATGGGGGCAAGAAGCCATGGAGGAGGGGTGTATCGCTATCTAGGGCTGCCTGCCTGCATCATAAAAAACAGGTCCTGTCCACCCCACGTGCGCATGAAATGAAAACAAAGCTCCTGCCACAGAGCTTGAGTCTCGCCCTACACCTAGTCCCATCAGCCGCGGAGAGAGTGGATGATGGAGGTCTAAAGCTCTACTAACGTCGCCTGTGCTGAAAGTCTCTCCCCGCCAAAAACCTCCTATCTCTGTGTCTTCCAAATATGCCATCCAATAAGACTCCCTATGATCTCCCATACCTCAAAGCGGTCTCTTGTGGGCTCTAGTACTGGCGGATGGGTAGAGCCTCCAAACTGACCACTGTGCACAACCATGCCTCAATAAGGAATATCATGTCCTACATCCTAGCCTCATATAGAAGATGATGGCCATGGCTAACTGCCTGCCAGCAGAAAGCTTCCCATGAGACATATCCAAGGCTGGGTGTTGTACGACAAAGGATGCGCCATGCTCCTCTCCACACGAGTTGTGTCGCCTCACACGACCAAAGGCAGTGCTTTGGGGACTCCAGAGGCTGCAGTGTGTAGCGTTTACAACCTCCCTCCTTCTACATTTGGGCTAACCAGCTCCCCACCGCCAGGCCTCCATGTGCCACTAGCCATAAGAAGTATGATACCCTCCTTGGCCTCCAACTATCCCATAGGCGATGCCAAAAGCTCCGTCGGAAAGCCTCCGTGATGTTGTGTTCCGCCTAATGCCTGCTGTCCAATGGTGCCCAATCCATGTCCTCCTGCATTAGTACGTATTTGCCAATCCTAGCTTTGTACTCCAAGAACCTCAGTGGCTTCCTGGCAACCGCAGTGGTCGGCCATAGCCACTCTCCCGGATCCCACTCCAACTCGTCAAGTGGCCTGCCCTCCCACATCCAGAGGCGCCACTCCCTGAGCTCTTTCCAAAAGACATAAGGGTCCAACTGCCATGTCTTCCCTTGAAGGCCAACCACTCGAATCCTCCTCCATGAAAGGACAAATATCCCCACATCCTGCTGCCCTCTATGTGGGGTGCCTCCTCCCACTCTACCTGCCACTTGTAGGGGGATACCTGTTGGTGAAAATCTGGTGGCCCATACCTCCACGGGCTCTACTGGCTCTCGTCTCTCAAGGGGGCAAGCCACTCCTGAGGTATTGCTGCATCGATCTCCCTTCTCAACTCAACTCCTCTTTGGCAACCTGATGCACACTACAATACCTCGTCCACCCTCCTATACACCTCCCGCCATGTCCTGATGATAAGAGTCGGGGGGCCTGCCTCCCAACCAGCCCACTAGATGTAGCGCCGCTTGCCAATGTGTACCCCCTCCCATTCTTTGACGACCCAGGGGTTCCAAATCACTAGCTGGCGGCCTATCTCCTCCTGGCAACCTGGGGGGCTCTGAATTAGGGCCTTACAAAGGCCCTGCCACAAACGAAGCAAACTATGTAGGAAGGGGGATCTGAGGGGGGTGATCTCGATTGTCGTGCAAATCCATCTCAAGGACGGACTCCAATCACCGCCAAGTCTTGGTCTGCACTCTTGGAGACCCTCCTACAATAGGATCTTCTAGGTCTTTCCTCCTAGTGTGAGACCATGAGCTACTAGCTTGCCTAAGAGGGCCATACTCTGATACTGTGGATCGATGATCCCAAGCCCTCCCTCTGATGACCAATGCCAAATGATGGTCGCCATGGCCACCTTGGCCTAGGAGTCCCTGGAGCCATCTGACTCGGGCCAAAGCAAGTTCCGCACTAGGCGGCGAAGCTGAGCTACACAGGACGTGGAGAAGCACCAACATGAGGCAATGTACCAAGCTATCACTAGGAGGACCTAGTTAACCACTAGGGCTCGGCCTGCTAGGGAAAGGTGAGTAATGCTCCAATAGGTCAGCCTCCTCCGAATAGAATCAAGGACTGGAAGAAACTACTGGGTAGGAGTAATGTCAAGTCCCACCTAGAACCCTAGGTAACAGACGGTCTGCTGCCCTCTGCTCACCCATCTAAATCCCAAGTGGACGTCCCACTCCATGTTAGAGTCCGGGTCTATAAGGAAACCAACCGACTTTCGCCAGTTGATTTTTGCTCATGTTGCATTACAGAACACCTCGAGGGCTAGTCTCTCTCTCTCCAGCATCAACTCATCGTCCTCTACGTAAAGTATTGTATCATTTGCAGACTCTGAGTCTAACAGCTCCCTCTCCTCTCTCACTGGAAGTTAGAGGCTGCATAGCTCGCTCACACGTGACTTGAGGAAGTGAGGCATCGCCTCTGCAAAGAGTAAGAACAAGTAGGGGCCAAGGGGCAACCTTGCCGGAAGGATCTCTCTAGTCGAAATTCCTCCCCTCGCCTGCCACCTATGAGAACCTTGCTGGTGACCAATCTATACAGTGCGGAGACCCCATAGATCCATGACTGGGGGAAGCCCATCCTCACCATAGTGCCTCTAAGAAGTCCCAGTCCACCCTGTCATAGGCTTTCTCGAAATCCAAGAGTAGTATAGCCAATCCCTGACCACTATGTTGGGCCCACTCCGTCACCTCAAAGAAGGTGAAGACATCGTCTAGGATGCTCCAATCTTGGACAAAGCATGTCTGTGTGTCATGAATGATGTCTGGAAGCACAAGGCGGAGTCGCCTCTACCAATCATCTTTGCCAATGCCTTATAGGCCACTAACAACAAGGTGATCGGTCTCCACCGGGATAGCTCCAATTCTCTTTGTGAAGTCAAACCAGATGTGAACCTCTTGCAATTGATCAAATTATCTCCAAGAGTACACAAGGAATTTAAGAAGATCCTGCATATTGGGTATATTGTAGAACCTTTGGGCATAGCATGAGTAGGAGAAGACTGGTTTGATCATGCTGAAAAGAACTACCCTAGGGTTCCAACTTATGTGGATGGAATATTAGTGGAACATGCCATTGTAGACACTGGATCCTCTGTCAATATCATGAGTTCAGAGTTGATGGAGAGGTTGGGTCTAGGCATTCAGAAAGACAGCTCCACCCTTCTGAGAATGGCTGATGATAGTCTAAGACAACCAGAAGGTTGCGTTACTAAGGTCCATGTTACAGTTGCGAGTGTAGAATGTTTCTTGGACTTTAGGGTGATCAGATTTGCAGGACGTCCTAGCTATCGGGTTTTGCTAGGTAGGCCTTCGATCTTACGAATAGACTGTCAAGTCGATATACCCGCCGATCGAGTGGTTCTAGGTAGAGGTGCTAATCGAGTAGTAGTCGATGCTTATCCTGAATCTCCTCAAAGTGAGAGAGCTCATTTATCTTCTACTGAATTAGAGACAGTAGATGATCCATCTGGTAGTGAGACATCATCCAGTGATGAATCTAAAGAGGGATCCACTACATAGGATATTTATCAGATAACTCTAAATGAGCTCATAGAACTGCAAGATAGGATAAGAGATGCAGATGTGATTGAGTTGGATCTTGGCACGCCGAATGATTCGCGGCCAATTAAATTAGGTTCCATGCTCAGTTTAGCAGAAAGGGAGGACTATGTGTCCTTGATTCAAGAATTCCGTGATATCTTTGCTTGGAGTTATAATGAGCTGAGAGGCATTCCTCCCAGCCTGGCTGTTCATACTATTCCTGTAAAAGAAGGCAGTTGTCCTGTGCGTCAGAAAGTAAGGCATATGCCTTTTGAACTGAGGGACGGGTTGTTTGAGGAGTTACAGAAGCTAAGGAAAGCTGGTTTAATCTTTCTTGTACAACATACAGAATGGTGTTCACCAGTTATTATCGGGAAGAAGAAAAACAACCAGATCCGATTATGTGTGGATTTTAGAGAGCTGAATAAGCAGACAGTTAAAGATTACTACCCGTTGCAGTTTATTGACCAGATTTTGGATCAATTAGTGAGTAGGAAAATATATTCGTTCATGGATTGCTTTGCAGGATATAACCAGATGGCAATTGCAGAAGAGGACAAGTTGAAAACGACTTTTATTACGGTCTTTGGTAATTCTGCGTACCATGTGATGGCCTTTGGTTTGTGCAATGCACCTGGATTGTGGCAACGAACAACAGACAAGACCTTTGGTGACATCTCCCCAGATGAGTTGAAAGTATTTATTGATGACCTAGGAGTAGCCACTGTAAGGGAAAGGATGTTGATTATTTTGAGAAAGTGCTTTGAGCGCTGCAGACAATTTTGTATCGCTCTTAACCCACGGAAGTGTGTTTTTGGAGTACCTTATGGGTTATTGCTAGGCCATGTGGTCAGTTCAGTAGGGATCGCAATCGACCCTGAAAAGATCAAGGTTATAGTTACTATGAGTCCACCACGCACCCCAAAAGAGGTTCATAGTTTTTTGTCATCGATAGGGTACTATCAGAGGTTTATAAATGCCTTGGCAGAAAGAACGTCGCCATTAACGAATTTATTATCCTTTAGTTGTTTATTTGAGTGGAGCGACCCTTGTAAGGTAGCTTTCGAGGATGTAAAGCGGGAGCTAGTAAAAGCACCTAAAAGAGGTGAGATGTTCTACATATTTTCAGCAGCCACCATGCATAGTATTAGCTGCTGTTTAGTCCAAATCTAGGAGAAAAAATGGTATCATCCGATAGCTTTTGCTAGTCGAAAATTGGGCATTTCAGATATCAATTATACCTACATGGAGAAGTTGTGTCTTGCGATGGTCTTTGGGACTAAGAAATTCAAGCACTACATCCTCTATGAAAAGGTAGTGTTCTATACGAAGACGGAAGGACTTAGATTGCTTATGAACAAGCTGTAGCCACCTGATCGTTTGGCAAAGTGGTTAATCACTGCAGTGGTTAATCACTTTGCAGGAGTTCAATTATGAGATTAAGAGTAAGCCACCGAGGTTGCAGGGTATTGTGGAATGCCTTTTGGATTTCGGGGAGCTGAAAGAGACTTTGGTTGAAGGATGTGATATTGAGGCAATGTTTAAAATTGATACAACTTCTATCCCATCTTAGTATGCTGCTATTATGCATTATCTATCAACAGGAGAGACGGGAGCTGGTTTATCAAAGTCTGAAAAGAGGAAAATCAAACAACAGGCATTGAAGTTTTCCTTGATCGCAGAGACACTATATCGGCAGGGTGTTGATGATATTTACCCCGCCGATGTGTAATGCCTAACGAGGTTCCTTTCATCTTGGAAGAGTGCCATGACTCTGCATGTGGAGGGCACTTCGCTGGACGGTTGACGGCGCAGAAAGCTTTAAGAGCTGGATATTGGTGGCCGTCCATCTTCCAAGATTCTTTTGAGTATGTAAAGAGATGTGATACATGTCAAAAGCATGATAGTAGAGAGAATAGGAAACGTTCACTTATGCCCATCATGGCTATCCTTTCATTTGAGAAGTGGGGCATTGATTTTGTGGGTCCTATCACCCCGTCGTCTACTACCCAGAAGAGGTATATTATAGTAGCCATTGATTATTTTACAAAATGGCCAAAAGCGCGAGCGACGAGGCAGGACAATGCAAAAGACTGCAAGTTTTCTTTTAGAGCAGATTATCTGCCGTTTTGGTCCACCGAAAGAATTAGTGTCGGACCGTGGAACCCATTTTCTGAATAAAGTGATCAAAAGCTTGACTGAAGCTTGGAAAATCAAGCATAATAAAACGACCCTTATAATCCGCAAGCAAATGGGCAAGTTGAAAGTACTAATAAGCAGCTTGTGGAGATCTTGTCTAAAATAGTCTCCGAGAAGAAACGAGACTAGGACAGGAAGCTGTATGTGGCACTATGGGTGTACAATACCACGTTCAAGCGAGCTACCGGCCATACTCCATTTAAATTGGTTTATGGGGAAGAGTGTGTGTTACCCCTTGAAATCGAGTTGCCCACCATACGGTTTGCAATTAACCATTCTTTGGGAGATAAGGATTCCCTTTTTGAACGTTTCATGACCATAGCCCACCTGGATGAGCTGAAGTTGCAGAGCTTACTACACCAAGAGGTAGCTAAACGTCGGATGAAGCAATTGCATGACCTTAGAGCGAAGAAATATATAAAAAAGGGCAATTAGTTCTGTATTATGATGCGCATAGGGAGTTGTTTCCAGGGAAGTTGGAACCTAAATGGGATGGGCCCTACAAGATTGTCAGGTTAGGGAAGAATAGGTCTACGGCTCTACTAGTTGATCTGCAAGGAGTAAGGTTAATCTTAATAAGATTAAACCTTATTATTTCTAAGTATGCTAATACAGAGAAATGCATTGCAGGTCCATGCTGGGGATGATTTGAGACCTGCGAAAAAGCTTAAAGTCGGTTGATGGGTCGGTTAATTCCTTATTTGGAGCACCCATATCTGGAGCAGAGATACCATCAGGGGAAGCTTATCTGGTGGAGCAAAGGATACAAAGTGATTGAGCAAGAAGACGGAACCTTTGTGTGGGAGATCAAAGTCTTTTGCAATCACTGCTTACGACTGCTAACGAGTATCCTTGTTGAGTTCAATGAAGAGGTGGGATGGAGCCGTCAGTTCATCCTCTCAACATGCTAAACTTTGATTACCATAATTACGAATAGAGGAGTTCGTGATGGCCGACTGTGTAAACCCATTGTGGACGTACACATTATATTTTGATGGAGCATCCAGGGGCCCTAATAAAAAAGGGAGTGTTGGAGTAGTAATCTAAGATCCCCGACGAAAAGTTACGATGAAGGTAGCTGCTTATCTCGGGGTAGGATTCACTAACAATATGGTGGAGTATAAAGCCTTGATTATGGGACTGCATATTGCCAAACAAGGTGGTATTCGTCGATTGTTAGTAAAAGGGGATTCCCAGTTGATTCTGAATCAGCTAGATGGGACATACACAGTGCAGAATCCCATTCTTTGTATGTATCATCGAACTGCTATGACCCTACTTGAGGAGTTTAAGAGAGTGTCTTTTCAGCTGATTCCACGTTATTGGAATCAGTTTGCAGATTCATTGGCAAATCTTGCTTATGAAGAATACATTTTCTTCAATTGTGGTCCTAGTCTGGATATTGTTATCAATGATGAAACAAGACCCGGTCGCTTGTGGAGAATGTTATCAGAGCATGCAATATATGGTAGATGATGGTTGATATGGGTGATGCAAAGAGTAGCCGAGACCAATCTATCGTTATTATCTTGGACCCATAGGTTGATTAGACAACATATTATGCGTGCGCCTCTTGCTATATATGCAGGAGGGATGGGTCATAACCTTATGCATTTAGTTTAGGGCTACGAGCCCTGTGTTTTTCTCCTTGGGAAGGAGCTTATTATTGTATATCTGTGCTCTTTCAGGGAGGAATGTGTAGATGCTATTCTGTTTGATCTCATTAGGCCAAGAGGGCCAGTTTTGCGAGGTTTTACTATTTTATGTCATTAGGCCAAGAGGGCCAATCAAGTTTTGTAGTAAAGTGCTTTATTTCATTAGGCCAAGAGGGCCAGTTGTCTGTTTAGTGCAGGTACGGTTAATGGTTTCTTATTTTAGTTTTGTGCTAGACAGGTTCGGAAGAAGAGCTTGGAAGGAGCCTTTTGTTGCGTGGATGCTTCTCGTGGCCCTCTCCAGGTGATATCTTTCCTTTATGAGTAATGTGGTTTTTATGTTATACATGTCTATGTACCTATAGGGGATTTTTCGTTTCTTATTGGGGACCCAAGGCATGAAGTCCCGAGGTTTAGGTTCAGTATGTTTGAGGGAGGTTTGAGTGGTCGTTGCCTCTTGTAAAGACATTGTTAAGCATTGAAATACCTATTTTAGACGGAAGTCCTAGTGACCCTGTTCTGCTAGCCTGCTAGGCGGCTGTTCTAGGAGTTCTTGCTCAGTTGTGAGGCAGTTAGAGAAGCCTACCGAAGGAAAAAATAATGATAGTAGAAGGAAAAAACGTTGAATATCTTAAAGACAAAAAAAAATACAAAGGTGTGTAAAAAGGGGATCTAACCCCTATCAAAGAAAAGAAATGAAATGAAAATTTATAAGCAGTTGATCATCGCCTAGCGAAGGCCTAGTAGGTTCCTGGGAACGAGTCAGACCCGGGGCCGATGCCTTGTCTTCCTAGGGGTGGCGTCTTGCTAGAAGAAAAGAGGAAATTAAGGAAGGTTGGAGCGAAAATAAAAGCGAGCGTTAGAAAAGGATTAAGTGTCGCCTTGCGAGAGCTTGGTAGGTTCTTGGGTACCGAGACAGGACCTGAGGCCGATGCCCTATTCTCCTTGGGTCACTACGCTCAGCTCCCTCCTTTTTACATACCCAAGTATAGAAAATAAAAACCTAAAAGAAGAAATGTGCTATAAGAAAATACTTCTTGATCAAGCTATAGGAGTCCTCGTCTAGTAGGAGCTCCTGGTTGTGGTATCCTTAGTTAGGTAGGTAGTTCAGACCACCACTTAGGGCAACCTCTTTGATAGTTCTTTTTAGTTTGGCCGTATTGGAGCAGTTGGTTAATGACTACCTTTGAACTTTCTATCAGATTATGCTATGCCTACTCCTTGAGGATGTCATGCCTTGGTTTTGTCAGGGGGTAGGGTGAGCACTGTGCTATGTTTAGTATGTATTTATTTTGTACCAGCTTGATGCTTCCTTTGGTTGTTTCATGCATATCTATTGTGGGATTCGACGGGCTGAGTCGCCCTATCCCGTGGTCGCCAATGAGAGCGGAGTTTTGATGCCGAGAAGTACTTAAAAATAGCTAAAAATTACGAATATCAAGGGAAAAATATTCAACGTCGAAGGCGGTGGCTCCAGCTAGGACGATTTTAAGTGTCAAGTGCTTTAAAGGCGCTCGAGCGACACTTGTTGATTTTTGATAATTTTTCACACTGCCGTGCGGGTTGTCAAGAGTTACAGCCAATGCGGGATGTCAAGCCGGACGCTCAAAAATTTATAGCACTCGATTCGGACACCGGACGAGGAAATGGCCAACAAACGGTCAAGATATGAAAAGGTGGACATTTGAGAGGCCAAATTGGGTGTGCCCTTTGGGAGTTAGACCCCCCCCCCCCCCCCCTCCCCAAAAAAATTTTTATGCAACATTGATCAAAAAACGTGGAGAGAGAAGGAGAAGCATGGCATGAAGAATGCGTCCGAAAATTGCGTCAATATCTTGATGAGGAGAGTATGCAAGCTATGAAGAACCCATGTAACCGATGTTACCCCTGATCTTCTCCCTCTTGATGGATCTTATCGTCTATCTTCGCCCGTCCAATGATGGCCTGAATGAAGAGAGCCAATTCTAGTCTTTCTCTCTCCTCCCTCTCTCTCCCTTAAGGGATTGTTCTTGTGTGGATAAAGACAATGAAGAATGATGGAGGAAAGCTTGTCCAGATGAGATCGGATTGCTTCCGGATGAATGAAGACATGAAGAGTGATGTTCTTGAAGATGCTAAGCATTAAATGCATGTTGGAAATCAGTCCCGTATTCAAGACCAAGAAACCAAGACCTGAAAATAAGCGGTAATGCTATTTTTATGAAGAAAAATGATCTTTTTATCCTATTTGCTTTATGAAATCTTGCTTATATGGGATGAAAGTTCTTTATGATATTGTTTGCCATGAGTTTGATCAGTTTATGCTATTCTTGAAGATGCTGAGCATTAAATGCATACTAAAAATCAGTCCCGTAATCAAGACCAAGAAATCGAGACCTGAAAATAAGTGATAATGCTATTTTTATGAAGAAAAATGATCTTTTTATGCTATTTGCTTTATGAAATCTTGTTCATATGGGATGAAAGTTCTTTAAGATATTGTTTGCTATGAGTTTGATCAGTTTATGCTCTAAAAATCAGAAAATATAAGGCTACATGGCCGGAATTAGTGTTAAAATACATGAAAAACACGCGTTTTAAGGGTAAAATTGGATTTTTTGCTATATAAATGAGAAATATGATATGTCACACCAACTAAATCTGAGTTTTTGTTGTCAATAAACCTAAGGGCCACAACTCACAATCAACTTTCATTTTCAATCATTATTTATTAAAGAAAAATAGAGAAAATATCAAAAAATTAAAAAAAATTAAAATTAGAAAAAAATAGAAAATAGGCTGAGAAAAATTAGGGAAAATTATGTCTATGTTTGTGCAATGTATAACGATGACAAAGCACGAGGTTGGCCTTGGTTTGTCCCCGTTTCTATGTTTTGTGCGTATTTATCGTTCTTTTAAAAGGAAAAAATACATAGAAACCCTATCTAATTGATCAATGATGCAAAATACTAAAAGTTGGATGAAAAGGGACTGAAATACTAAAAGATAAAGAAAAGATTTGATTTATGCATTACACTTGGCATATAGGAAACGGTTTAAATAAAGAGGATGATAGCATGAGCATATGGCTCGGTGTCTCCTTTCAACGCAGTATGCGCTAGTGAAATTCATGAAAATAATGTTTTATGTACCATTCACGATGCTGATCTTTCTTTTATCTGAGCACATAGTCATACATGATTCGTATTAAGCATAATAATTAAAAGGTATCAGAAAAACCTCCTGGATGTATGGCACTTGTCTTCCTTAAGTTGTAACCAATGATGAGCGTGAGAGGACGTCCCAAGCTGTAGGTTAGTCGTTGGGTCCTAAAGGGAAATTATTGTGAGGAACGGTACATCCTGGAATGTAAAATATTGGTACCTTGAGAGGAGTTTGTGCTCGTTTGTATTATATGTTTAGCAGCGCATCAAAGGGCCAATCCCTACGATGTAGGAGAGCTGCAGTGGGGCTCCGACTATTAGTCGGTGGAGTGCCTCCTATATGTGTGTGTCACGAGGCGTTATGCCTATGTACTTTGGGTTCTCCCTCTGAGGAGTTTTAGAGAAACGTTGGACTATAAACTATAAATGCATAGATTAAGCTTTAGGGCAGTGTGTCCTTTAGCATTAGATTGACGCTCTTGGTCCGCGAGGCCGTGAGGGTGTTTGTGTGTCATGAGCATGAGGTCCGACTAGTACTATAGCCAGTGGCGGCCCATTTCAGGTCCCATCACAAGGCTAAGAGGCAACACTCTGTACACTGGTAGAAGCGAGCCACTTGAGCCACGGGCCACTCGATCACATCCATTGGAGCTCTCCACTGTGGAGGGGCTCGAACGATAATGCTCAGATGTGGAACCTCGGCCCCAACCCCCGGTAATGTCCATCATGCAACTTGGCCACTGCTGGGAGAAAAGTACAAGTCCACCTTCTTCCATCCACTGGAGATGTGGTCTGTCACCTGGCTCTTCACCTCCTCTATCTATGTCGTCGTTCAGTCTCTTGTGTGAGAGATCTGAAAGAAGAAGGCATAGTTGGGTCCATCCACAGTGGTGTTATTAAATAGACCTTACCACTCCTTGACTTGTGCACCACCAAGATTCCCACCTCCAAGGGTAGTGGGAACTCCCCGCGCTCCGCAACTCTTAGGTAAGACCATGGCCCACTACTCATGTGGTAGCAACTACGCTTATCTCAGGAAAGTGTGACAGGCGGCACGGATGGATGAGTTGGTGGCTGTATGGGGGGAGGAAGGGGGGCTCGACTACCGATGAGTGGAGGATGTCGGCGTATTGGCCTCCTCCCCTCCTGTGGGGGGAGGGGGGAAATGGATGAGAGGGAGGTCACTTGTACTGGGTGGGGATCGGGGGGATAGTCGGCGAGGGTGGTGGTGGGGTGGTCGGGGGCATCCGACAGGTGGGGACAGGGGGCGGGGATGTGGGCCCACAAGGGAGGTGGCTTGTGGTGCCTCCATGGGGGGGTGGATACGTAGAACTATGGTCCTGCCGAGTGAGGCAAGGAGGGGGGGAGGGGGGGGGTGTTTTGTCGGGGGGACGCATGCCCTCCTTCTCCCTGCTGTCGTGGCTATGTCTGAGGGGGTGGCTACCGTCCCCCTGCCGTCTTTCCCTCTGTCGTCTATGAACATGTGTAAAGCCATCCACATCCACCTGTGGGCTTGTCGACAAAGCCATGTTGGCTCTAAATCACATACAATCTGCTGCTTGATGCCCAAACTCATGGCAACATTGTCGGGGGGACGCATGCCCTCCTTCTCCTTGTTGTCGTGGCTGTGTTTGAGGGGGTGGCTACGGCCCCCCTGCTGTCTTCCCCTCTGTCGTCTATGAACCTGTATAAAGCCATCCACATCCACCTGTGGGCTTGTCAACAAAGCCATGTTGGCTCTAAATCACATGCAATCTGTTGCTTGATGCCCAAACTCATGGCAACACAGGCACTACCCTGCTGCCCGGTCACAATAACATGCTGTTGAAGGAGTGTCCACTTGCCTCAATCTCCAGAAACTGTGGTACATTCTTTGTCTCTTTCACTGCCACCCGTACCTTTGGGACTCCTGTTGCTGTCATTATGTCTGCGAAGGAGGCGGGAAGGACAATGCCGAAGAGTCATCTGAAATTCTCCATTAGCTGGCGATACTCTACCACCAGTCTAGGAAAGAGTAGGGCGACCGGATGTTTGAGGAACCTGTTGTGGAGCATGAATGCCTCCATTGTGAAGCCATTGTACTAGGGAACCATGTAGATGGCCTTCTTCGTGGAAGCATAGGGTGAACTAGCCACTAGCTCAAGGGCTGCGTCTACCAAGGTGAGCCATACCATGAAGATTCCTTGCCCCATGAGGACTGCCTCCACGATCCGCATAGTGCCAATGTGGAGTGTGGAGTGAAGCCAATCCCGAAGCTAAGTCTTGGATGGGGAGTGTCCTACAACATGACCAAAAATCGTTGTTTCTTTTAGCTCCAACTCTGTGGCATGGACTACTAAGAGTTGTTCCTCGAAGAGGACGACGCTTAAGGAGTTTGACTAGGGGTACTTGCAAAATGCGCCGATGTCTGTTGACCAGAGGTTTTCATTGCACGTCCCTACTGAGAAACGTGCCGATCACACTGCTAAATTGCTGGGGGGGGGGGGGGGGGGGGGGGGTTCTATTTTGTTTTCTAATGATGATGGAGGCACTTAGCACCATTAGAGATGTTTCCAGACTGAAATTGCGCAAGTGAGGGACCTAGAGCTGTCGGTTGAATGGGATAGGGGACAACGTGGGAGTGGGGGGGGGGGGGGGGGAGAGGGGGCGCTGGGCGTCAAATTGGGAAAGCACAAATGGGTCAAAATGGGGGGGGAAAGAATGTCAAGTTGGACGTCTGATTGGGGGACAACGCAGGATTGGGGGGCGTTGGGCGTCATAGCAAACCCAGGGCGAAGGGGGGTTGACCTGAAGAGGTTTTACTGGCGGAGCCATGGCAAGGGGGGTTGACAGGAGTGGGGCAGCGCTGTGGGAGGCAGCTCAATGGCACAACAGTCTGGCAACAGGGGAGAGAGATATAGCGCGTCACGACAGGGGATAGGCGAGCGAAGCGAGTGGGTTGTGGGCGGCGATGTGGCAAGTCAACGGGAGAGACAGGAGGTAGCGGGGGCACGGTGGCAAGTCAGTGATGACGGGCAACATAGCTTTAGTCAAGGCTGTTCTATATCAAGACCATGGAGTTATAGCCTATCAATGTAGCAACATATACTCTTTCCAATGAAACTTGCAAGATTATCTCCCAATATGGATCCTTTGTTTATTGGAATGCATCTCTTTTCTTTTGTTTTCTCTATTGGTTATTATCATTACTCCACTATTCACTTTATCCTTTAATGGGGCCACACCTAGGTTCTTGTATCAAACCAACCTAAAGAGGTCATTTCATTCATAAATACAAGCATTTATTGCTCCTCCAAAGGTCCTAGACAAATATTTTATGGCTTTAAAGTCAATACTCAAATGCCATTGCACTTTAGATGGCTCAAGGTCTTACACTTAGGTGCTCCTCTATCTTGTAATTCAACAATGCTTAGGGTTTCTATGTGATTGAGAATCTATAATGGAGAAAACTATGTTATATTCTCATTGCTATCATTAAGTACTTATGTTGCACTTATCCACCGTAGATCATTTCTCAACTAGACACTTAAAGCTTCACTCTAAAACTAAAATTCCATCGCATGTCATAGAGCTCTGTTCACGAGTGCAATGCTTGCTTGTTCCACTTTTTGATGCTTTGATATGTGTTGGCTACTCTTACTTAATTATGAAGGTAAGCATTCCCTTCGTGTTCTTTGGAGTCAATGTTATAATTATGTACCATCACCACTTGCTACCCCTAAGATCTACCTAAACATTATTATGCTTATTGGGAGAAAGCATGTGCATTGTTTTTCCTTGGCCTTTTCAAAAGTATTGAATTTGTGGCATGCTTATAGCTACCCAAAAGCTTCATAATTGTTAGATTTGTTATCTCTCTCCTTTGCAATTATGTGTGGTCATAAAAGAGTGAAAGCACATAAACGATGTTGACAAAGATTACCTACCACTAATTTATCAATTACTAGATATTCCTTCTTCTAATTAAAGCATTATGGCATGCTTCCACAACTTGATTTAGTTGATTTTGAAAATCCTTACTTGTCTCCTTTTACATATTCCGACATAGTGACCTTGTACTTGGATCCTTGATCATATTGATAATGTATTCTTTATTTTTGTATGCTATTCACATCTTAAAGTGTATATTTTTAAAGTGAATTCGTATTACACCTTTGAACTATTTGCTTGAAATTTCATATTTTTTAAACCTAAATCCAACCACATCATTGAGGCTCTCAACTTAGGAAGATGATCACTTTGTTAGCATTGCCCTTTAGGGCATATGCTATTACAATGATGCAATGATGAGGTGATGCCTACCCCAAAGAAAATTACCCACCACTTAAGTGGCCCACTTTTAGATTTGTTAAAAAATACTTTACTTTAAATATAATTTATTATTTTTGTAGCTTTTGCTTTCTTGGCAAAGAAAAGCCTTAAATAGGAGACAAAAGGCATGCTTCCTCTTCATCTCTCTCCTTCCCCATGCTATTGTCATTATAATTGAGACACATAAAGAGAGGAGGCAATCCCATAAGAAGCAATTTAATCCTTTGAAGTAGCAAATTTTATGTGCATGCCTATGTTTATGATGGTGCTTCTTCAACTTCCGTTGTTTTAAAGTAACGTTGGCTTCTCCCTCTTCCATCAGTAAGTTAGTCTCTAGCCTTTACATGACCAAAATTACAAATGGATTCCTTAGTAGATTGATGCCTTTAACTAAAACTTCAACAAAAACAATTTTCTTTATGCACAATAAGGATTTGATGTGTTGTTATGGTTAAAACACAAACAAATGATCTTCAACTCAAGCTTGAAAAGAAACAAGTTTTGTATCAAGAAAGAAGGATTTGCTATGTCCTTTTTAAAATTTTATCGATATGTAGAATGTCCATGTTTATCTACAATAATGCTTTTCATTTTATTAATGCAGATGGAGAGTTATGCTCTATAATTTTAAGGGGATGATTAAGTATGACAAAGACAATTCATCAAGGATGTTTAGTCTACAAAACATGTGTTATTGTCATTATTACTTTCAATAATAGAACAATGATGGCTCAAGCCCTTTGCTCAACCTCAATGTACAACGAAATGATATAAGATTATTAATATTTATCACTTTGACTTTTCACAAGCCCCCTCTCCCAAAAAAAGAGGCAATGCTCTTACACATGACCATGCACCCTTGTTTGTTGTTCTCCCTTGTAAGATTCTATGATCGCACCTTCAAAGATTTCAAGTCTATACCTACATCTATCAACTTGCTTGTAGTCTATATTTCTTCTCCCAAGGATGATGATTTTGATCAAGCATTTGTCTCATCATGTGAGTCTAGCTTCATATTGCCAATAAATGTAATCATGTTATAGTGTGAAATTCACATGGCTCCCTTATAAACAAACTTGCTAGATAAAGTCCTTTATCCTAGAGATCAATGTGTGTTTTCCCCCCATCTATTAACGTTTCGCCTTCAACTTGATAGGGAAGAGCCTTGATATGTTTCATCCACCACTATGTGAATATGACTCTTCCTTTTTATTAGAGATCCATGCATGATTTTAGGGCAGAAGTCAACACTATGACCAATAAAGATGCATTTTATGGCCTTATCATCAAGCTTGCCACATTGCTACCCTAAAGACATGAAATATCTATCTACACAAAATAAAAGGCATCAAAATATTCCATGAGGTGAAAAGTGCATCAATGATAAGAGACAAGCCCTAACCCTATTTCTTCTTGGGCCATGAAGCAATCTTGGAAACTTCTAGTTTTCAACCGAATGGGATAATATCGTCAACCTAGGATATCTAGCAAGACCAAACAACAACAATCTAGAGAGGAACCCTTATCGAACTAATGTAGAAAGCAAGAATGCCTTCATAACATTCCATTAGCATTACTCACAAAGCAAAGACTCTTAACATGTGTATATGTGAGATTTGAAATCTTAGGCTTGAAAGCCATGTTTTCCATGAGTTGGGTCAAAAAAGGCTAATCCAAATTATCAAAAGCTTTCTCTAAGTTTGATTGAACCATGACTTTTGTTTCAAATAATGCACTAAATCAACTCTCATCGAAACTTTTAGAAAAGTATGTAATATGTTCCTTGATGAACCCATATACAGGTAGGATGCTTATATGATCGATGAGTCAAACACTATTGCAAAAAATCTTGTACATGCCTCCCATCAATGAAATGGGCAACCATTGTTTGAAAGGAGATGGCACCTTGGATAATAATTTGATTATGCCTTAGTTCCAAGAATCAAGCACATAATCCCCAATCTCTAAAGTTCCAGACACATGGTTGTCAAATGTGACTTCAACAAATCTACATCTTGCAAAGAACTCCGCCATGATACCACCCCACCCACCACTCGTCTTTAGGTAAATGCACTAAGACATCTATCTCACCCTCATTAATATCTAATTGTAGAATCGCAAGCACATCAAGAAGTAGAATCAAAGACTCGAGGGAGACTTGATCTTTAACATGTTCATATATCTAACTGAGCCATTTCTCATGAACTATTATTTGTACATGCGCATAAGAGTTTGCAAATCCGAGACCATTTTAGTCAAATGGTACTTGTACCTTTACTCCCTTTTTTTTCATAATGGTAATTGTATTAACTATTGTGAACGTAGAACACAAGTCACAAAAGAACTATATATACAACAAAAAGATGAAAGAGGCAACAATATGCCAAGAAGCCAAATCATCCCTGCAAATGAGGCACGTTTGTAGTATGGTGCGTAACTACTAATATAGGAGACCAATATGATCATGCAGTCTAGAATGGGAATAAAAATGAACACCTTCCAAATAGTCCAATGATGCCAAGAAGCCTTAGCGCTCTCTCTCTCTCGCTCTCTCTCTCTCTCTCTCTCTCTCTCTCACCCCATAGCCGAACCAGCAACAGTAACCTAGTCTCTAGAATAGTAGTGTCAAATTAGAACTTCAAATTTCTTTTTCTTTCTATTGATGAGATAACACTAGGATGCTAGCAATTATCTCATTGTACATTTATTTTCAGCATTGTTTCATATGCCACTTATTTTTTAGTTACTTTTACTATTATATCCATGTTACTAATGAGATAACATTTGACAGGGATGTACTTTGGATTGTGCTTCATAGGTCACATTGGCGTTACGTAGACATTAATATATCTTTCTTTCTTTCTCATGTGTCAGATCATCTAAAAATAGAACTAAAGTAATGGCGTGACTCCACACACAATTTCGACACAAGGTGGAAGATACTTAAAAGTGGTTGGTGAAGAAATACATTATTATGAGAGCTTCCTCGGGTTCAAGAGAGGTTTTGGTGCTTTAGGAAAAAGAGGTTCAGTAAACCTTTTTAAATACTATATAGAATAGAAGATTCTTAATTTCACCATTTATGTATCTAAGTTCAGTTACAACAATATTTCTTTGATATAGGATGCAAATAATGGTAGGGACAGTAATTTTACAAACGATGATTGTGGGCATGAGGCACGAATAGTATTCCTACCTGGCAAGCTGTCAGGTGGGTCAATAAAGCCTGCTTTGAGGACAGGATCACTGTAGCTTCAGCTGCCGAGTAACATTACTGCAAACGCATCATCCAAGTCATCAGGAGCCGTGTAAACCATCACAGTTTTGAGGTCTGTCCAAAGCACATTGTCACCCTGCCTTGGGCAGCTGGCTTTTGAGATGCCTTGCTGCGCACATCTACACTTGCCACACATATCCTCCTACCATGTCGTAATACCTTTGCTTCAAACTCCACTTGCTCCTGAAAATACCTCAATTGAAACATTACCAAGAGCAACTTTTCTTCTTTTCTCTTGCAAGTCAAGAATCAAGCCCTTAAAAGAGGAAAGATTTTCCCCTCAAGAACAAGCTAGATCCCCCTAACATTTATTCTAGCATGCCCTTACAAGCAATGCTAACAAACATTTGGAACATCAACTATATCCCCACCCGCCTTCCGAAAATATTAAAAAGAAAGGTCATGCCTTGTCTAAGGTGAAAGAAAGACCACAACTTGAAAATTTTTAGTCAAGTTCTACCATCAACAAAGACCGCAAATATATAGTTAACTTTTACAAATCAGACAACTGACACAAACATACCACCTTTGTTTTTTGACTTCTAGTAGGTCTATACAATGCCCATTTGACCTAGACAGTCACTTGATCACTTGACAAGAATGGCAAGAAAGGACAACTTCCTATGATTATTCCAGAAGACCTGCCCAGCAATACAAAGGAACAGTTCCTATTGAAGGACTGGTTTCACTGTTAAAGAGGACCCAAGCAAAACTGTTCTTGGGGAAGAGACCAAGAGCAGTTCTTGCAGCTACCTTCCTAATGACCCAATCCAGCAGGCAGCCTTTTCTAAGGCCTCTGTAGCTACATCATGACCCCAGCTAGCAAGCGTTGTTATGAAGCAGTAAACAAGTACCATCAAGAAGACAACAATACAGCAATCCTCTTAGAATTCCTATTCTTCACTGCCACTCTGTGCATGGTATCCAGTGTTATACCATTTTCACATTGTGGTGTCACTGGAAAGTATTCTGATTCTTTTCTTGTGTCACGACTCTGGAGACAGTCAAAACAGAGTCTCTCCCACCAAGAAACAGCATGCATGCATGTTGAAAGACACAATTGTTGACTGCCATAATTAAAACTTAACTATTCATCGTTCCTTAATTAACTTGTTACGCTGGACTTTCAATTTCTAGTTGAATTGACGATCATTGAGAATGACAACCAACACATGATCAAATAATAAACTAGACATAGAGATTGTTTGTTGCTTCAATCACAATTCAAAACCATCAATGCCAATCAAAACTTAACTGTGCAACAGAATATCATCATTGAAAGCAACCAAATATGTCATAGTGCAATAATTAAGTCTAAAATATAGCAAAAAGGAGAGATGGAGCCTTATGCCAAGAGGAGGAGGCCTTTAACCCCCATGAATGACCAGAAACATGTTTCCCATCTCTAGCAAGAGGCAGAAACTAAATGCAAGGAACAGTGTTGTGCAACTATGGTCAGCCCACACTTGAAGACCCCAGTTTCTCATAATACACACATCAGCACCAACTCATCAGCCAACAGGCACTCTAGTATACAGTACAGCATCTCCACAACCAGCCACATAAAGAACAACTTGTTTTCCATATGGTGGGTGTCTTAAGTTACGCAGTTTAACTTCACTATTCAAGGAATTCCGTTTAGCAGGCCAAAAAGATTCCGAATTAAAAGGCATGCTTTTAGCAAAAATACAAGGAAAAGCAAAAGAAACTTAAAGCGGAAAATCAAAAGAAAGACTCGTACTTCCTCAGAATATAAAAAACCCATTCCATCAATTGGAGACATCTCATCCCAACCAGATAGCTTGAACTAAAAATGTAATTGCTCCCTACTCCTCACCTTCAAAATCCTCTGCTAGGAGGACCATCCTAGCTGTCCATCTTCCTAGCTGCTTTAGCACATATCATCAATGGTTTCTACTGCCCAGAAATGCATTGGAATCAGCTCTTGCAGTCCCAAATTGTACCTAAGGTCTTGATATTTAGAGTGTGTCAGAAGTGCTATAGTTTTTTCTTTCTTGGGAATAGCAACATTTTTTGAAATGAAGAGCAGCTTGCAGGTTGTGCTTTTATGGACTGACTTAGTGATGAGATGATTATTGAAGGGAGAAGCCTGAGTGAGAGCACGAACAAGCGGAAGCAATGGAGTGAGCTATGGCAGATGCAGCAAGAGAGCAAGAGAGAGGCTTGAGATGTGAGAAAGTCACAATGTGTGACCGGCCTTCCCTTATTCAAATGTCACTGACAAAATGAAAAATAAAGTGACAATGACGGGCGCCCACCACTTGCAATGTACAGATATGCGGATAGTATCAGTGTAGTAATATACGAGCGGCGTAGGCACAAGCACCTTTATCACCAACAACCTTCCACTTAAAGGTGAATGTGCCCTTGGTGAGGTGAGAACAAGAAAAAAGTGAGACAAAGTACAAATATACATAATGTACAACTAGATGAGAAAAGGCATTATCTCATCCAACGTTCATCAACTTCCTAAGGAAAGCAAAACGCTCCCCTGAGAGACTTTTAGTGAGTAGGTCTACAGGATTTTTGTCAATTAAGATCTTTACAAGCTCAATGGACTTGTCCTCAACGACCTCTTTGATAAAGTAGTGACTCATCTCAATGTGCTTTGTCTTTGCATGGAAGACCAGATTCTTGGCCAACTAAATAGCACTCATAGAATCCGAATGGAGTGTAGCAACCAAATCAATAATACCAAAGTATATGACCAAATGGCCTAACCAGAGAGCCTCCTTGCAAGCCTTTATGGCTGCAACATACTCACCTCTGTAGTAGATAGGGTCGTGCATTTCTACACCCTCGACATCCAAGAAACAACACCTCCAACAAAGGTGAAGACATAGCCAGAGGTGATCTTCCTACTGTCTGCACGTCTTGCATAATCAGAGTCAGTGTACCCCACGACTCTTGTATCTTGGCCACCATAACATATGCACATATCTGCAATGCTCTTAAGGTACCACATGATACCCTTTATGGCATCCCAATGCCGCCTGCCAGGTGTAGCCATATAGCATGCCACAACTCCCACTGTAAATGATATGTCAGAACGAGTGGCCATCATGGCATACATCAAACTGCCCATTGCAGATGCATAAGGGATCTTGGCCATCTCGGCCTTTTACTCATCAGACTGCAAACAATCTGCCTAGCTAACCTTGACATATGAAGGTAAAGGACAGCCAATAGACTTAACATTCTGCATATGAAACCACTCAAGGATCTTTTGGATGTACTCCTTCTGATAAGTAAAGGAGGTGCTTACAACAATCACACATAATGCGCATCCCAGGCATATATGACATCTATCCCATGCCCTTTATCTCAAAGCTCTTCTTGAGCTAGTTTTTTAGGGTATCCAACTCATCATGAGCACTCCCAACAATCAACATATCATCCACATAGAGTATCAAAATCATAAGGCTTCCATCACGTGCCTTCTTCATATATAAACATGAATTCATATCACTGCATGTATACCCCCATGAATGCACGAAAGCATTGAACTTGTGGTACCATTCCCTAGGTGTTGCTTAAGGTCACAAAGGCTCTTTCTTAACTTGCATACTGGGTTTTTCCTGCCTTTTTCCTTAAAGCCCTTAAGCTCTGCATATAAATCTCATCATGCAAGTCCCCATGTAAGAAAGCCGTCTTAATATCCATCTAATAGAGATCCAAATCTAGCTGCGCAACCAAAGCCAATACCAAGCATAGGATAGTTACCTTGACTACAAGAGAGAAGACTTCATCGAAGTCAACACCATTGTCTTGCTTAAAATCCTTAGCAACCAATCTGGCCTTATAGGCTGGCTTAGGGCATCCAAGTGTACTCTTCAACTTGTAAACCCACTTGCATAGCAAAGCACGCTTTCCACAAGGCAAAGGAACCAAATCCCACATATGATTTTTCTGCAATGAGTCATACTCTGACTAAATGGCCCTCTCCCAAGAGTGATTATCACCTTTGCGTATGGGCCCATCACAGGTAAGACTCATCAGCATCTATCACCATAACATAATCCATAGAGAGTGGAAACTGATTAGACTGACGTTTATCTCTTAGAGACTACCCCAAAACAAAGTATGGGATCTCTACCTTCTATCTAACTGGAGTAGTGCAGTGAGCCAAGAAAGATGGGTAACACGGCAGGCACAAATCACGTTGGCTGTGCTGGCCCGGTCGCTGGTTATCTTGCTCAATTTGAAGGCTCAATCACTAATGGACAAGACCTATTACAGCCCTAGAGCAAGCCTTAAGAGACAAGAACAAGCTAGGAAGAAGGGAAGATCAAATGCATACCTTTGAAGCTAAAGCCATGGCTGCCATGAATAAAGAGCTAAAGCTTTGCAAATCCCGGCTGAAGTAAACTGAAGAGAAGCTCCTCGAACCGAGGCTCTGATACTAGATGAAGGGAGAAGCCTAAGTGAGAGCACGAGCAAGTAGAAGCAATGGAGGAGTAAGCTATAGCGGGTGGAGTAAGAGAGCGAGAGAGAGAGAGAGAGAGAGAGAGAGAGTCGAGATGTGGGAACTCCTATAGTCACAATGTGTGCCCGGCCTTCCCTTATTCGAATGTTACTAAAATAATAAAGAATGAAGTGACAATGATGGGCGCCTGCCACCTACAGTGTATAGGTGTGCGAATACTGTCAATGTACTAATACACGGGCGTCCTAGGAACAAGTGCCTTTATCCCCAACAGTTTTTCAAATATGAGTTGAATGCATTGATGTTTTGTTTTGTCTTGTCATCTAAACACAAGCTTCATATTATTCATCATCTTGAGCTAGATCTCAATTTTATGATCAATCTTATATGCAATGATCATAATCTATTGTTGATCTGATGCTTAGGACAACCTTTCTATCTACCCGATTGTAGCCCATCTTTTAATACACACATCTATTGAAGAAGGTATCTTGATGCTAGTTGCTCTAGAGATCTTGATGTGAAGTTTTGTGATTATGATTTGGTTTTGAGTTTGAATTGATTTACTTATAAATTATAACTATTTTGGTCTTGAATATTCCTATTCAAATTTTGTCAGCTGATTTCATCCGAATATAAGTTGTCCTAAAAGTCCTGACTGATTTGGTGACTGAGCTTGGAAGCAAGGTGTGAATTGTCTGCCAAGAGTTGATAAACCATCTCCAAAAAGAACCATCCAATTGTTCTCTTGTTTGCATGTGTGAAAATCCAGGCCTGCAAGCCTGGTACTACATAGCATAATTCCCTATTCACTAACAAAGAGAGATCCTTTAAAAAAGGTCCTCACATACACACATCATGTTCTGACCATGCAAGAATGTCTTGCTAACATTCATTAGCACCAAATTAGACACAAAAAATTCAACAGAAATCTGCATAACTTTTTGGTTTTTCAGTCCTTATAAGAGTCTTTCAGGAGCAAACACAAATGTTCAATACTTGAGATTTAGAGATCCTGAAAATTTAGGAAGAGCCCAAGACCTGAACGTCAGATGCCGAGATATAAGAGATATTGATGTCAGTAACCACACCTTCCAAGGGCCCTACTACACTCTTGATTACAGCAGTTCCCAAAATTTCAACCAAAGCCCCAATGGCACCCCCATGAAGGGTCCCATATCTGTTCTGCAAACCAACAGTATACTTCTAAGCTGCTAGCTTTTGTACTTACAGAGCTTGCATAAGCATAATCTTAGAATAAATAGCCATAAGAAAAAGATAGTCACTAAAACAACACACAGATGCTAGCTTTTGTCATCATATTTGCATGTGCATAATTCTAGAATAAGGAGCATCTTTAACACAGCAAACAAAAGAAACAATGCAGACCATAAGGAAACAATGCACACCATAGTATCAAATTTAAATATATGGCCTCACATGCACTGTACTATCTGATCTATTAAGGCTATGTTTCCTAAGTGTTAGGGAAGGTTAGGAAGCCACCACTTAATGCCCTAATAAAGAAACATCATTGCACTAAACTTGGATGTGTGTGTGTGTGTGTGTGTGTGTGTGAGTGTGTGTGTCCTATGGAAGACCACTAATTCAATGGCAAGTTTTTTCTGGATGGTGGCCTCCAGCCCTCATCAATTCACTCGTATCCCTGATTCTCTTAGAGATGATTCTCAATGACTTCATTGAGAAAGTGTGAAACCAGCCTGCCTTTTCAAGAAAGGGTGCTGGAACCCTAAATAACACTGATTTACAGACAGCAAGCAATAAATCCATTAAATAAATTATACATTGCGAAATCAACACTTTACCACTTTTGTGCTAGAATGCCCTTAAAGAAATTGAGATGAGCCAACACCAAATTGGCCTAAAAACATTGGCACCCATTGCAGTACTTCTATTCACATTATTCCAAGATCTTGTGTACAACCAAGAGAATTGATCGAATCCTTGGGAAGATGAAAGGCCTTGCCACAAACTCAAGAGCTTGGCCCTCAAGTCGCCACTTACTTTATTGACCAAGTCAATCTCTTACGAAATTTGGAAGATCTTCCTCTTCTCCGTAACCAACAACCATAACATCCAATTTTCCCCTTGATTCCACAATTAAGGAAGCCCAAACTAAATCCTCTCCGATTGCATGCGAATCAACCTTGTAATAGTCCTCCGGAATCTCCCCAAACTTACTATCCACAAACCAAATATGCACCCACAACCTTCATAGAATACTAAAACATGCATACATGTATCCAATGCAACCATGCAAACCCTAAACCCTACCAGTTTTAGACTTGAGATCAACAATTCCCAATCGGCAACACACACTACACAGTTCCCATGCAATCCCACATTGTTCCTCACAAATAGAGGGATTTCTTGCAATGAAACTATTGAGAAATTCACCTTCGTCACAATAGAGTTGTCTAGAAAGTGCACAAGGCTTGAGGTCTTGAAGGAGAAGAGAGAGCCTCAGCCCTAGTGCTATAGTGGCTTGTTTTATGATATTCACATAAAAAACAACAGCATACCTTCCTACATATGTAGTTACAAAGCTACACAAGCGATTCCCCATGCCAAGAGGAGAAGACTACTACTATCGACACTCCATTCATGCTATCAACTAATATTCCAAGGCTAAAACCTATAATTTCAACAACCAATAAGAAAGAACGGATATCTTCAAACTTGGGGATCAAAAGTTAGATCTTGGACTCTTATGATTTGGCGATCTTCTTCAGAGAAAGCTAAGTTGATGAAGGTACAAGCACACTGGGACAAGCTGAATGTCCACATCTATTATTTCATCTCTCCCTCATGCATACCAGCCCTGATAGCCCATACAGGGCCTTTGACCAATGCTCCTGAGATATGGTTGGAAATAGATCAACTGTATAACAATGTGACTATAATAAAGAGGGCTTCTTTGGAGGTGCAAATGTGGATTTAGAATCTAAGCAAGTTAGGGTTCAAGATGTTTATACTGCAGGCCTTCTTTCATAGTTTTGTAAGTATGTGCTGAAAATGCAGACTTGGACCTTGTATGGCTTCATTAGCCTCTTCATCTTCCTTATATTCATCTCATGGAGGGTAGTGATAACCAAAATGGTGTGACAATTTATCTTCAAAGTTCTCTTAAAGAATAGAAAATTTGAGGAAAGCAAGTGCCGGATTGCAATCTTCATCGTTCTCCTCCTCCACGCAGCGGTAGAGCAAGCTTCATCTTACTTCCTTCTTCTCCTCCTCCTAGCCCTACCATTACAGTACCACATGTGAGTCCCCCTTACCGTCGACTTTTTATCTACCTATTACATATATTTTCTTTTTATTGAAGGGGAGAGTGAAACCAGCCTTCCTTCCGTGGATGGGCGGTAAATCCTGATTACAACTTAATTACAGCAGCAAACAATTAATGCAAATCTGAAAATACAAATTTACCTACTGATCTTGGACAATGCACACCCGATTGGCCCCAAAATTGGCACCCATTTCGGTATTTCTTTAGCTTTATTGAAAAAGAAGTTGACTTACAATGGGATTCTCCCCATCCCCTTTGCAATCCAAACTCCCCTTGCTATCCAAAGTGGCCACCAAGTCTTCAATCTATTTTGTCCCTTGATTCGGACACTTAATTGGCCTTCACCCACTTCATAGACGATGGAAATGCCCCAAATTCAATAGCTGGCTAGTCCTCCACCTGAATTTAGCTGAAATTCACCTTCAGCCTTGTTGAATCCAAGACAGAAGAAGAAGAAAGAGAAGAAGGAAGAAGAAAGAAGAAAAAGAAGAAGAAAGAAGAAGGAGAAGTCTCTAAGTTAGCTGACACCGACTCCCCGTTTCTACGAAACTCCGATTGCAATGGGAGCTCAAAGGATGTCAAATCATGACCAACACTGAGTAGCGCTGCACAATCAAGACATCGGAGTACGACCCAACCACCCACCTTATATAGAGTGTTAACCACTCTTTGTGGCCGACCCATGGAAGAGCACGCCAAAGGACACCCATATCTTGATCGTCTCCTGACCGAAGAAGAGCTCCACATCGCTAGCCGCGTCGATTCCGGCGATTTCCTAACATATGACCTCACTTACATCACACACATAAGTACTTGACCCTTCGCTCTGGACCGCAAGGCTCAGTTGGCAAAATTTTATACTTGGCTCATACGCAAGTAACCCTTATATTTGTATTATTTTGTACTCATGGACATCACCACATTATCATGGATGTATTATATTGTGAGAGCCAGGCTCACTCTTCTGCACATTGTATTTATCTCTCGTAGTTGTATTTGTCGCACCCGCAAGTGTTGCGTGGGTTGCACACATGGATTTGTGATTAGATTAGTATAGGCTTAGTCTATTTAGACTAAGGTTGAAGCATGCTTCAAGGATTGACCCCGTCCTAGAGCCCACTAAGTGGTGGGTAGGACGCCCAAGAGAGGGTGCAAACCCTTATTCACAGTTGTGGAAACCCTAAATGCAAAAGGGGTGTAAACCCTAAACATGAAACACAAAAATGAGAAGCTCATTCTTGTGTGTGGCCAAAAGTGGCTCTCCTCTTCTTCTTCTTCTTCTTCTTCTTGCTTGTTTGAGCTTGTGCTTGAGAGAGGGAGTGTGAGAGTATGAGGGAGTGAGTGTGTGAGGGTGAGGGTGAGGGACCGAGGAGGAGAAGCTCTCCATCTTCTCCTCTCTTCTTCTCTTCTCTTCTCTTCTCTTCTCTTGCTCGCGGCTATGGAGCTTGGAGCATGGAGCTTGAGGATGGAGCTTGCTTGAAGCTTGCACTTGGATCGTGGAGCTACCGGAGTGTGCAGGAGAGGAGGTATCTCGATCAACATGAAGGTAAGCTCACTACACCCGCAGATATGGATGGCGCGTCGGCTATGTGAGAGGTAGCCATTAATGCTCGCTTTGGAACGCTTGAAGCAATAAGCAGTCCGTGGGTCTTAACGGTTGAGCGAAAGCTCCCACACTAAGTGTAGCATCCCATCCATAGCAGCTACTACTCTGATGCTTATCCATGAGGCTCAACCACCGCTTCATAGGCAACTGCCACCATCTGCCACCGAGCCTTCTAACCCCATCAAACCCGAGCCACCTGCGGGCCTTAAACCCTCTTACGAGCGGAAATCATTCTTTCCCATTGTCCTTCTATCTTCCTAGCTTCCTTTCCACCGCCCGTCAAATGCAACTACTGCTCTGCCACAACAAATGTAGATGCAAAGAACTGAAGAAAATCAGTCATTTATCTCAACAGTCTGTAGATGCCGTCACCTGTTGTTGATTGGTCCTCTCCTGCCCCTAGCTGCCTCAAAAGGTCCTCCAATGGCTGCAAATCACATCAGTAGCGTCTCCTCCCTCTCTCTGGCAGGCCGAATACACTAAAAATGCCTCTCTCCAGCCTCTAAAGACGTTTTTCAGTCTTGCATGGGCATTTTTGACAAGTGGCAACCTTCCCAAATGGATTTTCCAGCATTATCCATAATTAAATATTAATTTTTAGTATTTAAATACTGAAAATTAATCTAATAATTATTTCGATACCCAATAAAAAATCTGACTGGCCAATAATTAAATTGGCTAGGCAACTTTCATTTTCGAGAGTCTCTGCGTCATCTTTGACCATCAAATTGGCGTTAGCTACCATTAAACGCCACTTCTCTAGTGTCACCAACTAACACTTATGGCCAAATGAATAACCTAGGCCAACAACTGGCACCAGATACCACCAAGCACTTGTGAGGCATAACTTATAACAACTTTTGCCTTTAACATCCCATGATTTCTTCGAGTCCCTCGTAAATTTACTTTAACCACAATTGCACCTCACATGTGCAACATTTACTTAATCATGTGATTAAAAATTAATCCATATGTTAAGTGTCACAAGACTGTGACAACTATTACCTTTTTTCTGATTTCTTTATTACTACTTTATTTGGTTTTTCTTTTTGGAATGATTCCTCTTGAAATCTAAACGCCTGAGTTGCATGGCCAGTATGTGAAATGGACAGGAATGTCCAATGAGTCAAGACTGGACAGTTAAGGTCCAGTACAAGTCTGGAAGAGACTAATGGCACTGTAGATTGACAAGCCTGGAAGAGACTTCTGAAAGTGTATATGGACAAGTGTGTTGAAGAACTAACCTGGAAGAGACTAATTCAAAGTGAAGATGAACAAATCTCCAAGAGATTAGTCCATGTGGGGTCATCAGTGAAAATTCACTTTCAGTTGAGCTATATTGCAAATTTGGATGTAGCCATAGTCTGCAAAGATCGTAAGAAGACTAGTGGGGATGCAATGGAAGCAGCTCCTAAAATTTAGGGAGTTACTATTTTTGGAACCCAGAATCTGTTCGCGTCATTATCTTCGTTTTTGCACGAGGACTAATTCTCTGGTCTGTGCCAAGGTCAAATTTTGCACAGATCATAGAGACTTTTAGACCGAAAAGTTTAAACAGGAAAATTGTTACATGCATGCCATGTGTCACAATTTGGGCATAAATTCCCAAAAGAGAGAGAGAGAGAGAGCAGCACAAAAAAACGAGTTTCAATGCATGAGGGGCAGATTGGAGCATGGAACTCATGGGGATGAGGGCAGATTGCTGCAAATACATCAGCTATGGAGGGTTCTTCTTCATCTCTGACTCGTGTATAGAGGTTGAGCTTGCTCCTCCTAGGTCACTCTCTCCTTATCTGAGCAGATGGATCATGTACAGTGTTGTGGTTTTATGCATAATTGCCGAGGCAAGAGCCTCTTGAACAGGTACAGGGTTTGCTAATTGCATTCCCAAGCAAATACTTGTGTGGAAAATGCTGTTTTCCTGAGATTTCTCGCGTGAAATCTTGCAGGATTCAAAGGGCAAAGTGGCCCATAAGGTGCGGGAGCCCGCTGGCTACGCACACAAGTGATTGGCAGGTAAAACAGGGCCCAAAACAGGAAATTACATCCTGCTGTATATTTTTGCAGGTTTGGGTTTTTGGACATTTTTGGTGTCTATTTGCTCCAAAAGCTTCAAGGAAGCTCCAGGGACACTGTACATGTATTTTGGAGCAGTTTAAAGACAAAAACCAGAAAATGCAGCGTGCTGAATTTCTTACCAGGCACTTCATTGAGTGTGTTTAGGTGTATGGAGGCACCAATTGAGTAGGGATAATAACCAGGTCAAGTTGTACTGCCGTTATGGTGCCGAAATCGGGTTGGAACTGTGTTTCTTTCTCCACTTTGTACAGGAACAGCTTGTAGGCAGATTATTGTGGGATTATCCCTTTGTTAATGAATAAAGAAATACCGCAAGGGGCGCCTGACTTAGGGGCCAACAGGAAGTCTGTGTTGCAACAAGAGCATTCTAGTTTCCTGTATTTCTTCTTGATTCTGTGTCTTTAAGTTCAGGTAAAGTGAGCGACTGTGAATTGGGTGAAAGCATTTATATATTTTGGTTGTACACTACCGCCCTTCCCAGTGAACAAACCGGTTACATGGTTCCATTGCCAGGATATGAATCACTTTTTCCCCAAACAGTGAGCCAGGGTCTGTTTGGGTGTAGACACAGAATTGTGCATTATGGCTGATAGAAAGGAAGACACCAGAGAGGAAGCGTCTTCATCACCGGAGATCCCTGTTGTTCATGAGGTGGGAGAGTCTTCTAGACCTCCACAGTTTATTACTCCTCCTGTTATGGTTGAGCCACAAGTTCCTACGGCTTCTTCATGGATGAAGACATTTTTAAGACTCCGTTAGTTGCTGCTGTGACTATGTTTACTCAAGTGATGCAGAATCCAAGGTTTTTGGCATTTTTGCAACCCTCCCTTCCTTTACAGCAAGTTGGGCAATCTGCAAAGATTTCGGATCCAGTAGAGGTCCAGGATAAGGGTAAACATGCTGCAGATTCAGTGGAAACACCAAGGCAGCTTGCGGAGTCAATGGAGACTCCAAGATTGGTTCCGACTGTCCAGGAACAGGTGGCGGAAACGCTAGTTACACAGGCACTGCCAGTTCAGCTCGCCACTTTACAACAGCCAAATGTTGGCTTAAATGGACAGGGAAGCAGTTTTCAGGCTTTACCACAAGTTTTCCCACCAACCTCTGTACATCCTGGGTTCTTTGGAGGTGGATCTGTATTTCAGAGTATGGCTGGTTATGCGCCTGGAAAACCAGATTTATGTACCAGGAACAGTATTTGGGGGTACACAGGGTTTTATGCCAAACCCCATGTATGGCAATATAGGCATGCAGCCTGGATTTCAGGGAGTTCAGGGCAGTTTTGGCATGCCACAGGGCACTTTTGGTATCGCTGGTTATCAAAACCAGCAAGCAAGTATTGTGTCTACAAGCCCTGTAGTCAGTGGTTCCGGCAACTTCCATGCCACATGTTAGTGTTCCTACGTTACAGGCATATCCTACGGACCCTTTGATGGCTCATGAGAAGCCAAAGCCATACAAGGAAGGTGGTGCAGCTGTACAGTTTGACATCTTTCGAGGATTTGAAGATAGGACTAAGGCTCTCTCTTTCTTACAGCAGTTTGATGCCGCATTTGCAGGAGGGAACTTTACAGAGCCTTCTAAGGTCCGGAAAGCTGCCACCTTTCTTAAGGACAATGCTAGTCAGTGGTGGAGAACACTGTTAATGCAAGGACAGGCTCCTGCCACTTGGACTTACTTTAAGCAAGTATTTGCTTCTGCTTGGTTGACCAATGAATTTGAGATCGATGTTATGTCAGCTTGGCACAATTTGGATGCATCTAAATGCAAGGATCTGGAAGATTATCACAAGAAGTTTTGGGAGGCCTTGCTTCCAATCACTTCTTACAGGGTTTTGCCATTGACTGCAGATAGAGAAATATTGCTGCGGGCTACCCAAGGAACTCCGGAATTATTGTACAAAGACACAGGTCACCACGTTGACTCAGTTATTTGAGAATGCTACCACAGGAAATGCATTATTGTTGGGACAGTCAAGTGGTTTTGGGGGCAGCATTAAACAGGACAAATCTGAGAAATTTTCAGCAAAGAAAATATTTGGTAAACAGGTTTCTCAGATTTCTCAAAGCATAGGTAAATCTTGGCAGTTCAAGAAGAAGCCAGCCAAGTTCTTTGGACAGCAGCCAAAGGACCAGAAGAAACCTTTTGTGCGCAAGTCTCTTGAAGAGAGAAAGGCTTTAATGGCTGAGAGGAAGTGCTTTATCTGTGAGCAAACTGGTCATATTGCGTCTAATTGTCCGGACAAGAATAAGAGACCAGCTGATGATGATAAAGAGGACAGGAAAGGAAAGAAGCCCAAACCTTCAGCAGGTTTAGTGCCAGATATGCCAGATATGTTGGGAGACAAGCCACACTCGGATGCTAATGAGCTTTGCAGAGCTTGGGGTAAAGTTAGGGATCAACATGTACTCATTTTCTTTGATCCTGGAGCTAAGGCAAACTTTATCTTACCAGAGTTGGCTTCTACTTTGGGCATTAGAGCAGATGAGATGGGCTACACAGCAGAGGCAGGGTTGGCATGTCCTGGCCACTCAGAGTCTGTGACACCCATTCTTGGAAAGCTGCGCCTTCATATACAGTCTTATGTTGATGCAGAAGAATTTTATATCATGCCACTTGAAGGCTGTGATGTCTTGTTGGGAATGCCATGGATGTTCAGAAAGCATGGTGTGTTGGATGCCTTTAACAAGACACTGACTTTGGAACATAGGGGAAAGACCCATGTGCTTGATGTGAAGCTTAAAGGAGAGTCTGTACCTGTTGTATCGGCTTCTGCCATTACATCTGTAATAAAGAATCATCTTTCTGCGTACTTGATTTTTGCACGTGATGTCAAGGATAATGATGAGTCAAATTTATCTATGTTAGATAGAGACAGGTCTGCTTTCTTGTCTCAGTTCACTGATTGTTTTTCTTACTCATTACCATCACACTTGCCACCAAAGAGGTATGAGGATCATGCAATAGATTTGGTGCCAGGTAGTAGCCCACCAAATAGACCTCCATATAGGGTCAGTGCAGCCCAACAGAAAGAGATATTGAGCCAGGTGAATGAGCTGTTAGAGAAAGGGCTGATTCAGCCAAGTTCATCTCCCTTCTGCTCACCAATGCTCTTAGTGCAAAAGAAGAATGGCTCTTGGCGCATGTGCATAGATTATCGTGCATTGAACAAGAGTACCATCAACAACAGGTTCCCCATTCCAAGAATTGACGACATTCTTGACCGTTTGGAAGGAGCGTCAATTTTCAGTAGGATAGATTTGAAGAGTGGATACCATCAGATCAGGATTAAGCAAGAGGATGTGCATAAGACTGCATTTAGGACCACGTTTGGTCTCTATGAGTTCTTCGTAATGCCATTTGGACTCACTAATGCTCCTGCTACGTTTAATCGAATGATGGACAAGATTTTTCATCCATACAGGCAGTTTGTTGGTACATTCTTTGATGACATGATTGTCTTTTCAAAGAATGAACAGGAGCATAGAGAACACTTGAAAGTAGTATTCGATGAGCTTTGCAGTGATAGGTTGCTTATCAATGGCAAGAAGAGTGAGTTCTTCTCGGAAGAAATCCAGTTCCTGGGGCACATAGTGTCAAAGGATGGTATCCGAATGGATCCTGCTAAGGTTTGAAGCAATTAGAACATGGCCAAATTTGAAGACTGTCCATGATGTTAGAAGCTTCTTGGGTTTGTGTTCTTACTACAGGAGGTTCATTCACAATTTTGCAGAGATTGCTTCACCTTTACATGCTTTACAGAAGAAAGAAATCCCTTTCCAGTGGACACAGAAAGAGATTTCAGCTTTTAATCTTCTTAAAGAAAAGATGACTTCTAGTCCAGTGATCATTCTGCCAGATCTTAGGAAGTCATTTGTTGTCCAGTGTGATGCCTGTGGCAATAGCATTGGTGCAGTGCTAATGCAAGATGGCCGGGTAGTGGCTTATGAAAGCAAAATCTTGCGAGGGCCAGAAAAGACTATGCAGGTCTATGAGAAAGAATTGCTGGCTGTGATTCATGTGCTTTCTTGTTGGAAACACTACCTACTTGGGGCAGATTTTGTTGTCCAGACAAATCATCAGACATTGCGTTATTTCTTAACTCAGACTAAGCTGTCAGAGAAGCATATGCGTTGGGCAAACTTTTTGTCAATGTTCCATTTTCAGATTGTGCATGTGGAAGGCAAAAAGAATGTTGTGGCTGATGCTTTGTCAAGGAAGCCACAAATTTCAGCTGTGTCAATTCCTTATCATCATGAGCTTGATGATATGAAGGAACAGTATACTGATGATGAAGATTTTGCAAGGATCTTTGATCAGCTTGTCAATGGACAACATCATGAGCATTATCTTCTCAAGGATGGTTTCATGTTGATGCATGGTAGACTATGTGTGACTATGCCATTGAGACGGAAAGTTATGACAGAGAGTCATTCTCCACCGTATGCAGACCATCGTGGTATTGATGCAACAGTCAAAGCAGTAGAGACATTCTTTTATTGGCCTACTTTGAGAAGAGACGTGGATGCTTTTGTGCGACAGTGTTTGATTTTCCAGAAGGTCAAGTTTGATAGGCAAAAAGCACCAGGCCTTTTATAGCCATTGCCTATTCCAGATAAACCATGGGAAAGCATAGCTATGGATTTTATCTTTGATCTTCCAAGGACACAGACAGGAAATGATGGGATATGGACTATTATTTGTAGGTTTAGCAAACAGGCTCATTTCATTCCTGTCAGGAAGAAGATAAAACCAGATCAGATGGCATGTTTGTTTATGTGCAATGTCTTTAAGTATCATGGTATGCCACAGTCTATTGTTAGTGACCATAATCCACGGATGACAAGTCTATTCTGGAGAAGTGTATTTGAGAACATGGGCACAACGCTTAAGTTCTCATCGTCATTTCATCCACAGACTGATGGACAGTCAGAAGAGGCAAATTCTACTGTCTTGGATCTGCTTAAGTGCTATGTGTCAGAGCACACGTCAAAGTGGGAGCAGTATTTGCCTTTGGTTGAGTATGCATACAATAATACTGTGCATTCATCAACAGGCAAAGCCCCTTTTGAAATTGTTGAAGGTGGTAAAAAGGTTCCTCCCATTTTGCATACAAAGGATAAGATCTTTCAGGCACATCAGTATGTGCAGAGTATGGATGAAATGTATCAGAAAGTTAAGCATGCCCTTGAAAGGACTCAAGCAAAGCAAAAGAAAGCTGTTGATCATCACCGTCGTGAATTGTTATTTTCACTTGGTGATTGGGTACTGTTGCGGTTTGAAAAGGCACGCTTAAAGAAGCGGAAAGGCAAGGAAAGTCTTTTCACTAAGCTTAGTATGCGACACTATAGGCCTTTTCAAGTAACAGAGAAGATTAGTGATGTTAGCTATAGGCTGAAATTGCCTGACAATTGAAAGATTCATAATGCTTTCCATGTAAGTCTTCTCAGACCTTATGTGGGTGATGTGCCAGAAGATATGCCAGCTAAGGAACAGCCCGAAGTTGAGGAACTTGATGAAATTCTTTTTCCAGAACAGGTACTGGCACACAAGGAAAGGAAAGTAAAAGGCAAGGTTGCTAGAAGGTATTTGGTTAAGTTCAAGAACTATCCAGCTATAGATGCTAAGTGGATGGACGAAGGTGAACTTGCAGAGTCACCTAATGTGTTGGAACTTTACCTTGAAGCATTTCGCTTGCAACCTACCTTGACCCCTTGTATCTCTAAGCTGAAATAGATTGTCAAATTGACAATTGCTCAAGAAAGAAATTATGTACAGAAACAAATTTTGTACAGGTTAACACTTATTGTGTCCATATGGTTTTCTTAGTGCTAAAGAAGTAAGTATTGCTTGCAAGAATACAGTTTTTACTTCTATTGAATTGAATACATGTTGTAACAATGGTTACTCGATCGAGCATGTATTCTATGAATTGACTCAGTGGGGATATCATTTTGATGTACCGGCCACTAGATCTCTAGTTAGGGTGATGTGGAGTCATCAAATGAGAATCTGCCACTATGGGGATATCATTGTGGTGTACCGGCCACTATATCTGGAAACAGTGATGTGGAGTCACATGATGATAGTCTGCCATGTTTCACAGTTAGAACATACATGTGTTAACAGTGTGTTCAGTACACAATGTTGACTGATAGCATGTATGTGTTGTACATGTGCTGCCAAGTGTAAGTTCACTGGGTTAGCTGGAAGCATGTATAACATTCATGCAAACGAGGACGTTTGCAATTTCGAGAGGGAGGTATGTCACAAGACTGTGACAACTATTACCTTTTTGCTGATTTCTTTATTACTACTTTATTTGGTTTTTGTTTTTGGAAGGATCTCTCTTGAAATCTAAACGCTTGAGTTGCATGGCAAGTATGTGAAATGGACAGGAATGTCCAGTGAGTCAAGACTGGACAGTTAAGGTCCAGTACAAGTCTAGAAGAGACTGATGGCATTGTAGATTGGCAAGCCTAGAAGAGACTTGTGAAAGTGTATATGGACAAGTGTGTTGAAGAACTAGCCTGGAAGAGACTAGTTCAAAGTGAAGATGGACAAATCTCCAAGAGATTAATCCATGTGGGGTCATCAGTGGAAATTCACTTTCAGTTGAGCTACATTGCAAATTTGGATGTAGCCATAGTCTGCGAAGATCGTAAGAAGACTAGTGGGGATGCAATGGAAGCAGCTCCTAAAATTTAGGGAGTTACTATTTTTGGAACCCAGAATCTGTTCACGTCATTATCTTCGTTTTTGCACATGCATGCCATGTGTCATAATTTGGGCATAAATTCCCAAAAGAGAGAGAGAGAGCAGCACAAAAAAACGAGTTTCAATGCATGAGGGGCAGATTGGAGCATGGAACTCATGGGGATGAGGGCAGATTGCTGCAAATACATCAGCTATGGAGGGTACTTCTTCATCTCTGACTCATGTATAGAGGTTGAGCTTGCTCCTCCTAGGTCACTCTCTCCTTATCTAAGCAGATGGATCATGTACAGTGTTGTGGGTTTATGCATAATTGCCGAGGCAAGAGCCTCTTGAATAGGTACAGGGTTTGCTAATTGCATTCCCAAGCAAATACTTGTGTGGAAAATGCTGTTTTCCTGAGATTTCTCGCGTGAAATCTTGCAGGATTCAAAGGGCAAAGTGGCCCATAAGGTGCGGGAGCCCGCTGGCTACGCACACAAGTGATTGGCAGGTAAAACAGGGCCCAAAACAGGAAATTACATCCTGCTGTATATTTTTGCAGGTTTGGGTTTTTGGACATTTTTGGTGTCTATTTGCTCCAAAAGCTTCAAGGAAGCTCCTGAGACACTGTACATGTATTTTGGAGCAGTTTAAAGACAAAAACCAGAAAATGCAGCGTGCTGAATTTCTTACCAGGCACTTCATTGAGTGTGTTTAGGTGTATGGAGGCACCAATTGAGTAGGGATAATAACCAGGTCAAGTTGTACTGCCGTTATGGTGTCGAAATCGGGTTGGAACTGTGTTTCCTTCTCCACTTTGTACAGGGACAGCTTGTAGGCAAATTATTGTGGGATTATCCCTTTGTTAATGAATAAAGAAATACCGCAAGGGGCTCCTGACTTAGGGGCCAACAGGGTGTCTGTGTTGCAACAGGAGCATTTTAGTTTCCTGTATTTCCTCTTGATTCTGTGTCTTTAAGTTCAGGTAAAGTGGGCGACTGTGAATTGGGTGAAAGCATTTATATATTTTGGTTGTACACTACCGCCCTTCCCAATGAACAGGCCGGTTACATTAAGCGAGGTTTCAAAAATACATGTCCTCATGATTAAGAAAGTGCGCAATGGAGTGCGAGAGCGAGGCGCGAGCTGCAGAGCTAAGAGTTAGAGAGATTGAACGTAGAGATAGGCGTACCAGATTGTAATAGTACATAAAGAATAAAATATATTTATATGTTAGGGTACAATAAGGATATGTTCACACCCGTATGACTATATACACAGAGACGAAGGGACTTTACACCCAATAACCTCCCACTTAAAGGCCCGAAGTGGTATCTTTAAGCTAACCAACTCCCAATAAACGAATGCAATACTCATGCTGAGCCTTTGCAAGACACTTAGTGAGAAAATCTACAAGGTTATCTTGGGTTTAGACCTTAGTCAGTGTGACAAGACCATCATCTAAGACCTGTCGAATGAAGTGATACCGAGCATCTATGTGTTTGGTATGTGCATGAAACATGGCATTCATAGCCAGACGTACTACACTCTGGCTATCACAACCAAGCACTAGAGTACATGAAGAAAGGCCAAAATCCTTGACCAGACGGCCAAGCCAAATGGCTTCCTTAGAAGCTTCTATGGCTGAAATATATTTAGCTTTTGTAGTACTCAATGCCACAATTTGTTGCAATCTTGAACACTAAGAGATAGCCCCACCAACCAAAGTAAAAACATACCCACTGGTAGATTTCATAGTGTCAAGATCTCCTGTCATGTCCGAATCACAAAATCCCTGCAGCTCTAGTATACCCTTTCCATAGCATATACACTTTTCTTGTGTACCTTTCAAGTATATGAAGATACATTTCACTGCTTCCCAATGTGGCCTGCCAGGGTTAGACATGAATCTACTAACAATTCCCACTACATGAGCAATGTCAAGGCAAGTTGCAACCATGGCATACATCAAAGATCCACGAGCTGATGCATAAGGTATACCCTTCATAGCACTAGCAGCTGCATCATCCTTAGGGCAATCAGCTTTGCTAAGCTTTATATATGGTGATAAAGGCACACCAAGAGGCTTAGCATCAGCAATATTAAACCTATCAAGTACTTTGCTGATGTACTTGTCCTGTGAGAGAAACAACAAACACTGCCCTCTGTCTCTTTTAATGCGCATGCCCAAAATATGTTGCACTGCCCTCAAATCTTTCATGGAGAAGGCTGAATTCAGCTGCCTCTTAAGAGCATTCAAAGTACTCTTATGCTGTCCTGCAATCAGCATGTCATCCATATATAAAACTAACACAATAAGGCTTCCATCATCAACCTTTTTAGTGTATAAGCAGTGATCTGGACGATTGCATTTAAATCCATGGCTGAGCATAAAGGTATCAAATTTTTTGTACCATTGTCTAGGGGCTTGTTTCAGCCCCTATAAGCTGTGTTTCAGCTTACAAACCAAATGCTCTTTTCCTGGAATAACAAATCCTTATGGTTGCTTCATGTACAGCTCTTCATCGAAGTCACCATGAAGAAAAGCAATCTTCACATCCATCTGATCCAACTCTAAATCCAAGAATGCAGTGAGAGCAAAAAAAATACGAAACCTAGTCATTTTTACCACTAGTGAGAAGACTTCCTGGAAGTCTATGCCTTCCTTCTGTGTATAGCCCTTAGCAACCAGTTATGCCTTGTACTTGAGCTTCCCATCAATACATTTCACTTTGTAAACCCATTTATTAGGAATAGCTTTCCTATCCTTGGGCAAAGGTACAAGCTCCCATGTGTCATTTGCATATAGAGACTTCATCTCTTCCTGCATAGCAAACTCCCACTTTCTCTTGTTTTCACATAACTGTGCCTCTTTAAATGTTTGAGGCTCACCCTCATCAGTCAACAAAATGCAATCCAAAGATGGCTGAAACCTCTATGGCTACCTTTTGATACGTGTAGACCTTCTTACCCAATGATCTGTATTATCAGGCAGTGGGCCTACATCCTAAGGAATGTGCACACCATCATCAGGTGGTTGATTTTCAGCATTTTCCTGCTGCTGTAATCTATTTTCAGCATGTTCTTCTTGCTGTCCTACTTCATCCTGTGCATCAACTTGTTGTCCATGATCTTCTGGCTGTAGCACAATAGGTTGCTGCTAATTTTCAGCGTCAAAAGGGACAGAACTTTCAACTAATGGCTGCTGAATGGCTAGCTGTTCATGCTGAAATTTGACCTTCTTTTTGTCAAGATCACCATGTGTAGCATTTTTCAGCAACATTGCCTCATTAAATACTACGCCTTGGCTGCGTACTATCTTCCTACCCTAAGGAAGCCAAACTCTATAACCCATCTCTCCCTCATCTCAATATCCCATGAAGATGCCCTTGATGGATTTCAATTTTCATGTCTAGTTTGGTCCTCTATTCTACAAGTACATGCACAAAGGCATCACAACCAAAGACACACGAATGGTCATATGAAGCAGGTTTGCCAAACCAAACCTCTTCAGGAATGCCATTTTTCAGTGCACGATTGGGAGAGCGATTGCATACATGAACTGCAATTTTAAGAGCCTCTCCCCAAAACTGCTGCAAGAGATTAGTTGTGGACAGCATGCATCTGACTCTCTCATAAAGTGTGTGATTATATCTTTCAGCCGCACCATTTGATGCAGGATTATAAGGAGCTGTCAACTCCCTCTTAATGCCATGCATCTCACAAAACTTGTTAAATTCATTTGAGACATACACACCCCCATTATTTGTTCTTATGGCTTTCAACTTAAGCCCTTTCTGTGTGGTACACCCATGACTTTCTACTGAAATCATCAATGAAAGTAACAAAGTAGCGTACACCCCCATATGAATTAACAGGCATAGTGCACACATCAAAGTATATTAGGTCAAGAGCATTAGACTTCTTAACAACACCAAAGTAATAAGGAGACTTCACTTGTTTTCCATATGAGCAATCATTACAAAATTCGAGACCAAATCCTTTTATATCAAATCTCCCTAAAGAGGAAAGAACCTGAAGGCCTTTCTGGCTCATATGACCAAGTCTTTTGTGCCAAAGCTCCATCTGTGAATGGACTTCAGCCACAATCAAGAACCTGCCAGGTAATACTTTACAATGCAAGTAATATAAAGTCCCCCTTTTGCTGCCTTTAACAATCAGCAAAGAGCCCTTATGGACCTTCCAAGATCCACCACTAAAGGTAGTAAAATACCCTTTAGCATCAAGCTACCCAACTGATAGTAGACTTTTCATTATGCCAGGTACAAATCTGACATCCTACAAAATCAGCTCTTGGCAGGTAATACTTAACAATACAATGCAAGTAATATAAAGTCCCCCTTTTGTTGCCTTTAACAATCAGCAAAGAGCCCTTATGGACCTTCCAAGATCCACCACTAAAGGTAGTAAAATACCCTTTAGCATCAAGCTGCCCAACTGATAGTAGACTTTTCTTTATGCCAGGTACAAATCTGACATCCTACAAAATCAGCTCTTGGCCATTTTCAAGGGCCAAGTGAAGGGTGCCAACACCCTCTATCTCACATGTAAAGTTATTACCCAAGTAAACCTTGCCTAGGCAACCTGCAGTATATTCAAAAAATGACTCCAAAGAGGGGGTAACATGAAAAGAGGCACCGTTGTCCACTATCCATGATTGTGACAGCCCATCGTGAGTTGAAAGTAAGGCATCAATTACCTCCTTTTTGGTGATGTGCATATCACCTGCTGCTGCCATAATATCTCCATCATTACATGAGGCTACAACAAGTATCTCTTCAGTGTCAGCAAGCTCTTCAATGACCACACTAGACGCAACATTTGCCTTTGCAACTTCTTTTGAGGAAGAGTTGTCATCATCTTGCTTATCATCCTTCTTTTTCTTACCCTGTTGTTTCTTTCTTTCTTGCTCTTTCTTGAAGTACCGGCAATCGGGCTTTTTATGCCCTTTACGCCCACACTGATAGCATGTGGCATCCTGCTATTTGGCCTTGCTTTTGCCTTTAATGGCTGCATTACCCCTCTTTTCAGACCTTCCTCTTACATGGTAAGCTAAGCCATTGCTTTCACCACTAAACTTTTTTCCGATTTCTTCATTAAGGATTGAACCTCTAACACCATCAAAAGTCAAAGCAGGGTTATTGCTAAGTGACACAACCAAAGATTCCCACCTGTCAGGTAAAGCCATCAATAAGAAAATAGCTTTCAATTTATCATGGAAAGCCGCCAAACCAAAGTCCTACAACTGACTCAAAACCCTTGTGAAGGCACTCAAATGCTCAGATGCTAGCCTAGACTCATCCAACTCCATGTTCACAAGTTTACACATAAGATGCACTTGATTCATAGGAGTTGTATTTTCATAAGTATCCTTAAGTTGTTTCCATATAGCATAACCTGTATCAAGACGCTTAATGTCTGTAAGTACATCATCAGACACTCCCATCTTAATGTATGCAATGGTCTTCTTGTTAAGTCTAGTCCAATCCACATCTCTCATAGCTACAGGCTTAGTCTCCAAGAGAGCATCTTCACAATCCTTGAGAAACAAAATGTCTTGCATCCTATCCTTGCACAAGTCAAAGCTAGTGCCATCAAACCTCTTGATTTCAAAGAGGGATTTAGTGTCACTACTACTAGAAGCATTTGCAGTCATTTTTCAGCAATACACCAGAAATTCAATGCTGCAATTTATGACAGCAAAAATGAGCTGAATATTCAACTAATTTCAGCCCCAGCAATAGAACGAATGACTTTCAGCAATATGACTACAATTTCAGCATACATTAAATGCATACATCACTCCCAGGTAACTCCCACTTCAGCAATATCACCCAAAAATACATCTGCAACAATCCCAGATCTGCAAATGATCACTAAGACTGTTGCAACATGAATAATCAGCAATACATCAACTCAATGGGAGTTGTCCAGCATGTGTACTGCATACATTTGTGCTCATATCAACTTCTGATACAAAAAACACCAAGAAATCTCTGCAATTTCTACAAAATCGCGCAAGCGGGAGATAAAAATGCTCAAATCACTCTACTTATGGCAACAAGATTGCTTCAGAAATATTTCCAAAGTACATGTCATGCATCAACTTTGCCAAAATCCACAGATTTCAATAAAAGCCCCAAAATTTCATGTGTGACTGATCTTTCCTATTTACATTAATACATGTTCTCGAAAGCATAAAACGGGCAAAATTAGCAAAATTAGCAAAATTTTGCAAAAGCCCCAAAATTTCCAAGTCGAAGTGTGCACGAATGTCAGCCAGCCAATCCGACTCAGCTGAACAAAATTTCACCAATACAACAAAAGCCCCAAATTTTATGGGTCCAATGTTGAGAAATTGAGAAATTTCACTCAAATGAGCAAAATTTCAGTAAATTTGGCGAAATCCCCAATTCAAACGTGCACAATGTCTGCAATTTCTAATGCAAATGCCTCAATTATGCATGAATAACACTCAATCTAAAAAGCCCCAATTTTCTGGGCCTAATCTGCACAAATCTGCGCATTGTGCTTGCGCGTGTGAACCCCCGTCAAGCCAAGGGGAAATTCAAAGAGGATTTTGAAGAAAAAACATATTTTTGACTTATAAAAGAGAAGTGACAAGGTCCATTGACCTGCCCTTCTGACGGCAATCACGTCGCATGACCTCGAACCCCGTCAGCTTGTCACTCCTCTATCGAGTGTCACGCAAATCACGATGACTCCCTGCAGCTGTCACTTGCACGTTGCCACGCTAGTTCCCTAACGGACGTCGCCTGTCCCGTAGCAGTTGCCAGTCGTCGCACTAGACACGAAGTCCACTGCCATCACACTGGACACAAAATCCACTGCCATCACGCCTGCTACTATCACAAGAATGTGACAACTATTACCTTTTTGGTGATTTCTTTATTACATATTTTATTTGGTTTTTCTTTTTGGAAGGATCCCTCTTGAAATTTAAACGCCTGAGTTGCATGGCCAGTATGTGAATCAGACAGGAATGTCTAGTGAGTCAAGACTGGACAGTTAAGGTCCAGTATAAGTCTGGAAGAGACTGATGGCACTGTAGATTAACAAGCCTGGAAAAGACTTGTGAAAGTGTATATGGACAAGTGTGTTGAAGAACTAGCCTGGAAGAGACTAGTTCAAAGTGAAGATGGACAAATCTTCAAGAGATTAGTCCATGTGGGTTCATCAGTGAAAATTCACTTTCAATTGAGCTACATTACAAATTTGGATGTAGCCATAGTCTGCAAAGATGGTCAGAAGACTAGTGAGATGCAATGTAAGCAACTCCTAAAATTTAGGGAGTTACTATTTTTGGACCTCAGAATCTGTTCGCGTCATTATCTTCATTTTTGCACGAGGATTAATCCTCTGGTTTGTGCCGAGGTCAAATTTCGCACCGAGGATGGAGAATTTTAGACCGGAAGGCTAGAACGGGAAATACCTTCTAGTGCTGTCACTTGGCACAAATGTGTGCACTTACCTCTTTAAAGAGGGCTGACGTGCAGTTTTTTGGCTTAGAGGGGCTCATTTGAGAAGGACAGCTCTGCAGAAGGAGAGCTCTTGAGAGCTGGTCTACCTTGTCTATGATGCACAAAGGGCTGGGCTTGCTTCCTACTCTCTCTCTCTCCCCCTGACAGTATGGTTATGCTGCAGAATCAAGGGCCTTTCTTCTGATTCAAGTACAGCTGTGTGGAATATGCTGTTTTTGCATGAGGCAAGAGCCTCTTTTCTCAGGAGCAGTTGTTTGCTGCGCACAAGCAGGAATAGGTGAGGGTGGTAATCTCACCAAGCAGGTGTCTGAAATAGCACTAAATTAGTACAGATTTTGGACTGTTCAGAGGTTAATTCAGAGCCCAAATGATGGCAGAATCAAGGGGCACTTGGCCCAGATGATGCAGAACAGTACAGGGATCAATATAAGCTGAAAACAGGTTTCAGAACAGGTCTGAACCAGTAATTACAGTGGGCTGAACAGTACAGGGAACAGTATGAGTTGTAAACAGGTCTCAAAACAGGTCTGAACCAGTAATTACAGCAACAGACTGAAATGGTCAATTCTGCACTCCAACCAGAAGTTTCAGACTTGGGCAGAGTTTCCCCTCCTGGTCAACTTGATTTCGGTCAGTAATTGTACTGTTATGCTGTCAAATTTCACCCAGAATAGGTGAAAGACAGCCCATTGTAATTTCTCTTTTTAAAAATAAAGAAATACCACAAGGGGCGCCTAACTTAGGGGCCAACAAGGTGTATGTGTTGCAACAGGAGCATTCTAGCTTCCTGTTTTTCTTCTTGATTCTGTGTCTTTAATCAGGTAAAGTGGGCGACTATGAATTGGGTGAAAGCATTTATATATTTTGGTTGTACAGTACCGCCCTTCCAAGTGAACAGGCCGGTTTCATGGTTCCATTGCTGGGATCGAATCACTTTTTCCCTAAAGAGGAGCCAGGGTTTGTTTGGGTGTAAGACATAGAATTGTGCATTATGGCTGATAGAAAGGAAGACACCACAGAGGAAGCATCTTCATCACAGAGGATCCCTATTGCTCATGAGGTGGGAGAGTCTTCTAGACCTCCACAGTTTGTTACTCCTCCTGTTATGGTTGAGCCACAAGTTCTTACAGCTTCTTCTATGGATGAAGACATTTTCAAGACTCAGTTAGTTGCTGCTGTGACTATGTTTACTCAAGTGATGTAGAATCCAAGGTTTTTGGCATTTTTGCAGCCTTCCCTTCCTTTACAGCAAGTTGGGCAATCTGCAAGGATTTTGGATCCAGTAGAGGTCCAGGATAAGGGTAAGCATGCTGCAGATTCAATGGAAACACCAAGGCAGCTTGCGGAGTCAATGGAGACTCCAAGATTGGTTCCAACTATCCAGGAACAGGTGGCGGAAATGCTAGTTACACAGGCATTGCCAGTTCCGCTCGCCTCTTTACAGCAGCCAAATGTTGGCCTAAATCGACAGGGAAACAGTTTTCAGGCTTTACCACAGGTTTTCCCACCAACCTCTGTACATCCTGGGTACTTTGGAGTTGGATCTGTATTTCAGAGTATAGCTGGTTATGCACCTGGAAACCAGATTTATGTACCAGGAACAGTGTTTGGGGGTACACAGGGTTTTATGCCAAACCCCATGCATGGCAATATAGGCATGCAGCCTGGATTTCAGGGAGTTCAAGGCAGTTTTGGCATGCCACAGGGCACTTTTGGTATCGCTGGTTATCAAAACCAGCAAGCAAGTATTGTGTCTACAAGCCCTGTAGTCAGTGGTTCCGGCAACTTCCATGCCACATGTTAGTGTTCCTACGTTACAGGCATATCCTACGGACCCTTTGATGGCTCATGAGAAGCCAAAGCCATACAAGGAAGGTGGTGCAGCCGTACAGTTTGACATCTTTCGAGGATTTGAAGATAGGACTAAGGCTCTCTCTTTCTTACAGCAGTTTGATGCCGCATTTGCAGGAGGGAACTTTACAGAGCCTTCTAAGGTCCGGAAAGCTGCCACCTTTCTTAAGGACAATGCTAGTCAGTGGTGGAGAACACTGTTAATGCAAGGACAGGCTCCTGCCACTTGGACTTACTTTAAGCAAGTATTTGCTTCTGCTTGGTTGACCAATGAATTTGAGATCGATGTTATGTCAGCTTGGCACAATTTGGATGCATCTAAATGCAAGGATCTGGAAGATTATCACAAGAAGTTTTGGGAGGCCTTGCTTCCAATCACTTCTTACAGGGTTTTGCCATTGACTGCAGATAGAGAAATATTGCTGCGGGCTGCCCAAGGAACTCCGGAATTATTGTACAAAGACACAGGTCACCACGTTGACTCAGTTATTTGAGAATGCTACCACAGGAAATGCATTATTGTTGGGACAGTCAAGTGGTTTTGGGGGCAGCATTAAACAGGACAAATCTGAGAAATTTTCAGCAAAGAAAATATTTGGTAAACAGGTTTCTCAGATTTCTCAAAGCATAGGTAAATCTTGGCAGTTCAAGAAGAAGCCAGCCAAGTTCTTTGGACAGCAGCCAAAGGACCAGAAGAAACCTTTTGTGCGCAAGTCTCTTGAAGAGAGAAAGGCTTTAATGGCTGAGAGGAAGTGCTTTATCTGTGAGCAAACTGGTCATATTGCGTCTAATTGTCCGGACAAGAATAAGAGACCAGCTGATGATGATAAAGAGGACAGGAAAGGAAAGAAGCCCAAACCTTCAGCAGGTTTAGTGCCAGATATGCCAGATATGTTGGGAGACAAGCCACACTCGGATGCTAATGAGCTTTGCAGAGCTTGGGGTAAAGTTAGGGATCAACATGTACTCATTTTCTTTGATCCTGGAGCTAAGGCAAACTTTATCTTACCAGAGTTGGCTTCTACTTTGGGCATTAGAGCAGATGAGATGGGCTACACAGAAGAGGCAAGGTTGGCATGTCCTAGTCACTCAGAATCTGTGACACCCATTCTTCGAAAGCTACGTCTTCATGTACAGTCTTATGTTGATGCAGAAGAATTTTATATCATGCCACTTGAAGGCTGTGATGTCTTGTTGGGAATGCCATGGATGTTCAGAAAGCATGGTGTGTTGGATGCCTTTAACAAGACACTGACTTTGAAACATAGGGGAAAGACTCATGTGCTTGATCTGAAGCTTAAAGGAGAGTCTGTGCCTGTTGTATCGGCTTCTGCCATTACATCTGTAATAAAGAATCATCTTTCTGCGTACTTGATTTTTGCACGTGATGTCAAGGATAATGATCAGTCAAATTTATCTATGATAGATAGAGACAGGTCTGCTTTCTTGTCTCAGTTCCCTGATTGTTTTTTTTACTCATTACCATCACAGTTGCCACCAGAGAGGTCTGAGGATCATGCAATAGATTTGGTGCCAGGTAGTAGCCCACCAAATAGACCTCCATATAGGGTCAGTGCAGCCCAACAGAAAGAGATATTGAGCCAGGTGAATGAGCTGTTAGAGAAAGGGCTGATTCAGCCAAGTTCATCTCCCTTCTGCTCACCAATGCTCTTAGTGCAAAAGAAGAATGGCTCTTGGCGCATGTGCATAGATTATCGTGCATTGAACAAGAGTACCATCAACAACAGGTTCCCCATTCCAAGAATTGACGACATTCTTGAGCGTTTGGAAGAAGCGTCAATTTTCAGCAGGATAGATTTGAAGAGTGGATACCATCAGATCAGGATTAAGCAAGAGGATGTGCATAAGACTGCATTTAGGACCACGTTTGGTCTCTATGAGTTCTTCGTAATGCCATTTGGACTCACTAATGCTCTTGCTACGTTTAATCGAATGATGGACAAGATTTTTCATCCATACAGGCAGTTTGTTGGTACATTCTTTGATGACATGATTGTCTTTTCAAAGAATGAACAGGAGCATAGAGAACACTTGAAAGTAGTATTCGATGAGCTTTGCAGTGATAGGTTGCTTATCAATGGCAAGAAGAGTGAGTTCTTCTTGGAAGAAATCCAGTTCCTGGGGCACATAGTGTCAAAGGATGGTGTCCGAATGGATCCTGCTAAGGTTTGAAGCAATTAGAACATGGCCACATTTGAAGACTGTCCATGATGTTAGAAGCTTCTTGGGTTTGTGTTCTTACTACAGGAGGTTCATTCGCAATTTTGCAGAGATTGCTTCACCTTTACATGCTTTACAGAAGAAAGGAATCCCTTTCCAGTGGACACAGAAAGAGATTTCAGCTTTTAATCTTCTTAAAGAAAAGATGACTTCTAGTCCAGTGATCATTCTGCCAGATCTTAGGAAGTCATTTGTTGTCCAGTGTGATGCATGTGGCAATAGCATTGGTGCAATGCTAATGCAAGATCGCCGGGTAGTGGCTTATGAAAGCAGAATCTTGCGAGGGCCAGAAAAGACTATGCAGGTCTATGAGAAAGAATTGCTGGCTGTGATTCATGTGCTTTCTTGTTGGAAACACTACCTACTTGGGGCAGATTTTGTTGTCCAGATAGATCATCAGACATTGCGTTATTTCTTAACTCAGACTAAGCTATCAGAGAAGCATATGCGTTGGGCAAACTTTTTGTCAATGTTCCATTTTCACATTGTGCATGTGGAAGGCAAAAAGAATGTTGTGGCTGATGCTTTGTCAAGGAAGCCACAAATTTCAGCTGTGTCAATTCCTTATCATCATGAGCTTGATGATATGAAGGAACAGTATATTGATGATGAAGATTTTGCAAGGATCTTTGATCAGCTTGTCAATGGACAACATCATGAGCATTATCTTCTCAAGGATGGTTTCATGTTGATGCATGGTAGACTATGTGTGACTATGCCATTGAGACGGAAAGTTATGACAGAGAGTCATTCTCCACCGTATGCAGGGCATCGTGGTATTGATGCAACAGTCAAAGCAGTAGAGACATTCTTTTATTGGCCTACTTTGAGAAGAGACGTGGATGCTTTTGTGCGGCAATGTTTGATTTACCAGAAGGTCAAGTTTGACAGGCAAAAAGCACCAGGCCTTTTACAGCCATTGCCTATTCCAGATAAACCATGGGAAAGCATAGCTATGGATTTTATCTTTGATCTTCCAAGGACCCAGACAGGAAATGATGGGATATGGACTATTATTTGCAGGTTTAGCAAACAGGCTCATTTCATTCCCGTCAGGAAGAAGATAAAACCAGATAAGATGGCATGTTTGTTTATGTGCAATGTTTTCAAGTATCATGGTATGCCACAGTCTATTGTCAGTGACCGTGATCCACAGATGACAAGTCTATTCTAGAGAGGTGTATTTGAGAACATGGGCACAACGCTTAAGTTCTCATCGTCATTTCATCCACAAACTGATGGACAGTCAGAAGAGGCAAATTCTACTGTCTTGGATCTGCTTAAGTGCTATGTGTCAGAACACAAGTCAAAGTGGGAGCAGTATTTGCCTTTGGTCGAGTATGCATACAATAATATTGTGCATTCGTCAACAGGCAAAGCCCCTTTTGAAATTGTTGAAGGTGGTAAAAAGGTTCCTCCCATTTTGCATACAGACAATTGGAAGATTCATAATGCTTTCCATGTAAGTCTTCTTAGACCCTATGTGGATGATGTACCAAAAGATATGCCAGCTAAGGAATAGCCCGAAGTTGAGGAACTTGATGAAATTCTTGTTCCAGAACAGGTATTAGCACACAAGGAAAGGAAAGTGAAAGGCAAGGTTGCTAGAAGGTATTTGGTTAAGTTCAAGAACTATCCAGCTATAGATGCTAAGTGGATGGACGAAGGTGAACTTGCAGAGTCACCTAATGTGTTGGAACTTTACCTTGAAGCATTTCGCTTGCAACCTACCTTGACCCCTTGTATCTCTAAGCTGAAATAGATTGTCAAAGTGACAATTGCTCAAGAAAGAAATTATGTACAGAAACAAATTTTGTACAGGTTAACACTTATTGTGTCCATATGGTTTTCTCAATGCTAAAGAAGTAAGTATTGCTTGCAAGAATACAGTTTTTACTTCTATTGAATTGAATACATGTTGTAACCATGGTTACTCAATCGGGCATGTATTCTGTGAATTGACTCAGTGGGGATATCATTTTGATGTACCGGCCACTAGATCTCTAGTCAGGGTGATGTGGAGTCATCAAATGAGAATCTGCCACTATGGGGATATCATTGTGGTGTACCGGCCACTATATCTGGAAACAGTGATGTGGAGTCACATGATGATAGTCTGCCATGTTTCACAGCTAGAACATACATGTGTTAACAGTGTGTTCAATTCACAATGTCGAGACCGATAGCATGTATGTGTTGTACATGTGCTGCCAAGTGTAAGTTCACTGGGTTATCTGGAAGCATGTATGACATTCATGCAAACGAGGACGTTTGCGATTTCGAGAGGGAGCTATGTCACAAGACTGTGACAACTATTACCTTTTTGTTGATTTCTTTATTACATATTTTATTTGGTTTTTCTTTTTGGAAGGATCCCTCTTGAAATTTAAGCGCCTGAGTTGCATGGCCAGTATGTGAATCGGACAGGAATGTCTAGTGAGTCAAGACTGGACAGTTAAGGTCCAATATAAGTCTGGAAGAGACTGATGGCACTGTAGATTGACAAGCCTGGAAGAAACTTGTGAAAGTGTATATGGACAAGTGTGTTGAAGAACTAGCTTGGAAGAGACTAGTTCAAAGTGAAGATGGACAAATCTTCAAGAGATTAGTCCATGTGGGGTCATCAATGGAAATTCACTTTCAATTGAGCTACATTACAAATTTGGATATAGCCATAGTCTGCAAAGATGGTCAGAAGACTAGTGAGATGCAATGTAAGCAACTCCTAAAATTTAGGGAGTTACTATTTTTGGACCTCAAAATCTGTTCGCGTCATTATCTTCGTTTTTGCACGAGGATTAATCCTCTTGTTTGTGCCGAGGTCAAATTTCGCACCGAGGATGGAGAATTTTAGACCGGAAGGCTAGAACGGGAAATACCTTCTAGTGCTGTCACTTGGCACAAATGTGTGCACTTACCTCTTTAAAGAGGGCTGGCGTGCAGTTTTTTGGCTTAGAGGGGCTCATTTGAGAAGGACAGCTCTGCAGAAGGAGAGCTCTTGAGAGCTGGTCTACCTTGTCTATGATGCACAGAGGGCTGGGCTTGCTTCCTACTCTCTCTCTCTCCCCCTGACAGTATGGTTATGCTGCAGAATCAAGGGCCTTTCTTCTGATTCAAGTACAGCTGTGTGGAATATGCTGTTTTTGCATGAGGCAAGAGCCTCTTTTCTCAGGAGCAGTTGTTTGCTGCCCACAAGCAGGAATAGGTGAGGGTGGTAATCTCACCAAGCAGGTGTCTGAAATAGCACTAAATTAGTACAGATTTTGGACTGTTCAGAGGTTAATTCAGAGCCCAAATGATGGCAGAATCAAGGGGCACTTGGCCCAGATGATGCAGAACAGTATAGGGATTAACATAAGCTGAAAACAGGTTTCAGAACAGGTCTGAACAAGTAATTACAGTGGGCTGAACAGTACAGGGAACAGTATGAGTTGTAAACAGGTCTCAGAACAGGTCTGAACCAGTAATTACAGCAGTAGACTGAAATGGTCAATTCTACACTCCAACCAGAAGTTTCAGACTTGGGCAGAGTTTCCCCTCCTGGTCAACTTGATTTCGGTCAGTAATTGTACTGTTATGCTGTCAAATTTCACCCAGAATAGGTGAAAGACAGCCCATTGTACTTTCTCTTTTTAAAAATAAAGAAATAGCACAAGGGGCGCCTAACTTAGGGGCCAACAGGGTGTATGTGTTGCAACAGGAGCATTCTAGCTTCCTGTTTTTCTTCTTGATTCTGTGTCTTTAAGTTCAGGTAAAGTGGGCGACTGTGAGTTGGGTGAAAGCATTTATATATTTTGGTTTTACACTACCGCCCTTCCCAGTAAACAGGCCAGTTTCAGCTACTGCCTGCTGGTCCATACTAGCCACGCTGGACCTGCTGCCTGGTCCCGACTATCGCCTGTGAGCTGTCAACTACTCATCTCCTTTTGGTGGTCTCGGCAAGCGCGCGAAGCCTTAACCTCTGATACCAGTTTGAAGGGGGGAGAGTGCGCAATGGAGTGCGAGAGCGAGGTGTGAGCTACAAAGGTGAGAGTTAGAGAGAGTGAATGCAGAGATAGGTGTACCAGATCGTAATGGTACACAAAGAATAAAAGAATGTATTTATATATTAGGGTACAATAAGGGTGTGTTCACACCCATATGACTGTATACATGAAGACGAAGGGACTTTACATCCAACATTTATACTGTGTGTGTCTTGCTTGTTGATATGGGATGCCAACCCTTGGAATGTGGTTGTGGCTTAGAGTGTTGGTAGCTCCCAAGCTTGGGGATGAGCCTATTTAGCTCTATAGCAAGAAGGTAAGTCTGATGTCTAGTCCCTTTTGTGTTGAGTTTGGCTTGCATCGTGTCTTGTTTGCAGATTGGATCCTAGCAGACATTTCACTTGGCCTTTCCAAGGTAGACTGCATCCATAGGTCCGCAAAGGTCAGTGTGAACCCACTCCAACGATGTAGTAGCCCTCCTAGAGACAACCCTATGGAAGGGGCTGCTTATGTTACTTACCCCTCAAGCAATTGGGGCAACAAGTGTGTATGAGAGGGAAATGTAAAAGTCTTTGCATCTTTTTCCGTGAAGCCTGCCTAATAGCATCAAAGTTGAGATGCCCATATCGGCATACCAAAGCAGTCCAAGCTTGTGGGAAGTCCTCATAGCAAGGGTTGTGAGCATATAAAGCCCACCCTCCTATATACATGTCTAAAGAACCGCTTCTGTAGAAGCATCCTCCACAGTCATTGTATCCTATGTGAACACAACACGGTACCTAGCTATGTAAGACCATGAACAAAAAATAGGTTAAATCCCAAATCTGATACATAGAGAACTTTGACTGAAGAGTTTTGCTGATCTAGTAATAGGGGAATGCTCCTCACTCCACAAACGGGTACGGTATATAGAAGAGTTGTCACCAATGGTGGCAAATCCCTCTTTGGAATGCATGTCCTGAAAGCCAGCCCTAGCTTCCTTAGATCAGGAGCTATCTCATGGAGCAATAAGAAGTAGCTGACTATGGCACTTTCTTCTACAAAGGCTTATTACCACACCCTTTGTTCCATAGCTACGGAGGTAATTTGGCTCCACCATATGTTGGTAGAGATTGGGTTTCCACACACAAGTCCCACTCAGCTACGCGTGGATAATGAGAGTGCCTTAGCTCTGGCCAAGAACCCTGTGTTTAATGCTCGCATAAAACACATCAAGGTTCAGTATCATTACGTACAAGAGGGGATCATGGGTTCCGAGTTAATGGTGATCTACTATCCTACGGCAAACAATGCAGCAAATCTCTTCACAAAGCCTTTGCCCAAGGCTTCCATGCTTCATCACATGAGATTGTTGGGTCTTCAGATACTCGGAGGATTTGAGAGAGTGTGTTACATTGGTCGGCCAATTTGCTTGACTTCCAGCTATGTATAATTGGCCACTGGTTGGGGCAGATAACTCACTTTTCTACCTCATGGGTGCTCCGTCAAGTGGCTTCTCCTCCGTCATCGATTGCCAGTTGTATATTCTCCATCACCATCACAATCTCCGTCATCATCAATCGTGCTGTCATCATTACTCAACCTGATCCGATGCCCTCAATGACACCTTGGACTGCGTGCAGAGACTAATCAATCCTCTCCTATGTATTCAGCTTTATTCTTCAATCAATGCAGATTTCTTTCCTTCATCTCTTGTTGTCTTTCTCTCTCTTTCTCTCTGTGTTTGTGATACTCTTACATTGTGCAATCTCACAGTTGCTTGGCTGAAACAACCCTCAAATAGCTGCACAACTATTTAGTCTCTTCTAGGCATGTCACCAACTCTTGGAGGGTCTCTTGCTAGCTAGAAATGGCCTATCAATTGTTGCAACAGCAATGACAACCTTCTGTGTGTGTGTGTGTGTGTGTGTGTGTGTGTGTGTGTGTTGCTTGGCTGAAACAACCCTCAAACTGTTGTCACCAATTGTTTAGTCTCTTCTAGGCATATCACCAACTCTTGGAGGGTCTCCTACTAGCTGAAAAAGGCCCATCAATTGTTGCAACAACAATGGCAGTCTCCTCTCTCTCTCTCTCTCTCTCTCTCTGCCTCAAAAATGTTTTTCCCACTTGTATAGGCAAGTATTGCTAAGTGGCAACCTCTTCCAAAACGATTTTCACTAATAATTATTTATGGCTATTGAGAAATAATCTAACTAGCCAACAATTAAATTGGCTAGGCCAATTTATCACCCAAGTGATCCTCGGCACTCGTTAGCTCGAAACTATCATTAATTCATTATTTAATGCAAATTCCCTGCTGTCATTACTGATACTAATGGCTAATTAAATGTTCTAGGTAAAGTTTTGAGACCAAGTACCACCTAGTACTTGTCAAGCATAACTCATTACAACTTTTCCCTTTGGCACCAATTGATATCTCAAGGTTTGGGTCCCAAATTGCGAAATAATTAACTTGCATCTCACATGTGCAAGTCACATTTGCACATTTGATTAACTTTTAATCAAATACTAAGCAAAGCATCAAAATTTCATGTCCTCATGACACGAAGGGTTCATCAACAGTTTGCTAATACTAGCAACTAACACAACCCAAGAGAATGGTAACTTGGAGTGGAAAAACAGAAGTGTGATCGAGATGGCTCAAACTATGATGGAGCATCAACAACACCTTAGTATCTATAGGTTGCAGCAATAACCACTGCAATTCCTATCCTAAATCTGTCTCCCTTATCTGTCGTTGCTAGTATGACTCCTTTTGAGGCATATTTTAAACTAAAGTTAGATGTTTACTATTTCAAGATATTTGTGTGTGATGCCTATCTTCACATCTCCAAGAAGTAAAGGGATAAGTTAGAGCTAGATTCCAAGAGATAGATATTCATTGGCTACAACTCAAGTCACAGGGATACAAGATTTATGATCCTATCTCATGGAATGTCTATACGAGCCAAGATGTGTAGTACGTTGAGTTTCTAGCTCAAAGGGAGATAAGCAGTACCGATTCTTGGAGATCCATGTAATAGTTAGGCACCTCTGCCGATCTATGAAGCCTATGCCTCTTGAGGCTCCATCTACAAATGAGGAGGTTTGTAACCAGCCTTCCTTCTGTGGATGGGTGGTAATTTTCTAGTTACAATTTAGTTACAACAATAACATTTATTACAAAACTCAGAAATGCAAATTTAACTTACAATCTTGGACAATGGACACTCTCTTGGCCCATGAACTGGCACCCCTTCTTTTGGTATTTATTTAACTTAATTGAAGAAGAAGTTGATGTACAATGGGATTCCCCCAAATCCCTTTCCGTATTCCAAACTCCCCTTGCTGTTCAAAATGACAAGCTAGTCTTCAATCTAATTTGCCTCTTAATTCAGGCAATCAATTGGCCTTCACCTCCTTTGATGTAGATGGAAAACACCCCAAATTCATCCCTCCACTTGAATTTAAAAACAGTTTCAGCCTTGTTGAATCCCAATCTTGGAGCTTCCAATTTTTGACATGCTTCTCGAGGTTGCTACTAAACCCTTATTTCTGCACAAACTAGGATTTACAGTAGAGAAATCTGAAATTTCTTAGCCTCTGGTGATCTCAATGCTGTAATCTTCAAAGCAAAGACTGTAGAAAGGCTAAGAGATGAGAGAGAATGCTGAGGAGAGAGAAAATTCAGACTTTCTTCGCGAATAACTGAAGAAAATTTGTCACTTACTGCTGTTGTCTTGTCTCAATAACTTGTAGATGTAAAGAACTGAAGAACATCAATCATTTACTATTGTCGCCCTCTCTCAACATCCTATAGATGCTGTCATCTACTGTTAATTGGTCTTCTCTTGCCCCTTGCTGCCTCAAAAGGTCCTCCAATGGCTGCAAATCAAACCAATAGCATCTCCTCTCTCTCTCTCTTGCAGGCTGAATACACTAAAATGCCTCTCTCCAACCTCTTAAGACGTTTTTCAGTCTTGCATGGACATTTTTGACAAGTGACAGCCTTCCCAAGTGGTTTTTCCAACATTATCCATAATTAAGTATTAATTTTCAGTCTTTAAATACTGAAAAGTAATCTAATAATTACTTTGGCGCCCTAAAAAATAATATGACTGGTCAATAATTAAAGTGGCTAGGCAACTTTGATTTCCAAGTGCCTTTGCACCATCTTTGACTATCAGATTGGCATTAGGTGCCATTAAACGCCACTTCTCTAGTGTCACCAACTAACACTTATGGCCAAATGAATGACCTAGGCCAACAACTAGCACCAGATACGACCAAGTACCTGTGCAGCATAACTTATAGCAACTTTTGCCTTTGACATCCTGTGATTTGTTCGGGTCCCGAGCTTGTAAATTTACTTTAACCCCAGCTGCACCTCACATGTGCAACATTTACTTAATCATATGATTAAAAATTAATCCACATGTTAAGCAAGGTTTCAAAACTACATGTCCTCATTACAGCCCTACCCCTTGAAATCCTTGTAATTGTTCTCAATTGCAATGCCGAATGCATCAAAAGCAAAACAGTGGATTAGGATTTTTACAAGGCATCATAATTAACACAACATTGCGCATTGTTGCTCAACCATTCAATATGCCCAACGCATATTGAAAATTACTAGTCAATCATAACATAATATAATACTCGCAAAGAATCTTAAAAACATTGCCAAATTATCATGTGACATGTCTATTTTTCATGAGCTCAACTCATCTGGCAAAACGAAACCATAGCATAGCATAACTAAGCATAAACTATGGCTATCAATGGCATCATAACATATGTTGTTGTCCATGGAACCAAATGTAAACCATTGAAAATTGAGCATAATCTCATCATAAACTAATCACTTTCTGATCTGAGAGCTAATCACAAACTGTTGCAAATGTGACCCCAAACTGATCACAAACTCATTGCAAAAACTAACTAGCAATCAATGCAAAAATGGATGCAAAACTAATCCCAAAAGTAACCATAAATGGTTCTCAAGCTTATCAAAAACTAAGTTGAAACTTATCAGAATTTTTATCTCAAAATTGAGGCAAAATTCGTGCCAAATTGATCATAAGCTTATACAAAAGTACAGTTCCAGTGCTCGGGTAAAACTCATACTCATCTGCATACATCTCACAGTGATTAGTATACTAAGTAGTGACCTCATGGCAAGCATACTTTCAGCGCAGTACCTTGGACGCATGTTGAATACATTCGAGATCCACTACATATGAGAGCTGTCCATAACCGGAGGAATGGAAGTGCTACCTACCTCTTGAGCATCAGGCAATCCTCCAGACCCTTGCTCTATTGAACCTGATGAAGTCCCGAACTAAAGTCGGCTCTAACTGAAAGGCATTCAAAAAAAGCTGCAACAATTAAGGATGGCCTACCAAGTCATCCTCTTCCATCCATTTGGCATCCATTGGTGAATAATTTTGAAATTTCACCAAGTATCTCCTAGAAACTTTACCTTTGACCTTTCTTTCCTTGTGTATCAAAATTTGCTCAGGTATCAAAATCTCATCCAACTCCTCAACCTCGAACTGAATTTTAGCAGACATATCCTCTCACATATCACCATGAAAAGACCTCGACAAACTAACATGAAAGGCATTGTGTATCCGCCAATGTGGGGGTAATTTTAGTTGATATGCCACATCGTTGATCTTATCCAACACCTGGAAGGGCCCATATTATCTCATACTCAACTTCGGATACAATCTTTCTCTTCCTTTCATCTTTTTCAACCTTATCTTTTCAAAACGCAGCAATACATAATCACCCTCTGCAAACTGCAAAGTACGTCTGTGGCGATTAGCTACCCTCTTTTGCTTTTCTTGCGATCTCTAAAGTGCATATTTTATCTTTGCATAGGCTACATCCAAGTTTTTCACATAACGATCAGCCTCAAAGATCTTAACCTTAGTTTGCAGAATAAGTAGTACCTTCTTGCCACCCTCAACCACCTCAAATGGAGCTTTGCCCATCGAACTACGCACTGTGTTGTTGTAAGCAAACTCAACTAAGAGCAAATATTGCTCCCACTATGTCTTGCGGTCTGAAACATAGCACCTCAAAAGATCTAACACTATGAAATTTGCTTCCTCACACTGACCATCTGTCTATGGATGGAAGGATGATGAGAATTTCAGCATGGTGTCTATATTCTCAAACGTCTTCCAAAAATAAACTAGTCATCCAAGGGTCTCGATCACTAATGATCGACTCTAGCATACCATGATACTTAAAGATGTGCTGCAAAAACAATCGTACCGATCAACCTTCGTTTTCTTCCTCATCGGAATGAAATGGGTTTGTTTGCTAAACCAACAAATGATAGTCCATATCCCATCATTCCCTGTAGGTGTCTTAGGAAGCTCAAAAATCGAGTTCCTTGCAATGTTGTGCCAAGGCCTATCTTGAATAGGCAAGGGCTACAACAAACCCAGTATCTTTTGTCTATCATGCTTTATCTTCTAACATACGATGCATGTCTTAACAAATTGTTCTACATCATGCCTCAAAAATGGCCAATAAAAGAAATGCTCCACTGCCTTGACCATGGCATCAATACCTCTATGTCCTGTATATGGAGGAGCATGACTTTTAGTGATAACTCTAGGCCTTAACTGCTTTGTGACACATAGTTATCCATACATCATCAACAATCCATCTCTTAGCACAAAGTGTTCATGCCTTTGGCCATTGCAAAGCAGATCATAAACATTAGCAAAGTCTGAATCAACAAAATATTGCTCATGAAGGGATACAGGGCAATAAAAAGTAATAGGCAGCAATGCATTCCAAAACGTCTTATTATATTGCTTCAAATTCTTACATTTCTTAGTATCCAGCTTATTCATGATAGCTTATTCCAAGCTATCATAATGTCTACCTCAAGGGTACTTATCAACCAATTCAATGCAAACATTTGCTTGAATTGTATCCACGTTGAGGGTGCTTTACCTTGCATCAAAAGAGCGAACCGCCACTATAATGCATTCCCTTTCAAGAAAGTGGTTCCCTTTCAAATCTTCAAGGACTCCCTAAAGTTCCCCCTTGAATAGACTGCATCAAACTGTTGAATGAACGTTAAAGCTTTAAGGCTATCTTGTACACCACTGAAGGATTGAAACTTCATTGCTTTTCCACCCTCATCATAGTCTTTTGCTGCCCTTTCAGTGTCAAGTTATCATACATTGGCTGCCTGCAAGAAGGATACATTTGCTGAATTTACATCAAAACCAACACCAAATGGAGCATTTGCATGACCACCATTTATTCCTTGAGCCCCATAAGCATTAAGGGGTGCAAATGCAGTACCAAACATGCTACTTTGTGTCCCAAGCATCAAGCCAATGCTGCCATACATAGGGTTTTGTATATTTTCAATCATACCCGTATACATTGGGCCTTGCATACCATGTATTGGTTGTTGCATACCATAGGGATTTATGCCGTACATTCCCGTATGCCATCCTTGTCCAACCATAGCATGAAAAATCGTGCTTCCACCAAAATATCCTGGCTGCCCCATCATAGCATGCATGCCCAGCTGTCCAAAATCAATTGGATTGGCACTTCCATGATGGCCTTGTATTTGCATTCCTTGCCCCATAGGTACCAACGGTTTTATTTCATTAGCATCTTTGGTAGCTTCAAATGAAGGGTTCACAGTATCTTCAGTGCATCTTGCTGTCTTGAAGGTGTAAAAGACGTCTTCTTCTTCTTACCTTTGATGTCCTTCTTTGGAGCATTCAAAAATCGGGTAAATTGAGTATCCTTTGAAAATTTAGCAAAGAGATTTGCTGCTATCCTCGTTCGATTCTTGAACTGGTCATCAAATTCCTCTTCACTTTGCTGGTCATCAATCTCCTTATGCCCTAAAGGGCGTGCATCTTGCCCAACAACAACATTTTCAGCTTGTTGTCCATGGTCTAAGCCTTGTCCAAGGTCAAGCATTACATTACCTTCATTTCCATGTGAATGTTCATACTGAGAGCCATCATCACTGCTTGAGTCCATCTCACTATATGAAGATATAATGCTATGATTTCTCAACTAAGAGTAAAAATCAGCACTAGCACAAAGCTTTGGATTGCAATCACATGCCTCAGGCCCACCCAATCAAGGGATTGAGTGGTAATCCCGACGACGGAACCATGAAACCAGCCTTCCTTCCAAGGTGGTAATTCCCTAATTACAACTTAGTTACAGCAGTAACATTTATTACAAAACTGAGAAATACAAATTTAACTTACAGTCTTGGACAATGGACACTCTCTTGGCCCATGAACTGGCGCCCCTTCTTTCGATATTTATTTAACTTAATTGAAAAAGAAGTTGATGTACAATGGGATTCTCCCAATCCCTTTCTGTATTCCAAACTCCCCTTGCTATTCAAAATGGCAAGCTAGTCTTCAATCTGATTTGCCCCTTAATTCGGGCAATCAATTGGTATTCACCTCCTTTAATGTAGATGGAAAACACTCCAAATTCATTGATTTGCTGGTCCCTCCACTTGAATTTAAAAACAACTTCAGCCCTGTTAAATCCCAGTCTTGGAGCTTCCAATTTCTGGCACGTCTCCCAAGGTTGTTGCTAAACCCTTATTTCTACTCAGATTAGGGTTTACAGTAGAGAAATCTGAAATTTCTTAGTCTCTAGTGATCTCAATGCTGTAATCTTCAAAGCAAGGCTATAGAAAGGCTAAGAGATGAGAGAGAATGTTGAGGAGAGAGAAAATTCAGACTTTCTTCCTGAAGAACTAAAAAAAATCTGTCATTTACTGCTGCTATCCTATCTCAACAGCTTGTAGATGCAAAGAACTGAAGAAAATCAATTATTTACTGTTGTTGCCCTGTCTCAACATCCTATAGATGTTGCCACTGCTGTTGATTGGTCTTCTCCTGCCCCTTGCTGCCTCAAAAGGTCCTCCAATGGCTGCAAATCAGACGAACAGCATCTCCTCCGTCTATCTTGCACGCTGAATACACTAAAATGCCTCTCTTCAGCCTCTTAAGACGTTTTTCAGTCTTGCATGGGCATTTTCTGAGAAGTGGCAACCTTCTCAAATGGTTTTTTCAACATTATCCATAATTAAATATTAATTTTCAGTCTTTAAATACTGAAAGTAATCTAATAATTATTTTGGTACCCTAAAAAATAATATGACTCGTCAGTAATTAAAGTGGCTAGACAACTTTCATTTCCGAGTGCTTCTGCACCATCTTTGACCATCAGATTGGTGTTAGATACCATTAAACGCCACTTCTATAGTGTCACCAACTGACACTTATCACCAAATGAATGACCTAGGCTAACAACTTGTACCAGATACCACCAAGTACCTGTGCGGCATAATTTATAAAAACTTTTGACTTTGGCATCCCACGATTTCTTGGAGTCCCAGGCTCGTAAATTTACTCTAACCCCATTTACATCTCACATGTGTACTTAACCATGTGATTAAAAATTAATCCACATGTTAAGTGAGATTTCAAAAATACATGTCCGCATGACAAGTTTGCTTCGTCACCAACTTTCCCATCAGTGGAAGTTTCAAAGACTTCAATAGAAGAAAATGCGCGGCAAGGGGAGTATCGGCCTCCACCTCGTTGGGCTCATGAGACACTCCATGATACAAGATTGAGGGACTTCTCGAGGATGGCAGCCACAAGTTGGCCTACAATGATCTCAAAGGAACCAAGCATATTCCATCGAGCTTGTTTACACAAACTATGGTTTGATAACCCATGCCATGTAGGATAGGGAGCTAACATCAGTAAAGGAGCCGCTATCGTTTGATCATTGGTGGAAGGTCATGCAACGAGTGTTGGAGTCTATTGAGCAGAATGGCACTTGGTACATTGTGCATTGGCCTACTCATCACAAGATTATTAAAGTTAAGTGGATCCTTAAGACCAAGTACCTTGGTAACGGTACACACAACAAGCACAAGGTGCAGTTGGTTGCCAAAGGGCACATGTTGACTTTCATAATACTTTTGCTCTCGTAGCTTATATGGCCACCATTCGAACAATACTTGCTCTTGCTAGCCATAGGAGTATTAATAGTCATGTTTGTTATGCCTTGTCTCTTGCCTGTGAACCTAGTCAGACAAGGACTTTAGGAGCTCTGACCTATCTGTCACTTGTTTTGACGGAGGAGATTGCTCATTCTAAAGCAATCAATTTATTACACGTCAATGCATTTTCTCCTCCAATAGGGATTTTGTGTTCATTCTTGAGCAGATTTCTACAATCACATCTACTTAGCCTCTTTGTATGGAGCAGTGTGGACTTAGGACTAGAATCCCATAAGCACGATAGGAGAAGTGCTACCATCCAGTTTCCTATAAAGCATTGTACTTACTCTCTTTTCTAATGCAATGTCATAGTACTTTTGTCCTTCAGTAAAGTCTCTGTGTCATTATCAGTCTATACACAAGATTGTGTTTATGAGTCCAAGCTTCCATCTTGGAACCTAATTCACTTGTGTAACAGTCAGTCATGTCAGTGTCTTCATGAACTTACCCTTTCTCTTCCAACCTCCATAGCTTCCACCTCAAGCCATGTTCTACATCCATGTTTTTACATGGTATCAGAGCCATCATGAGCATGGCATACATCAGTTCAAATCAGTAAACCCCCTTTCCAACCTCTCTCCAACTCTGCTCAACTCAAGTCCAACCAATAAGTTCATTTTCTTACTCTATCTTCACCAACCTTCCATGGCAGCCATAGCCAGGCAGTACCAACCTTGCTTGGAGCCCTTATATCTCCACATCCAAGCACTATCTCCTCACGCTTCCTTTTGAGGACTTCTTCCCCACATCATGGCGCTTCTTCCTGTCACCTGCGACCTCGACATTAGGCTGTACATGGCCCAGCATTGTGAATTTTTCGGCCTGCTGCACAGAACTGCATCCACCCTGTTTGTACTCATCTCGTTCTCTATACACGTTGCAATTCAGGGCACTATCATAGGGTATTGATAGCCCATGAAGTAAGCTTCATTTCTATAAAAAAAGTTTTGGAAATGATGCACTACAGCTCCTGCAATTTGTGAAAAACCAGGCTGCCCTGCAAACCCTAACTGTGACTGCCATAGTCAAGAACTCAAAGCTTCATATTTCCATTATTTTCTCTCTCCTGACACTCAAACCAAGCCTCTACCACTCTGATCCATTGAATCTGAAGTTGTCCAACACTTTGTTCAGCATCAAATCAAGGAGGGGAGATTCTGAAGGTCATTCTGAAGGTCTCAAGCTTCGAGCCACAAGCATCAATATCTCTTGATACTATTCTAGTGTCTTTTGGCACTTGTGCTTATCAAGTACACTCAAGATCAAGTCTTCTACCGCTGAAATCTGAGAATTTTGAAGCTGATTTGCTACTGATCCTCCAACTCCAGCATGGGCAAGGACTCTCCGACAATTCGCTTCAAAGGGGTCGAGTTTCACACCTGGCAGACCCGCATCAAGCTCATCCTAATGAAGAAGGATCTTTGGGCCATCACCAATGGCAAAGAGAAGAAGCCTCGTGATGCGGACCTCGCAATCACTTGGCAAAAGAATGATGATAAGGCTCAATATCAAACAGGAGCTAGACGACAGCTATATCCACCATGTGGATAACCCTGATACTTCACATGATACTGTCAGAGTGTTGCGGTGCGGAAGCGTAGGACTGAGAGAGAGAGAACGCAGAGAGAGAAGAGAGAGAAAGAGACAGTGGAAGATGAAGATCTGCTGTATAAAGTGTGTTGTATACAAAGATATGCAGATATGTACACGGGCGCAGTGCGCTGGACTGCGTGTCTCCACCTCGACGATGCAACCTGCTGTTCACCTCGAAGTCCGCTGCAGTCTGCACTGTCTCCTGTCAGAAATCTGTGAACAGAGACGGAATCTGCGCGAGCCACCAGTCTGTAATCTACGAGCAGAAAAGTGTAGGAGACTGCTGAAAAACTCGGCTATAAATAGCCAGGATCTGGGCGCCAGAAAAAGACCTGTCGACTGCATTAAATGCAGCCGACTGATAGGAACAGGTCGGACTGCCACATGGCAGTCCGACTGCACCTGGACAGAATCTGTCCGACTGAACCTGGACAGGATCTGATTGCTAACGCCCCCTCTCAGAGCCTGGGCGGGGCAGAAGCCTGAGGGATCTGGAATGTCTCCGAAGTAGAGCCTGGGGAAGTGCCTTCGTAAACAAATCTGCAAGATTGTCCTCCGTCTTGCAGTACTCCACAGTGATGGTCTCATCCAGAAGCTTCTCGCAGATGAAGTGGTACTGGATCTCTATGTGCTTCGTCCGAGCATGAAAAACAGGATTCCGTGCCAAGGCAATGCAACTCTCATTGTCGCATTGCAGCAACGTAGGACGAGTCTGGGGGGAGCCAAGCTCTGCCAGCAATCGCCGAAGCCACACAGCCTCACATGTGGTGGAAGACGCGGCCCGATACTCCGCCTCAATAGACGAAAGGGCTACAGTGGGCTGCTTCTTGCTACTCCATGAGATAACACCTGCACCCAAGGTAAAACAATAACCTATAGTAGACCGCTTGTGGTCCACATCACCGGCCCAATCCGAGTCGCTCCAACCTGCAAGTACAAGATTTGAACCATCTGTGCCTGCTAGATAATGAATCCCTAAATCAGACGTCCCCCTCAAATACCGAAGTATCCTCTGAGCAGCCTGCCAATGCACCGTCTGAGGTTCACTCATGAACCCTGCCAAGAGCCCAACAGCAAAATAAAGATCAACACAAGTGTTGAGGAGCCAAATCAATGATCCAATCAACTGACGATAGCGGGAAGCATCCGCCATTGGAGAAGCTGAATGGGAAGTGGCCTTCCAGTTCGGATCCATACGAGTAGAAAGGGTCCGACAATCCTCCATCCCAAAAGAAACCAAGAGCTCCTGTACATATCTCTGCTGAGAGATGTGTCAGAGTGCAGCGGTGCGGAAGCGTAGGACTGAGAGAGAGAGAACGCAGAGAGAGAAGAGAGAGAAAGAGACAGTGGAAGATAAAGATCTGCTGTATAAAGTGTGCTGAATACAAAGATATGCAGATATATACACGGGCGCAGTGCGCTGGACTGCGTGTCTCCACCTCGACGATGCAACCTGCTGTTCACCTCGAAGTCCGCTGCAGTCTACACTGTCTCCTGTCTGAAATCTGCGAACAGAGACGGAATCTGCGCGTGTCACCGGTCTGTAATCTGCGAGCAGAGAAGTGTAGGAGACTGCTGGAGATGTCGGCTATATATAGCCAAAATCTGGACAAAACAGGGCGCCAGAAATACCCTTCGGTTAATGCAGCCGACTGACTGCACTGGTCGGACTGCCACATGGCAGTCCAACTGTGCAGTCCGACTGTACACCTGTCCGACTGCACTGCTGCCACCATACCTGCCCTGCTGCCCCTGATCAGGCTGTGATCTCTAACACCCCCTCTCAAAGCCTGGGCAGGGCAGAAGCCTGAGGGATCTGGAATGTCTCCGAAGTAGAGCGTGGGGAAGTGCCTTCGTAAACAAATCCGCAAGATTGTCCTCCGTCTTGCAGTACTCCACAGTGATGGTCTCATCCAGAAGCTTTTCTCTGATGAAGTGGTATTGGATCTCAATGTGCTTCGTCCGGGCATGAAAAACAGGGTTCCGTGCCAAGGCAATGCAACTCTCATTGTCACATTGCAGCAAAGTAGGACGAGTCTGGGGGCACCCAAGCTCCTCCAGTAATCTCCAAAGCCACACAGCCTCACATGTGGTGGAAGAGGCGGCCCGATACTCCGCCTCAGTAGACGAAAGGGCTACCGTGGACTGCTTCTTGCTACTCCATGAGATAACACCTGCACCCAAGGTAAAACAGTAACCTGTAGTAGACCGCCTGTGGTCCACATCACCGGCCCAATCCGAGTCGCTCCAACCTACAAGTACAAGATCTAAACAATCTATCCCTGCGGGGTAATGAATCCCTAAATCAGACGTCCCCCTCAAATACCGAAGTATCCTCTGAGCAGCCTGCCAATGCACCGTCTTAGGTTCACTCATGAACCCTGCCAAGAGCCCAACAGCAAAACATAGATCAACCCTAGTGTTGAGAAGCCAAATCAAGGACCCAATCAACTGACGATAGCGGGAAGCATCCGCCAAAGGAGAAGCTGAATGGGAAGTGGCCTTCCAGTTCGGATCCATAGGAGTAGAAAGGGCCCAACAATCCTCCATCTCAAAAGACACCAAGAGCTCCTATACATATCGCTGTTGAGAGATGAAGATCCCCCTCTAAGACTGATAAATCTCATGGCCCAAAAAGAAATGGAGTAGACCCAAGTCCGTCATCTCGAACGTCCGATGTAAAGCTGACTTCGTCTCTTGGACCTGCTGTGCATCATCACCTGTGACAATCAAATCATCAACATATAAGACAAAAAGCACACAACCATCCTCGCAAGTGTGAACATAAAGCTGCGGATCAGCCTTGGAACGTCGATATCCCAACTGAGACTGGAGGAACGAATCAATCTTCTCGTTCCATGCACGCGGAGCCTGCTTGAGGCCATACAAGGCCTTCTTCAACCTGTAGACTTTCCCATCTGAAGATCCAAAACCAGGAGGCTGCTCAACATAGATCTCCTCCTTTAAATCACCATTGAGGAAGGCCGACTTCACATCCAACTGGTAAACAGGCCATCTCCTATGGCCAGCCAAAGCAAGAACAGCTCTAATGGTCGCCATACGAGCTATGGGGGCAAAAGTATCATGACAGTCAATCCCTGGGCACTGTGCAAAACCTTTAGCAACAAGGCCAGCCTTGTGCTTATCCAAAGAACCGTCGCTAAGGTATTTGGTCTTGAAGACCCACTTGACACCAATCACCTTCTTATGCGGGGGGCAGTGCACGAGTGACCAAGTGCCATTCCTCTCAATAGCCTCCAACTCGGCTTCCATAGCTTTCTTCCATGGTGTGGACTGTAAAGCCTCCTTCACAGAGGTGGGCTCTTGATCCTGCATAACACGGGTCATCAAACAATAGTTAGAGCAAACAAGCTCCGTAGAATGTGCCTGGTGCAGCCGTGACCGCCGCGGACCATCCTGTGGTCCCCACTCCTCAAGAACCCCCTCAATCCCTAAATCACGGAGTGTGTCACGGGCCCAGCGAGGAGGAGGCCGAACCTCCCCTCGTCTCTCTCCATCAACAGAAGACTCTGGAATATCCACCGGTGGTAACTCCTCTGAGGTGACCGGTGGAACAGTAGACTCTGTGTCAGAAACAGAATCATAATCAAAAGGCACGGGCTCCAGTGGAACTGTAGGAGGAGCCCAACTCTCCCCTGGATCTCCAAGAACGGGATGCACCTCACCCGTTGAGATAGCCGGAACCTCAGCAAACCGCACATCGCGGCTAGTGTACACATCCCGCTTGACGGGATCATATAATCGATAGCCTTGGGATTGGGAGCTGTAGCTAACAAATACCTGTCTTCGGGAAGCTGCTTCAAATTTATCACGGTGAGCCTTGGGAATGTGAACATAGGCATCACACCCAAAGACCCGGAAGTAAGAAACATCTGGCTTCGTCCCAAAATAAGCCTCAAACGGGGTCATCCCTTCCACAACCGAAGTAGGGGATCGATTAAGGATGTGGACGGCAGTAGCCACAGCCTCGGCCCACAGAACCTGAGGAGTCTGTCGGTGCTCCATCATGGTCGATCACACTGCGGTTCTTCCGTTCAAGAATGCCATTTTCTTGAGGAGTGTTGGTATTGGCAAACTCCTGGTGAATTCCTTTATCTGCACAAAACCGAGCAAACTCATTAGAAACAAATTCACCGCCCTTGTCAGATCACAAGGTCTTCAACTTCCGGCCCGATCGGTTCTCCTCAAAGAGAAGCCAATCCTTGAAGTGTGAGAAAGCTTCTGACTTTAATGCCAAAAAATAGGCCCATGTCATCCTGCTGTAGTCATCCACGATCAGCATGAAGTAGAGCTCCCACGCAAGGACTCATTCCTCATAGGGCCACATAGATCCGTAGATACAAGCTCCATCGGTGAAGTAGACCGCCACGAAGCTGTGTGGGGAATGGCATCCCTATGCTGCTTCCCCCGAATGCAGGAGACACATGGCTGCTGGCTCACCACTATATCCGGCAACCCTCCAACAAGCTGTCCACGTGACGCCCTCCGAAGATAATCATAGTTCAGGTGACCAAACCGAGCATGCCATAACTCTGACTGTGACTGAGAGGTAAGAAGAAGAGTAGAGAGGGCGGTGGAAGACTTCAGTTTATAAATGCCGTTCTCCTCATATCCAGATGAGAGAACCTTCCTCGATCCACGATCAAGGACTCGCACCGTAGTACTGTCAAACTCCACCAAAAGGCCAAGGGAGCAAATCTTATGAACTGAAAGGAGATGGTACCCTAAGCCTGGTACATGCAAAACCTCTGAGGTATAGGTACCACCTCGTCCATCGAGAATAAGCTGCATCTTACCCCGACCTGCAATAGATACTGAAGAGCTGTCTCCAATGAGAATCTACCCACGCGAGGGTCGCAACTGGGCAACACCATCTAATGAAGGAGTCATGTGCCGTGAGGCACCACTATCAACGATCCACTCTCGAGCCTGGGGAGCCGTCATCGCAGCATCAGAAGCATTCGGTAAAGCGTCCTCAATGACAGCTAGATGAAGAAATGCAGCTGATGAGGGTGCAGCCACCGCTCCAGAATCCTTGGTGTCCTTCTTGTTGGTGTCCTTCTTGTCTTTGTCAGGGCAATCCTTCTTCCAATGGCCAGTCTTTCCACAAATATGGCATGTGGAGTCTTTGTCCTTGTCCTTCTTGGACTTGTTATCCCCCTTCTTCTTCTTTTGGTCCTTCCCCTTCTTCTAAGAGGCTTGACCTGTCAGCGCCTCCGACTTGGAAGCATTCTGTCCCTTTAACTATTCCTCTTGGTCCAAGACCATAGGAACTAACTCTTCCCATCGAAGAGTAGACTCTCGCCCCGAAGCAATAAGGGCAGAGTAAAATGTACCGAATCGTGGCGGCAACTGGGACAATAGTGTGATCGCCATGTCTTCGGAGGAAATCGGCTTCCCCACATTCTGAATCTGCATCTGAAGCTGCCTTAGCTTGTTAATGTACTCCAGTAGCGAAGAAGACTTGTTTACGGACAAGGTCCGCATCTGTACCTCCAAAGAAACCCGCTTCATAAGGGTCATCCGATTGTACATCTGATCAAGCTCCAGCCATATCTCCCAAGCCACCGTCAAGTGCTCGATGTGAGCGATCACGGCTGTAGTACATGATAGAAAAAGAAAGGAACGAATCCTGGCATTCAGTTTGTCCCAATGAGACTGAGCCTTGGCCAACTCCACACGAGCATCGGAAGAGAGTTTGGACTCATCTCTTACCGAGGGCCGGTCGATCTCCTCCTGTACCAACTCCGCCAAATCATAGGACTCAAGGATGGCCAACATCATGACGCGCCAAATGCGGTAGTTGCCGCCGTCGAGCTTCTGATCTGCAGGAAGAGCCGGTAAGACAGGCACCTTCCGGTCCATAATCGACTAGAACTCCAAGTCAATCTCTGTAGACATCTTCACCTGTAATGCCTTCACAAACGCAAAAGCAGCCCCCTCTGACTGGGAAAACTCAGCCTGCTAAGGCTCTTCCGCGTCCTGAACCTTCTTTACCTGCCGGAGGCGATGAAAAAGCAAAACCTGCACTTGTAGGCTGAAAACTCAAACTTCCTCCGCGTCAAACAACAGTAAACAGCAGCAAATCCACCACCTGGACTCCTTTCTTGCGCGCCCACACTCGCTTCAGCCTTGTTCCAAGGCGCAGCCCTCCTGTCTGCCCTTAAACGCAAAAAACACAAATTTGTGTCGCCATGGAAACTCCTCTTCAGGTTGATTCTGCGCTCAGTCAGCGCTCTAACACTGCTCTGATACCATGTCAGAGTGCAGCAGTGCAGAAGCGTAGGACTGAGAGAGAGAGAACGTAGAGAAAGGAGAGAGAGAGACAGTGGAAGATGAAGATCTGCTGTATAAAGTGTGCTGAATACAAAGATATGCAGATATATACACGGGCGCAGTGCGCTAGACTGCGTGTCTCCACCTCGACGACGCAACCTGCTGTTCACCTCGAAATCCGCTGCAGTCTGCACTGTCTTCGGTCTGAAATCTGCGAACAGAGACGGAATCTGCGCGTGTCACCGGTCTGTAATCTGCGAGCAGAGAAGTGTAGGAGACTGCTGGAGATGTCGGCTATATATAGCCAAAATCTGGACAAAACAGGGCACCAGAAATACCCTGTCGGCTGCATTAAATGCAGCCGACTGACTGCACTGGTCGGACTGCCACGTGGCAGTCCGACTGCACACCTGTCCGACTGCACTGCTGCCACCGTACCTGCCCTGCTGCCCCTGATCAAGCTGTGATCTCTAACAAGATGAAGATCCCCCTCTGAGACTGATAAATCTCATGGCCCAAAAAGAAATGGAGTAGACCCAAGTCCATCATCTCGAACGTCCGATGTAAAGCTACCTTCGTCTCTTGGACCTTCTGTGCATGATCACCTGTGACAATCAAATCATCAACATACAACACAAAAAGCACACACCATCCTCGGAAGTGTGAACATAAAGCTGCGGATCGGCCTTAGAACGCCGATATCCCAACTGTGACTGAAGGAACGAATCAATCTTCTCGTTCCATGCACGGGGAGCTTGCTTGAGACCATACAAGGCCTTCTTCAACCTGTAGACTTTCCCATCTGAAGATCCAAAGCCAGGAGGCTGCTCGACAGAGATCTCCTCCTCCAAATCACCATTAAGGAAGGCCGACTTCACATCCAACTGGTAGACAGGCCATCTCCTATGGCCAGCCAAGGCAAGAACAGCTCGAATAGTCGCCATACGAGCAGTGGGGCAAAAGTATCATGACAATCAATCCCTAGGCGCTGTGCAAAACCTTTAGCAACAAGGCGAGCCTTGTGCTTGTCCAAAGAACCATCGCTAAGGTACTTGGTCTTGAAGACCCATTTGATGCCAATCACCTTCTTATTCGGGGGGCGAGGCACGAGTGACCAAGTGCCATTCCTCTCAATAGCCTCCAACTCGGCTTCCATAGCTTTCTTCCATGGTGCAGACTATAAAGCCTCCTTCACGGAGGTGGGCTCTCGATCCTGCATAACACGGGTCATCAAACAATAGTTAGAGCAAACAAGCTCCGTAGAATGTGCCTGGTGCCTCCGTGACCGCCGCGGACCATCCTGCGGTCCCCACTCCTCAGGAACCCCCTCGATCCCTGAATCATGAAGTGTGTCACGGGCCCAACGAGGAGGCCAGACCTCCCCTCGTCTCTCTCCATTAGCTGAAGACTCTGGGATATCCACCGGTGGTAACTCCTCAGGGGTGACCGGTGGAACAGTGGACTCTGTGTCAGAAACAGAATCAAAATCAAAAGGCATGGGCTCCAAAGAAACTGTAGCAGGAGCCCAACTCTCCCCTGGATCTCCAAGAACGGGATGCTCCTCACCCGCTGGTATGGCCGGAAACTCCACAAACCGCACATCTCGACTGGTGTACACATCCCGCTTGACGGGATCATACAAACGATAGCCTTGGGACTGGGAGCTGTAGCCAACAAATACCCGTCTTCGGGAAGCTGCTTCAAATTTATCACGATGAGCCTTGGGAATGTGAACATAGGCATCACACCCAAAGACCCTAAAATATGAAACATCGGGCTTAGTCCCAAAGTAAGCCTCAAAAGGTGTCATCCCATCAACTGCCGAAGTGGGGGATCGGTTAAGGATGTGGACTGCAGTAGCCACAGCCTCGGCCCACAGAAACTGAGGTGTCTGTAGTGCTCCATCATGGTGCGCGCCATCTCGATCACACTGCGGTTTTTCCGTTCAAGAATGCCATTTTCTTGAGGAGTGTTGGTATTAGCAAACTCCTGGTGAATACATTTATCTGCACAAAAACGAGCAAACTCATTAGAAACAAATTCACCACCCTTGTCGGATCGCAAGGTCTTCAATCTCCGGCCTGATCGGTTCTCCTCAAAGAGAAGCCAATCCTTGAAGTGGGAGAAAGCTTCTGACTTCAATGCCAAAAAATAGGCCCATGTCATCCTGCTGTAGTCATCTACGATCAACATGAAGTAGGAGCTCCCTCGCAAGGACTCGTTCCTCATAGGGCCACAAAGATCCGTAGATACAAGCTCCATCGGTGAAGTAGACCGCCGCCAAGCTTTGTGGGAAATGGCATCCCTAGGCTGCTTCCCACGAATGCAAGAGACACATGGCTGCTGGCTCACCACTATATCCAGTAACCCTCGAACAAGCTGTCCACGTGACACCCTCCGAAGATAATCATAGTTGAGGTGACCAAACCGAGCATGCCATAACTCTGACTATGTCTGAGAAGTAAGAAGAAGAGTAGAGAGGGCGGTGGAAGACTTCAATTTATAGATGTCGTTCTCCTCATATCCGGATGAGAGAACCTTCCTTGACCCACAATCAATCGCACCGAATCACTGTCAAACTCCACCAAAAGTCCAAGGGAACAAATCTTATGAACTGACAGTAGATAATACCCTAAACCTGGTGCATGCAAGACCTCTGAGGTATGGGTACCACCACGTCCATCTGGAATAAGCTGCATCTCACCCCGTCCTGCAATAGATACTGAAGAGCTATCTCCAATGAGAATCTGCCCACGCGAGGGTCGCAACTGGGCAACACCATCTGATGAAGGAGTCATGTGCCGGGAGGCACCACTGTCAACGATCCACTCTCGAGCCTGGGGAGCCGTCATCGCAGCATCAGAAGCATTCGGTGAAGAGTCCTCAATGACAGCTAGATGAAGAAATGCAGCTGATGAGGGTGCAGCCACCGCTCCAGAATCCTCCGTGTCCTTGTTGGTGTCCTTCGTGTCTTTGTCAGGGCAATCCTTCTTCCAATGGCCAGACTTTCCACAAATATAGCATGTGGATTCTTTGTCCTTGTCCTTGTCCTTCTTTGACTTGTTATCCCCCTTCTTCTTCTTTTGGTCCTTCCCCTTCTTCTGAGAGGCTTGACCTGTCAGTGCCTCCGACTTGGAAGCATTCTGTCCCTTTAGTTGTTCCTCTTGGTCCAAGACCATAGGAACCAACTCTTCCCACCGAAGAGTGGACTCTCGCCCCGAAGCAATAAGAGCGGAGTAGAAAGTACCGAATCGTGGCGGCAACTGGGATAAGAGTGTGATTGCCATATCTTCGGAGGAAATCGGCTTCCCCGCATTTTGAACCTGCATCTGAAGCTGTCTAAGCTTGTTGATGTACTCCCGCAACAAAGAAGACTTATTCACAGGACAAGGTCCACATCTGAACCTCCAAAGAAACCCGCTTCATTAGGGTCATCTGGTTATACATCTAATCAAGCTCCAACCATATCTCCCGAGCCACCGTCAAGTGCTCGATGTGAGCTATCACGGCTATAGTACAAGACAGAAAAAGAAAGGAACAAATCCTGGCATTCAGTTTGTCCCAGTGAGACTGTGCCTTGGCCAACTCCGCACGAGCATCGGAAGAGAGATTGGACTCATCTCTCACCGAGGGCCGGTCGATTTCCTCCTATACAAGCTCCACCAAATCATAGGACTCAAGGATGGCCAACATCATGACGCGCCAGATGCAGTAGTTGTCGCCATCGAGCTTCTGATCTGCGGGAAGAGCCGGTAAGGCAGGCACCTTCCGGTCCATAATCGTCTGGAACTCCAAGTCAATCTCTGTAGACATCTTCACCTGTAATGCCTTCACAAACGCAAAAGCAGTCCCCCTCTGACTGTGAAAACTCAGCCTGCTAGGGCTCTTCCGCGTCCTGAAACTTCTTCACCCACCGGAGGCGATGAAAAAGCAAAACCTACACTTGAAAGCTGAAAACTCAAACTTCCTCCTCGTCAAACAGCAATAAACAGCAACAAATCCACCACCTGGACTCCTTTCCTGCACGCCCACGCTTGCTTCAGCCTTGTTCCGAGGCGCAGCCCTCCTGCCTGCCCTCAAACGCTGAAAACGCAGCCTTGTGTCGCGATAGAAACTTCTCTTCAGGTTGGTTCTGCACTCAGTCAGCCCTTTAACACTGCTCTGATACCATGTCAGAGTGTTGCGGTGCGGAAGCGTAGGACTGAGACAGAGAGAACGCAGAGAGAGAAGAGAGAGAGAGAGACAGTGGAAGATGAAGATCTGTTGTATAAAGTGTGCTGTATACAAAGATATGCAGATATGTACACGGGCGTAGTGCGCTGGACTGCATGTCTCCACCTCAACGATGCAACCTGCTGTTCACCTCGAAGTCCACTGAAGTCTGCACTGTCTCCTGTCAGAAATCTGAGAACAGAGACGGAATCTGCGCGAGCCACCAATCTGTAATCTGCGAGTAGAAAAGTGTAGGAGACTGCTGGAAAACTCGGCTATAAATAGCCAGGATCTGGCCGCCAGAAAAAGACCTGTCGGCTGCCGACTGACAGGAACAGGTCGGACTGCCACGTGGCAGTTCGACTGCACCTGGACAGAATCTGTCCGACTACACCTGGACAGGATCTGACTATTAACAAATACATGGAAGAGACTTGACACTTTGTTTGGTACACACTCTAAGTCATCAAAGTATGGTCTCTTGATTGAATTCTTCAAGCTTGACATGAAGTCCAACACACCTCTTGCAACACATTTAAATCACATGGAAGGACTTCTAACCCAGCTTGCAAGAATAGATTTGAAAATGAATGACAATATTAGTATTGGTGTTTTGCTTAAAAGTTTGCCTTTTGAATATAATAATGTATCAACAACCTTAATCAATATGCCAAATTCTAAGCTTGTTGATATCTAGGCATCACTGCTAGAGGAGAAAAAGAAATTGAAATCTAAAGAAGAACCAAGCACCTCTAGAGATGAACAAATGTTATATGTTGGCAACAGGTACAAAGGCAAAAAGGACCAGCTATTCTGTGATTTTTACAAAAGGACCGGACACACTGAAAAGTTCTGCCATACCAGAAAGAGGTCCTAGAAGGCATATCTTGCTACAGTGAAAGAAGAAGAAGACCATGGAGCAAAGGAGGAAGAAGAAGAAAAAGACCACCAAGATCAGAAGGACAAGCCTCACCAGTCCTTCTATTCTCACTATTCTGATAGACTTTTTTAGCTTTGCACCACCTACCCCAAATGCCTCTATCATACGCTTGTAAACTCCTCATGTAGCCTTACACTACAACCTCTATACACTTTGTGAGGCACCTGTTATAACCTCTGGATATCCACCATGTTTGTGGTATCCACACTTAGCCTTTTCTGCAATAGCCTCTAGTGTTTTGCCATGTTTATGGTGTGCCCACACTTTGCAAGTGTTGCTCTCACTAAAGCCTCTACACAAATAGTACTTCTAGTTGTGATTGAGGAGGGGTGTTGAGATTTCTGTAATCACACCTACTTAGCCTCTTTGTATGGAGCAATATGGACTCAGGACTAGAATCCCATAAGCACAGTAGGAGAAGTGCTACCATCCAATTTCCTATAAAGCATTGTACTTGCTCTCTTTTCTAATGCAATGTCATAGTACTTTTGTCCTTCAATAAAGTCTCTGTGTCATTGTCAGTCTATACACAAGATTGTATTTATGAGTCCAAGCTTCCATCTTGGAAGCTAATTCACTTGTGTAACTCATATCAGTGTCTTCATGAACTCACTCTTTCTCTTCCAACATCCATAGCTTCCGTCTCAAGCCATGTTCTAGATCCATGTTTTTACAGCTTCTGCATTTCCCAATCTACCACCACCTGCCCAATATTATCCTTGCCAATCAAGATTTTTTGTGACCATCTAGTTTTCTTTTTTTGGAATTTATTGTGCTATGACTAGCATTAAACAATAGTCGGTCAATTTTTTGGCACGCACAAGGTGCAATTGGCCAGATTTAGGGATCCTTGGCTATATATAGCCTGCCCCTCCCACACTTGGCAAATCACCTTCCTCCTTCCTTGGTAGGTATACACTCCAATTCCATCATCTTCCTCCGTCTCTCGTGTTGCTATCATCATCAACCTGATCTGGTGCCCTCAATGACGCTGTGGGTCGTGTGCAGGGACCGATCAGTCCTTCTATATTTAACATTTGTTCCTTGTTCAGTGCACGTTTCTTTTCTTCTTTCCTTGTTTGCAGACACACACACACACACACACACACTCTCTCTCTCTCTCTCTCTCTCTCTCTCTCTCTCTCTCTCTCTCTCTCTCTCTCCTTCCATTGAACTCTCACATGGTATCATCGCCACATGAGAGGACACAACTATGTGGAGCTGCAGCACTCCTATTGCTGGGGCAGCCACTCCAAAGTATAGGCGACCATCCCAAACTACTCCTAACACCTCCCAAGTCTGCATTTTGCTGCCATGGAGACAATTTCCTTGCAGATAGCATGTTTCCTCCCCTCTTTCGTGCGTTTTTCTGTCAGCTCTTGTCTACATCAACAAACACAAACTTTCATGGAGCAGGCGACTAACTAGATCAGCACAGGCAACAAGTTTCTACATCATCGTTTTCAACAAATACAGCCTTTTTTTGGGCAAGGAACAATTATTTTCCTGCAGCGAACCATCTACATCGAACCCTTCATGATCTTATAGCTACTTTCCACTGTTTGAGGGCCTGTCTAGTCCAAACACAATCATCATGGGTGATTCTTTTGCATGATATTGAAGATGCCTTACAACCAATTTCACCGCTTTGATGATACAAATGAGGAGCCTTCTCAACACTCCTCCAAACGGTGGCGAGATTATCGTGAAGATTATCATGCGAATTGTGAAGAACGGAGATAACCTAGCCCATTTGTTCGATAATCCTCTCCTCCCCATTCTCTCCATGTTTCTCAAAAGGCCCATTTTACTAGCCTCAAAATGCCATCCATAGCATCCTCTATACAAGTGTCAGTACTCCCTTCTCTACCCAAAGACAACCAACTTGATGGTTCAAACTACTCGCTTTGGTCGCGTAAGGTGGAGTGTAAATGGAGGATCCCATCGTTGGATCATTGATGGATCGTGTAGCCTTATGGAATCATCTCAACTCTAGAGCCCGATCTTTCCTCCATGAGCTTATAGGATTATGACCTTGTGCATGGGTGCAAGTTGCGGCAGCTAGCAATAAAAATATGGACAAAGCTTGTTTCTTTGTACCATCAAAAGACATTTGCCCACCAGATTACTCTTAAGAAGAAATTACGAATGCTCCTTGATATTGATGATTCTCGTTCCATGAAGGATCATATCAACACGTTGGAGGATACGAGGGATGAGCTTACATCCCTTGGCAGGATGATCTCTTCAAAGGATATGGCCATGATTCTTTTGACTTAGCTGCCGTCCCCCTGGTTTGATGTCTTCTACACCAGCCTTCTTACATCGAGGACCCATGAGAAGGTGCACGCCCTGTTCTCAAGCCAGAGGTACAACAGCATTATGACCCGAATCAATGTACCTCTGCTTGACAGCATTGCGGCGCAATTGCTGGATGAGGTGAACCTTAATGGGTTCGTGAGAAAGATAATTGAGGCTTCGGTGAAGGCCCTAGCGACAGGAGGGAGAGCCGTGGCAAGAGAGTCCCCGTCATCCCGATCGATCGCAAGGCATCATCCTCCAAGGCCTCCACTACCCTGCTATACCAGCCCCAAACGGATGCACCAACAACAATAGGAGCATCAGAGACTGTGATCTTTAGGAGAAAGTGCATCAGCAGCAATTGCCAGCTTCCCAAGGTCAAGAATATGCAATCTCCATCACCAAAATGGTCTCCAATGGCTGGGAAAAGGCCCCAAAAGCTGGCAGCAACAGTCCAACACCTCTTCCCAATAGCTCCAAAATGAAAAAACGAGATTTTCCTCTTCCTTCAGCCCTATTCAGCCTTTCCCCTACTTGCATGGGAAAGTTTTGCCAAGTGGCAACTTTCTTAATCCATTTTCAGCAATTTCCAGTCATTTAATTAATTTTCAGAATTAATTAATTCTGAAAATTAATTCAGCCCTTAATCCATGCTCAGAAAATTGACCTTGCCCATCCAAAAATTAATTGGCTAGGCCATTTGCAACCCAAAGTGGTCCCATGCATTAATTGACCCTTGGACAAGTATTAATCCATTAATTAATGCCTAGTCCCTAGTGTCACCACTGACACTTAATGACCAACTAATGATCCTAGGGGCAAACTGACAACAAAATTCACCTAGAATCTAACAAGTGTAACTTGCTACAACTTTTGCCTTTGACACCCATCTTTTTCATAGGGTCCTTCGGCCTTCAACTGTGAAAAAGTAGCTTGCACCTCACATGTGCAACACATGTGCATCTTTTAATTGCACATTTGATTAATCCTTTAATCAAATGTCAATTAAACATAAGCAAAGCATCAAATTTTCACGTCCTCATGACAGGGGGTATTAGCAATCATGTTTGTCATGCCTTGTCATCTCCTGGCTGTGAGCCCCAATATGAGTGAGACGAGGATTTTGGGAGCTTTGACATGTCTGTCACTTGTCTTGATGGAAAAGGTAGCTCATTCTAGAGTAGTCAATTTATTACTTGTCAGTGCAATTTCTCCTCCAGTTGGGATTTTGTATGCATTTGCCAAGCAATTTCTGCATTTCCCAGTCTGCCTTCACCTGCCGGATATTTTCCTTGCCAATCGGGATTTTTTGAGGCCATCTAGTATTTTTTCTAGCATTTATGGACCATGACCAGCATTAAATGCTGGTTGGTCAGTTTTTTTGCATCTACAAGGTGCATCGGCCAAATTTGGGGATCCTTGGCTATATATAGCCTGCCCCTCCCACACTTGGTAGATCATCTCCCTCCTTCCCTAGCAAGAGCACACTCTAACTCCGTCATCTTCCTCTGTCTCCAATGTTGTCATCATCATCACCCTAATCTAGTGCCCCCACTAGCGCCATGTACGGATTGATCAGCCCTTCTGTATTCAGCATTTTCTTCCTTGCTCACTCTAAGTTTCTTTTCTTCTTTCCTTGCAAATTCTCTCTCTCTCTCTCCCCCCCTTGTTCCTTCTTCCGTTGCACACTCTCACAAGGAGATGGATGATGTACCAATTGGATGTCAAGCCCACATTCTTGAATGGCAACTTAAAGGAGGAGATCTATGTTGAGCAGCCTCCTAGATTTTCTTCCTCAGACGGCAAGGTATACTAGTTGAAGAAGGCCCTCTATGGCCTCAAACAAGCTCCTCATCCTTGGAATGAGAAGATAGACTCATTCCTTTGGGATAAGTTAGCATATCGGAGATGCGTATCCAATCCAAATTTATACGTCCACACATCAGCTGGAAGGCACACGGTGTCTGTGCTTCATGTGGACAATCTCATCAGGACAAGTGGCCATGCCCGAATGGTCAAGTAACGTAAGAAAGCACTCCGTGAGAAGTTTGAGTGACAGACATGGTGCCTCTTCATTTCTTTCTAGGTCATGAGATATGGCAAACTGAGAGGGGATCTCTCTCTCCCAACAGCAGTATGTGCATGAGCTCTTGACCACCTTTGAGATGTATTTTTCGCCAGTTTTGGGTGGCAGTCAATCAGTTTTCTGATGGCTCTGTATTTACATTGCTGCTGCCTTCAGGGCCAATTATTCACTAGATTCATTCGCCTCCATTCTCTCATTCATTGCCTACTCTCTCAACATTCTTCTATCACATTCCAGCACCCTCAGTAATGCAGTCCAGCAGCATGCAGGGGCTGACTGTTGCGGCCTTGTATTCAGCATTCTAATCAGTGGAGTTTTGTTCATTCTCTCTCTCTGTTCTTTTTGTCTCCCCCTTCCCTTCTCTCGCCGTGATTTACTTCCACTCTGCACTCTTACAAAGTTGCCAAGTTTGTTGGTGGATTATATGGACACCATGCAACTAGCACCAACAACATAAGTGGAAAGGTGATGTCACATGCACCTGAGAGCACTTGGGCCACACAACATGTCTGGACAGGTAAGAGTGTGGAAGGTCTCACAAGTCAAGTTAGACTGGGCATATTAGGCACAATTGCATCTTGGTGAGCTTAAGCCAGGCTAGCGGTGACCCTTAGCTACCAAGCAGTTAGCCAATCCCTTGTTACCCACTTGAGTTTGGGATGACTTGATTTAGAACTTATTATACTCTAATTTCAGTGAGGGTCTAAAGCCAGAATTCAAGAGTCAGTCCCCATAAGTGCTCTTCAGGCCAGCATTTTTTTCCATTTTGCATTGCCAATATCAGCCCTGCAATTGACAGCTTGCTGCCTGTTCCAGTCACCAATTGTGCTCAGCTTCAGCATTTTCTGCCAGTGTTTCAGCAGCCGGCTTGCAGTCCACCAGTATGACAGCTTCCTACTCCTTTAAGGGCAGTGTGGGTGTTTACAGCAGCACCGGGTTCCAGCACCCAGCCCCTCCCTTTCAGCCTTCATTCCTCACACATGTACATGATTGCATAATCAGCTGGTCACTCCAGAGCAGTCCTCTCAACAGAAATTTCTCTGTTTTCATTGGGATGCCACCCTTGCCTGAGCTAATTGGAATCTTTCTGAAACTGCACTTGGAATGCCGAGTGTAAACGATTTGTACAGTATATGCAAATGGTTGTACCAGGCATGACCAAACTGTTGCAAGTAAATGGCTATATAATACATACAATACCCTCTCATGACCATACCGTTGCAAGCAAACGGTTGCAAACAAACCAAATGGACCGGCACTACAGTCAATTGACATTAGCTTGGGATGACCCAATTGATTAAGCATTTACTGCTCACAATGCTGTTTTCTCCCCGGCTTCAAATGCTTGCTTCGCTTGTTGTGGGAGAGAGAGGCAACAGGTTCATTCTTATACTAGAGAGTAGCGAATCCAGCTATGGCAATCGACCAGTAATTTGTGGCATAGCCTTCTGAGATGTATCGAGACGCCGTATGCAAACATCTGGTTATATTGATTGACCAATCATATGGATTGAGATCTTTCATGGAGTTTTTTCTTGCTTTTCATCAAGAGCTCACAAGAATACCAAAAATTTTATGAGAATTTCCATTTGTTGGTTGCTCTCCGGAACTCACCAGAATACCAGGCGTGACGAGGAGAGTGCAGAGAAGCTGGCCAGGCTGGATGTGATCGATGGAGAGGCCGTGGCAGACTAAACTTTCATGGAAGCCCGGTGCTTCTTGCTCAGGGTAGACAGGCATGAGGGTGGAGATCTTGGCCAACCAGGCTTCGCCCAGGTTCACGTTGGTAGGAGGACCATCAAGCCACAGAGGATCCGCCGTTGGCACCATATTTGCGCGCTAAGATTGTTGGCTATGGCGCTTCAAGCAGTAGCGGTCTCTGACGAGATGGAGACAAAAGAAAATCAAGGCGATTCGTGAACTATTTTGTAAATGCACAATGCGTGGTTTGCAAACTTGCAAAGTTCATTTTGTGATTTCGTGAGCAAACGAAAGCGGTCGTGTGATAGTCCTGCTAATAATCGTGTGTTGCACGGTTTGCAAATTTTCAAAGCTTTTGTGAACGAAGGTTTGCTCGGAAACTAAGACATACTCTATGTGATCACACGGCCACTTCCTTTTGTTTATCAATATATACTAGTGTTTCGCACTAGGCCGTTTCGTGGCAATTTCGCTGCCTCAAAGCGGCAAGCGAAGTTGCCGCCGTCATATGGCAACTTCGCTCAACAATCAATTTCTTATATTTCTCTCTCTTCTCTCTCTCTCTCTCTTTCTCTCTCTCTCTCTCTCAAATCCCCTGTCTAATTCTCTCTCTCTCTCTGACTTCTATTTTAGTTTTTTTTCTCTTGGTTTTCTCTCTCTCTCTCTTTCCTTTTTTTCTCTCCCCGCTTTTCCTCTCTCTCTCTCTCTCTCTCTCTCTCTCTCCTTTTTTATTCTCCCCCCTCTCTCCTCTATTTTCCTTCTCTCTCACTCTCCTCTTTTTTCCTTTTTTCTTCTTCTCTCTCTCTCTTTTCATTCTCTTTTTAAATTTTTTATTTTCTCTCTCTCTCTCCTTTTCTTCTCTTTGCACTTTTCTTCTCTCTCTCTCTCTCCTCTATTTTTTATTATCTCTCTCTTTTTAAATTTTATCTTTTCTCTATCTATAATTCTCTCTACATGGTCTCTCTCTCTCTCTTCTTCTTCTTATTTCACTTTCTTCCTCCCCCCCAGTCTCTTTTAAAGTATGTAAATTTTATATTTTTTTAATATATAATTCTCTCTTTATGTTTATATTCTCTCTCTTCTCCTCTCTCTCTCTTTTTCTTATTCTCCCCTTTCTCCTAATTTTCCTTTTTTTCTTCTCTCCCTCTCTCTCTTTTAAATTTTATCTTTTTCTTCTCTCATTCTCTCTCTTTTAAATTTTATATTCTCTCTTTTTCTCTCTTCCCCCCTCTCTCCCTTCCTCTCTCTCTCTTAAAAAATAATTCTTCTCTTTTCTCTTTTCTCTTTTTCCCTTTTTTCCCATCTCTTTTCTCTTTTCTCTTTTTCCCCATCTCTCTTCCTCTTTTCCTCTCTCTTTTTCTTATTCTTCTTCTCTCTCTCTCTCTCCCCCCTCTCCTCTCCTTTCCTTCTCTCTCCTCTTTTTTCTTCTATCTTTAAATTTTTTTTATTTTCTCTTTCTTTTAAATTTTATCTTTCCTCTCTCTACAATTCTCTCTGTGTTCAAATTCTCTCTCTTCTTCTTCTTATTTTCTCTCTCTCATTTTCTTCTCTGTCTCTGTCCCCCCTCTCTCCTCTCTTTACTTTTTTTCTTTTCCTCTCTCTCTCTCTCTTAAATTTTATATTTCCTCTCTATAATTCTCTTTCTCTCTGTTCCCTCCCTCTCCTCTTTTTTCTTTTTTACTCTTTCTCTCTCTCTCTCTCTCTCTCTCTCTCTCTCTCTCTCTCCTTATTTTAATTAAAAGAAAGTTTATTTTTTTTCTTTTTCTTTTCTCTTTCTTTCACATTTTATCTTTCCTTTCTCTATAACTCTCTCTTTGTATTTAAATTCTCTCTTCTTCTTCTTATTTTCTCTCTCTCATTTTCTTCTCTCTCTCTCTTCCCCCTCTCTCCTCTCTTTTCCTTTTTTCTTTTCCTCTCTCTCTTAAATTTTATATTTTCTCTCTCTATAATTCTCTTTCTTTCTTTTAAATTTTATCTTTCCTCTCTCTATAATTCTCTCATTGTGTTCAAATTCTCTCTTCTTATTTTCTCTCTCTCATTTTCTTCTCTTTGTCTCTCTTTCCCCCTCTCTCCTCTCTTTTTCTTTTTTCTTTTCTCTCTCTCTCTCTCTTAAATTTTCCCCCTCTCTCTCTCTCTCCCTCCCTCTTCTCTTTTTTCTTTTTTGCTCTTTATATATATATATATATATATATATATATATATATATATATATATATATATATATATAACAAAAAGTTTACATTAAAAAGTTTAATATGAGAGAGAGAGAGAGAGAGAACCTAAGCCCTACGCATGAGAGAGAGGGGGGAGGGGGAGAAGAAAAATGTTTAATTAAAAAATGACTATTCTCTTTCCTCTTTCTCCCCCTTCTCTCTCCGTCTTCTTCTTTTTATCATTCTTCTTCTTCGTCTCTCTCTCTCTCTCTCTCTCTTATTCTATCTCCTTCTCAAAGTGTGTGAAAAACTATGTTCGAAAAACTTTAAATTTAAAAAACTTTTAAAATGTTTAATTAAAAAAGTATAAATTAAGAAGTTTAATCTGAGAGAGAGAGAGAGAGAGAGAGAGAGAACCTAGGCCCTACACATGAGAGAGAGGGAGATGAGGGGGGAGGAATTTAAATAAAAAGGGGATGGGGAAAAGAAAGAGAGAGATTATAAGTGAGAGAGAGGAGAGGGGGTTTTAATTTTAAAAAGGGAGGTGAGGGGGGGAGGCTTTAATGAAAAAAGGGAAGGGGAAGAGAAAATGAGATATTACACTTGAGAAAGAGAGGAGGGGAGGGGGTTTTGATTAAAGAAATGAGGTTTGGAAAAGGGGGTAGGTTCGGAAAGCCCTCTGGAGGTTCGGGGCTTTCCGAACCTATAGCTAAAATAATATAATAGTAAGATGAACTTTGTGTATGTGTGTGTGCACATGTGTGTGTTGTTACACTACTTCCACCCCTTTTGTCATTCATATCAATACAATTGTCATCTATTTATCTCGCATAAGTACAATAAAAGCAAAATGTTCCTCGCAAATTTCATGTAAAAAGATATAATTTGTATATGAGCAAAATGACATAATTTTTCAAGTAGCACTGTTGCTTGCCTTTGTTGGTAGAATAGTAAGGGGAATGTGAGTACATGGCAAGCGCTTCACAATTATACTCGTGATTGATTTCATAGCCATTTTAATATCAAATTATACTTGCCTTTGTTAGCAGAACATTGAGTGCAAGTACATGGAATGTCGCTTCACAATCATACTCATAATTGATTTCATGGCCACTTCAATATCAAATATTTGAAATTGTCATCCTAGTGAGGTTACTCAATTGAGTACTTGCAACAACAATTACAAAATTAAGGGTATGTTATGTCTTAGAAATGCATTGATAGGCACCAACATGCCTAGCATGAGTAAGAGCATGAAAGGTGGAGAGGGAGAGAGAGAATCATTATAGCTATTTCTTAACTATAGCTTTTGTGTTACCCCATCCACATTGGGTTTAAATTTAATATTGTTTGGCAAGTATTTTTATGTCTATACATGTGGGATAATATATGTAAAACTACTATTCTTTGCATAGTTTTCATCTCTATTGGGATACCCTCATTAAGAATCAGTCCACATATAGACATGTGTAACATATCAATGTGTATGTATGAGACTATTGTAGGTGTGTTTTTAGGTTTTGCCATTGTGTAGATGTATCCAAAGGCTTCTATCTCTCTCCTAAATAAACTTGCCCTCTCATGCTACTTGTCCTCACATATATATGCAATCATGCACACATGCAAACCCTATGTGTATATATGTGTGTAAAGTTTTAGGAACAACATGTGAGGGTGAGAGATTCAAGTCAATATATCATGCACTTACAAAACCATAAACTCAACATTGCAATAAGCTCATAAAATAGAAAGTAACATGGAAGGGCAAGAAGCAAGCTTTTTTGGGCAACCTCCATTTCTTATTCCACTAGTCCACTTATTCTACCCCTAGATATTTCCACATCCACCACCACCGCCACCACTACTACCACCATGGTTACCTCCACCACCGCTGCCACCACTACCATTACCCTCAACGCCTCCACTACCACCACCACTACCTTCACTTTGTCTATCTCTCTTTCTCTCTCTGTTATCACTCATTCTCAGTTTCTCTCTCTACATGCATATTCTTTTTTTTCTCTTTCTTTGCTCAAATAGTACTCTATCTCGTGTAAATGATTCTCTCTCTCTAGTATACAACGTGGATACATTCATGCGTTCACCCTGGAATGGTACATCACGGCCCTCACCTGTGTGTGTGTGTGTGTGTGTGTGTGTTTCTCTCTGTACTTGCAATTTTTCTCTCTACATTATTTCTCTCTTTGTGTTGTGTAAGCACCTATGCATACATATATACATACATACATATATAAATCTGTCACTCACTCACACACACACACACACACACACACACTCTCTCTCTCTCTCTCTCTCTCTCTCTCTCTCTCTCTCTCTCTCTCTCTCTCTCTCTCTCTCTCTCTCTCTCTCTCTCGTGCATGTGATCAATTTACATTGTATAATAATGCCTCAAATCTAATTACAACACGTGTTGTAACAAACACTTCCCTTAAATCATGAATATGCCTCTCTCTCCATCACTCACACACACACACACACACACACACACTCTCTCTCTCTCTCTCTCTCTCTCTCTCTCTCTCTCTCTCTCTCTCTCTCTCTCTCTCAATGCGGTTACTCTGTATCATTAGAACTTTAATTGCAATGAATTGATAGCTCTCTCCCCTTCCCCCACCCCTCTCTCTCCCTTTCACATCTTTCCCCAACAATGAATTCAATACAAGACAATTCATACAAGCAATCCGAGTGTACATTTATATTGCGTTAACTTTTGGCAATAGTGCTATTGCTTAACAAACTGTGAGAGAGAAAGTCACCAAAAACTTGTCAAAATTTTAACATAAGCTAACCAAGTGAATTTTATGACAGTATTTTCTCGACAAAATAAAATGCAGCTATGCTAAGAGGTAGTGTTGGCATTGCATTGCTAGTCATAATAAAGTTAGTGCTGAAAAAGTTCTTATGCTTCCAAATACAAGGTGCCAGTTTTCTTCAGTGAGTATAAGTTGGTGTATAAACATGTTTATATTTGTATCCATTCCAAACACTAGAAGCTACACATAGTACAGGTGCTTGCATGCCAAATATACTTTTCATTTTGTGACATGATCCATGAAATCCCAACAATTACATGTTGGATTCTTTGCAATGTTCATATCATAACACTCCTGCAAGACACTTGAGTTAGGTGTCTCTAGTTTAAAAAGCTTATGCTTTAAGGGCTTCACCACTATGTGGTCCCTCCTCACAATTGTATCTAGAGTCAATGCCAAGTGTATCCTTTTCCCAGCAGCCTGTGAAACACCTCTCTAATATTTACATGAGCCCTTGTTAGCATCCATTTCTTGTATTTCCTTTTGTAAAACAACCCACCACTCTCCAACATGTGGATTTCTTCTGCTGTCAAATTTGTGCCTCATGCCACTAGCCAGACTTGTGAAACTTTGGGCAGTGCACGATGAATGGAAGAACAAAGGTTCCATGTATGGCCCACACTGTCATTATAGAACCACATGAACTAGTGTTGCATTTCATGTTGATTGGTAGCTTCTCCTCATGAGTTGGACCCCTCCACGATGCCCCACAATGAAGGTGTAGCACCCTATGTGTCGTGTTTTTGATTGGTTTTTATGCATTTTCCATGTCTAGCTTCCAACCATCCTTAATATTGCAATGACTGCGAGCTAGAATCCTTCTTATAGCCCAAACGATGTCATGAAGGACTGTCTCCACCACCATTTCCTGCAATGAATTTGGTGATACTGCCCTTGATTGGTTGGAAGGCAAAGGGTCCTCAAAGTTTAGTTTTCTTGTGCTCTTTCTTCTAGGTATACTTTTAGTCACATACTCAAGCATGTGAGAGGCATGTGCTTCCTCTGACCCCACTTTTCCATCAATCTTATGTTTCCTCGCTACAGTCACATTGTCCCCTCAAAATCAGGATGTTGATGCAATTTAGTTCTTCTTGTCACCTCCTCATCCATCCTTGTTGCTACTTGAGGTGTGGAGCTAATTCCTTGTTGTAGTTGACTCAAAAGCTTCTCTTCACTAACACATGCATCATATAAGCCAAATCACTAACACATGCATCATACAAGCCAATACATCCTTTAAATCCCTCCCCTACCAACCAACTTGCATACATTGGCTTTGTTAGTTTCGTGGTTGGCATATGAGCAATGTCCTCCACTACCTGGACAAATATAAAGATGAGAGGGTACGGAGAATGAGAAAACAATTGCACCACACATCACATCTTACTATTACGAATTAGTTGTACCCCAACAAAGTGTCACCTCCAACGTGGATATTTGATATGCTACCAACTAAGCTAACAATCCATTGCTAGAACATTGCAATCCACAGCTTTTCCTAAGGCCCACCAAGCCTGAATGATTTGATATTGCATTGTTGCATCATCTTTCGTGGTTGCACACCTCCACATATGTGGCACAAACGCTTGTGCTGGTCTTGGAAACTCTAGTGCACATACTATGATGTGTATATTTAGAGACTTTGTTTCCAACGAAATAAGCAAGTTCTCTCACTTCCTTGCATTATGTTGTCCAAACCACTATTGAACACTATGTAGATGGCACTCTAGTTTGCAATTGCCTCATCTGCCATGAATCCTAAAAAATTAGCGCTTGGGTGGATACACTTCATTCATCTTATCTAGAAAAGTGCATGTGCATCTGTATCCTCTTCCTTCATCTCATATATTGCTAGAGTTATTAACTCTTGTACACTACAGAAACACAATACAGAAATTGAAGATTAAGAAGAACTATGTTCATTAAGTTCATGTTGTGATGGTAGAATCATGTAAGAGAAACTACCTTGGGCCATACACATGTGATGCCATGGTGGTCCAATCATTAATGCTATGCATGTGGTCGAAGCATATCCAACTACTGCGTAGGTCCCCAATGTCATTCCTTCACATATGATTTACTAAGTCAACCCCTACGACTAGCCCAATAATTGACATTTTGAATATAAAACACCTACTATCATTGTCAATGGCTTACCCAAGAAATAGGCTACCATGAAAAAATTTGCATGCACAACATTGCTTTAACTTTAGAAGACAAGATTCCATCCCTTGATTACTCTTAGCATGTGCTGCACAAACCATGTGTTTGAACCTATATGCATAGAATAGTGATCTTCATATGCATGGATCTTTTATAATATTTTTTGGATGTGTTGTGAATGGAATAATATGTTACACATTCCTTTGAATGAGTGGTTGGAGTTTCTCAAACATTGTCAAGAGTTCAATGTCAAACATGGGAACACCTTGCTCATGAACGAGGATACTCATCACTAGTCTTCTAGCCACTATCATTTGCAAGTGTCAAGGTCTAGCTGCACTAAAGTCTCTGACCATTTTCTCTATGGTCTTGCGTACCTCTTTGACATTAGCTTTGCACATGCCTCTTTGAATCTCATGATTCTGTGTGCCTTGATGGATGAACAATTTCTCGATATTTTTACCTTACACACTCACACTTGGAGAGCAGGGTGGGGGGGTTCTTACAATGGAAGCATCCAAAGCTTCTGAGACCATCAATTGACACTTCGGCAACCAGTATGTTGGTATTAAGTTTTCTTGCATGGCATATAATGGGACTTAATTAGTACGATTTACTCGTAATGGGGTATCAGAACTAGGTCATGCTCCTCTACAATCATTTTAATGATAGTGGAGCAAATGAAGAGTCTTACACATGTCCATGCCACCTAGTTTGGTGAGCTAGAAATTGATCGGCCAACACAATTTCCATCTGGATACTCTAGTTCTCCAACGCATTTGCTTTGGCAAACAACACTAGGGAATGCCATTGATATTGACGTGAGCTTTGTCTAGTAATGGCCATTGTACTTTTGCTTCATACCCTCCATTGGACACATATTGTTTGCTAAGCTTATATGCCACATTGCCATCATACAAAACTAGGAACTTCTCCACTCTCTCTATAGCGCTTGTATTCTAAAGCAAACGACATAACATTCAATGTCTGCCCCCCAAAGACATTATATCCCCAACCACACTTGCAGCATAAGATGATGGTTGTATCCCCTCCTCTTCCACATCAAGCATGATTGGGGCAGTTTTGTTTTTCATAGTGTCCAGAGGGGCTGGTGAGGCTTCCATAATGATTGTTATTTTCTCAATGCTACAAGGACTCTGGGTAAGGTCTAAAGTGGGGGGGGGGGGGGGTGTAATGTAGACCCATTTTCTTGTTTGATAAGATAATCTTGTGAGACAAAGGTGTCCAAAACATATACATGGCCAACCTCATGGTCATTGTTGCAATGGATTGGCGTGCTTTGTATTTGGCCATTTTCATGGGTGATAGTAAGAACACGGTAGCCATTGCCATTGCAAAAATATATTCCTTATTCAACATCAAGAACCGACTACTTGTGTAGTACGTAATTGGTTTGTCTGTGTGGGAGGATACATATGTGCAAACCTTGGTATTTGGTGCAGCATTTGTTGACATTGGATTCATTTCCAAGGCTATCTATATATATACGAGTACGTATGTCAGATATGGGTGACATTGAAAGACTTAGTGTGGGGGTGTATGTCATATGAGAGAGAGAGAGAGAGGATATACAAAGCGTTTGTGCATGAGATAGAGAGAGAGGGAGATAAAGAGGGAGATAGAGAGCGTATACATGTATATGGATGAGGGTGCCATATATGAGAGATAGAGAGGGGGAGAGAGGATATATAGATTTAGGTAGGAGGGAGAGGGCAAAAGAGGGACCTGGAGAGAGAGTGTGTGTGGATATGGGTGCTAGATGAGAGAGAGAGAGATAGGATAAGGGAGAGAGGTGTATGTACATGTAGGATTAAGTATATTCCACTACTTAGGGAAGAGGGGGGGATGATGTATCATAGGGGGTGTGTGGTCTTATATAACCACTTTGAGATAGTGGAGCATTAAATGCATGTTAACACACACACACACACACACACACACATATAGAGAGGGAGATTGAGAGATGAGAGACATGTGCCATATGAAGAGAGAGTTGCAAGGGGGGAGAATGGGTGTTTGACATATTTTTCTTCACCAAATACAGGGGTATCGGTGACCCCTTCTTTGGCAACAATAGAATGATCCTAGTCCACATGCGCTCTCTCTTCATACCCTTTTTTTAAAAACCCATATAAATAATATATTGATAATAATGATTAACTAAATACATACATACATACATACATACATACATACATATATATATATATACATTAGGTCTTAAGCACTTGAGGATCTTGTATGGTCCACAATACCTTGGACATCTCGATTCTTCTAAGGGGGAGAGAATGTAATATTTCCGTGTACTTCCTATCGTAAATATTAACTCCCCGCTCTCATCGTAAACTCGTGCAAAGATTATCACCATTGCCAGCAGCTAATATATATCCACACGCGGGAAATGGAGACACTCCACCTTAGGAAAATGAGTCGGGGATTCAAACCGGCATAGCCGCGGGAAAACAGCCTCTTGGGAAGAGGTCAAGAGGATAAGGTAATTGCAAATTTTTTTAATTATTATCCCCTCCCCCAGCCGATGCATGGCTGGAGGAGAGGGAGTGTGGGGAGGAATGGCCAAGGAGGAGTGGGACGGATATGCATGAGGAGGAGTCCTCCACGTGTGTGGAGGCCCTCCTTTCCCAAGGCCTATAAGAACCCCCTCTTGGGGGGGGGAAAGGGGGAGGAACAATGGGCAGAAGGCTGTCGTGAGGAAGTGCCAGACGGCCGTGAGGAAGGGTCGACGTGCTGGAGGAGGGGTCGTGCTGGAGGGAAGGAAGCGTGTGAGGAAGGAAAAGGCGGCAGCAGACCATGTGAAGGAAGGGGTGGAAGGGACGGACGTGCTGGACAAGCGTGAGAGGGAGGAGGAGGAAGCCGCCAGCTGCCAGCCGCCACGTTGCCGCCCAGTCCACCATAGCCACCTGACTGGCCAGTCCGCCGCCGCCTGGAATTCGACTCCCCCCCCTGGGACGTGCTGACAGAAGCTTCTTCAAGAAGCTTCTAAGGGGGCTTCTTAAGCCCCCTTTTCCACGAGATCCCCATAAAGTCCATTCATACCCCCCCCCCCCCCCCCCCCCCGAGACTTTGAAGGGAAGAAAGCTACGAACCTTCTCACCAATCACCCAATAAGTCCATTCCGGGACTTTGAGGAAGAGGAGGCTACAAAACCCCTTCCCACGCCAGTCATCCCTGGACCGGGATTTTGAAGAATAAGAGATGAAGCCCATAAAGGCCCTTCCCACCAATCACCCATAAGGCCCTAGGCTTGGGATTCAGAGTTCCCTTTTCCGCGAGGCCCACAAAATCCTTCCTAAACCCGGAATTTCAAGGTGGATTAAAAGCTCTCAAATCTCCATTGTCTAAAGGACCTCATAAGAACCCTAAGGCCTTCCCAAGTCAAATTCCGCAAGTCGGAACTTCGGTCAAGGAAGCCATATCTCAAAGGAAATTGCGCATACAAGGGAGACGGACCAAGGTCATAAAAACTGCAAGCCAAGGCAAAAAGTTGAAATCCACAAAGACTAACTGGAGATCGAATTCGCGATGGCCTCTAGAAAGATCACAAGGTGCGATGCGGGAGGTTCACCCCGAGCATACGTGGATATTTCCCGGAGTCCGCAAGTCCAGGTTTTATCTATTTGGATTCCACACAAAAGTATTGGAATTATTTACGATAACTTCACGAATTAGGAAGCACTCATGCATGTTCGAATTCAACTAGTCAAGTTAAATGCAATTGGAAAATGAATTGGCTATTTGAACATTTATTAGAGATAGCTTAAGATATGACAATTGATCATTGGTACGTTCAATGGAGTTAATGAAAAGAGCATAAGGTGTCTATGCATTTGCAGGACCTTATTAGTAAGTTCCTTTTGTGCATTCAAAAGCGACGAGCCTAGGATAATTGTTGCCTCATTACAAGGTTGAAATTATTGAGGTACACCTTTTTACTAGGCATGGAAAGATTAATGGCATGTCCCATTTTTAGACAGATCTTCCATGTAATGATTCATGAGGGAAAGTTAACACCCATAAGACGTTATTCGAAAAGGAATAGAGGGGCACGAAAATGATCTATGGACTTGTAAAATGGAATGAATTAACACTAGCTCTAGTTTGGTATAAACTTCGTCAACTACATTGTAGCTAGGAGAATGTTGCGTATTGCATAGTCATCATGCAGAAACGACATTCATCAGAAGCCGCATTTAGGAAAGGTTGCATGGTTCGTCAAAGCATAAGATTCGAAAGTATAAACTACAAGGTTGTAGGCATGATTAATAGGTCTTAGGAAAAGTTAGTATCCAGATTATCATGCATTTTTGCTACACCAAGGAAGGATAGGGTTATTGTGAACCATGTGTTGCGTAGAAGCAGTGAATCGCATGTTTACACGTATAGGTGTAGTTGTAACTATTGATCTAGTTTATCACCTTTGGGAAAGGTTCATCCTTGTCGCAAGACAAGTATATTGTGTTGTCTAAATCACCTAAACCACAGGGATTCATATGGGCATGGTTCAGTCGATATGATAGGTATCCCAAGTGCCAAGTGCAATAAGATTTCGACCTAGTTTTACACTTGTTGCCAAGTCTAAACCCGCAAACCCAAAGATCTTACACATATTCACGAAATGTCGAATCAATTGGATGCTCATGCATAAAATGATCTAAGGTTTTATCCTAAGGATCATTCGTTCTAATGATGAAACTCCGACGGAGTTGCGAATTTCTAAGACCGTGGACCAATATAATTAGGAATGGGCTGGGTAAGAAGACACCCTAAACCCTGCTACTTGGCTGGAGGTAATTCCGTGACCAGAAAATGCCATCCAATGGGTGAAATGAACCCGTGGAATAGATGCAATACATGTGCAAAAAGCTGCAACAGTGTATAGACTTGAGATTTGTCCACAAGAGAGTTTTGTCATCTCTCGAAATGAGGTTGGCAAGTTATTGAAAGAACTTAACTTACAAGAGGATGAATAATCATCCTGTTACTCACCTTTCTTGGGAAATAATTGCCAAGGAAAAGGAAAGTTAGGTATTTGCCTTTAAGCAAATGACCAGACAATAAACTAAAGCGACATGGTCGCTAGAATCTACCACAATAAGACCTAAAGTATTGGTAGGGTATGACCCTAACCCAAGAATGATAGGAATCTTGCCAAGTTGCAATTGATTCCGGATCGAATGCGGGTTGCGTTCGGAGAAAAGGAGTCACTCCTTAACAGTTTGCCAGCTAAACGACCATTGGAATTGATTGTGCTTGTAACAGTTTAGAAAAGCACTGTTTGCATTGTTTGCTCAATGAACTAAAGGATGAAAAGATATCTAAATACTTCAGGTTGAAGCCTGAAGGGAGAGGCAGCTTCAGTTACCCCCGACTGCCTGCCTGACCCTAACCGAGGGGGTTGTTAACCGCGCCGGGAACGTGGACCGAACCCGCCGTGAGAGGTCTCTCCGTTGAGTTCTACTTGGAGTAGGAGGACACTTGGGTGCCAGGGGGGCTCTGGCTGTAAATCCCTCGCCTTCCGAGCCCTGCACAAGAGGCTAACGTGACTCGGGATTGGATCTCGAGGCCCGCATACTAGTCTACGGGCGGGAACTTGGATTAGTGATCCCTGGCGGATTACTGGATAGCCTTCGGGCGGATTATGAATACGCCTACGGGCGGGGAACTCCTTGTATTTCAAAGATAAAAGGATAAAATGATAATAAAGGAGTTGTTTGGCATTGTTTTCTTTATGTCCTGTGATAAGATTACGTAAAGAAATCGGTGCATAACAGGGTTAATCAAAGAAGCTGTTTGTATATGTCAAGCTAATGTGGTAGGTAATTACATAACTAAAACAAACCGAGGAAAGTGCGGAGGATGGACCATGGGTCCGTCCTATGGATGGGTGGTCCCGGTTAGCCGGGAACTTTTCTCAAGGTCTTCGACGAACAGCAGGTTGATCTTCAGCATCAAAACGAATAACGAGGACGATGACCTAGTGTTACATCCTACCCGATTTACGCTGTTTTAGGGGAACGGAATGGGACTATGCCTTATGGCAGAGAGGTCGAGCCTTGCATCCCTCTCGTTTCCCATTCTCCTTGAACCAAGTGCAGCGTGAATCCGCTTCAGACCGGGCGCTTCTGCGTAAAGTAGTTCGCTCGGGTCTGATGCTAGTTGTTGCTAGATAATGACAGGAAAACCCAAATTCAGGTCGATCCTAAGTGGGAACGGCCAAGATACTTCCGCTACGTGGCAGACGCGGGAAGACCTAGAACGCAAGTCCCGTAACATTCCATGGGAGTGCCGGGCGGAGCTTTCTAGACATCCTTCCCGATGGACTGCTAAGACGTGTCCGGGATATATATATATATATATATATATATATATATATATATATATATATATATATATATGTATGTATGTATGTATGTATGTATGTATGTATGTATTTAGATTAAGTAACACATTAATGACTTAACATTACTAAATTTAAATTAACTTATTACCAATTAACTAATTAATTAACTAAAAGAGCAAAACACAAGCATTGTATTTGAGAGAGAGAGAGAGAGAGAGAGAGAGAGAGAGAGAGAGAGAGAGAGAGAGAGAGAGAGGCAAGGGTAGTAGCGAGTAGGGACAATGGTGGGTAGATGCTTTAGTGGCATGGGCGGCAACAGTAGCAACAACGGATGAGACACACTGCTAGGTAAAGGGAAGAGAGAGAGGGGAAAATTTTTTTCACCCCCTACACAATTAGTTTATTAGTTAGAATGAGTTAATTAATACTAATATTAATATTGTTATTATTAATTTATTCGTACTAAAAATTATTAATATTAACTAATTATATATATAAAAGGGGGGTGAAGGGGACTTGTGGATTTTTTTTCACCAAGTAGAAGGGGTTGCTAGTCCCTTCTCGGGTGAAAAAGAAAGCCACAAATCCACTTGTGAATTTTTTTTTCACCCAAGAAGGAATGGCCGATGATCCCTTTTGGGGCAAAAAAAAGGCCACAAGTGGATTTGCACCTTTCTTTTTTCGCGTAAGAAGGGGCTATTGACAATCCCTTCTTGGTGAGAAAAAATAGTACATATTGTATTCTCTCTCTCTCTCTCATCACTCTTTTGCTCTCTCCCCCCATTTTCTATATTCTCAAACTTATGGTTTCATTTTTCACCCGAAGAGGATCGTCGCGACGATCCCTTTTAGGCAAAAAATAGAGCCACAAGTGGACGTGGCTTTTTTCTTTACCTGAGAAAGGGCTGTCGATGACGACCCCTCCTTGAGAATAAAATAAAGCCACAAGTGAACATGTGGCTTTATTTTTCTCCTGATAAGGGGCTCTTGATGACCCATTCTTGGTAAGAGTAAACTACACATGAGGTATATGGGAGATGCCCTATCTTCATCAACTACCCAAACAGTGAATACCCCTCCAATGAGAAAGGTTTATATCAGAAATACTCAAGGAAAAACATAAATGCAAAAGACACAATGTTCTAGAGGTGTGGTAAGTAAAATGAGTTGCATTCTTAGTGATATATTGCACTTTGTTGTCTCCTAATAAAGAGACTATGATTGGTTTACAAGAAACTGATACTAATAGTACAGTTGTTAGAAAAAGAAAATAGATCGTCGAAGAAAGGCCAAGTGGAGATAGATCCTCATTGCTAATTAATTTGGTTTCTCCACACCTGAAAGGTTTGATATTTTGAAGTACTACAGTCTAGACATCTATTGTATTCATGTAGTGAAGATATTTCATTGACATGAATTGTAATCACTAGATCATGTAGGTCCCTTGATTGATACCATTGAAGAGCAGATCACAATCCCAACAATGCAACAAACAACACACTCAAGTAGTGGAGGTAAGATGATTGAAAGTTACAAGTTTTCCATTTATTACATGTTAATCCATATTGTTCCATCCTTTGACATATTTCCAATGGACTTGATTTGTAGTGGAAGCCACTACCAAGGAGGTCAGTGTTGTTGCCATGGATAAAAGGATAGAGCAAGTTCTTCTAGATCTTCCAGTGGAGATGCTTACCTTATACACCACTATAGAGAGACACACATGATAGCATCCCACTGACACATGTATCACAGAGCACCGAGATGGTAACCTTGCTTATGTAGAAAATGCATGATGTGAAAGCATGTAAACCTTATTCATCATCTAAATAACAATAAAAATGTTTTGTACTGTGTAGAGGGTGAAAGAACAGAATGCCTTAGATTTGCAATGACAGCAGACATGACCTGTGTGTAGAGAGGTAAATAAATGATGCTCATGAATTTCACATGTCTCCTTATGTAGGGGAGGAAAGAAAGCAAGAACATTCTATCATTCTATCATTATACAATATTAATAGTGATATGTCTCCCTATGTAGGGAAGGAAAGAAAGCAAGAACACATACTATCTATGTTAGGGGATGTGGCAGCTATTGATAAACAAGCATAACTTGTGACCCCCCCTCCGAACAATACAATATCAATAAGGATGGTTTGTCTTTTTGCAAGGGGGTACGATTCGAGATTATGAATCTACAATGGTGGAGGATGTGCTAGCCACATAGACACATGTGAACTAACGTGCCTCAAGAATATTATCTATAGTAACATTTTGAAAGAAGAGTTCATTGTGGAGAGAGCCATATTGAAAGTCACATGGAAGCCCCCTTGCAACAGACCATATCCCACAAAGCTTCAATGGTGTAGGATGTGCGAGCCACACACACAAGTAAATAAACATATCTCAAGAATATTTTCTATAATAACATTCAGTAAGAAGAATATGTTGCTAATTGTGGAGTCAATATGTAGAGGCTCATACTGAAAGCTGCATGGAAGACCCCTTGCAAGTCGTTGTTCCCCATGCCACTATGATGGCGAAGTTGGAGTGATGTACTGTTCTCTATGAGACCCATTCGAGATAGAAAATGCATTACGAAGTGATTAGCTAAGTGAGGCATTCTCTCAATTGGTAGAGGTGTTGGAGGAGGTCAACCAACAGAAGATGGTGGAGGTTGACAAAGAAACCATAAACACAAAATTTGATATCATGGTGGTTCCTCTCCCTAAAGATAGTGTAGTGCATGGATTGGGGTATAGAATTCCATCATGGAACTCCCATACTAAGGCAAATTTAGTTGATGCCATCTATTTGGTCGATTGTATGCTCAAGGACACATGGATGTTACTTTTCCTTGCCACAACACACTCCATGGTAGAGCTCGTCGAGTAGGTTGTGGAGGATGGATGTTGAGGATGGAATTGGGGTGGAAATGTTGGGCTTTATGCATGGCACAAGTTGTTCATTGTGAGATACCTATTTGTGTCATTGGAGAGGTAGAGAGGTGAGAGTTTTAAAGTCATGATAATCCCTTACATGAATACCACATATTGGAGGTGACATATAATGTGGTAGGGCTTTTTGGAGCTCGTTCTTGCAAATGTACACAAAATATATTTTAGATTGCAATGTGGGATGTGGTGACCTTGCATCAATAGCACTAAATTTGAATAGATAAATTGCATTTCTGTATCGCTTTACTGAAGATGAAATATTTCTTAGAGCAAAGGTAACACATTTACATAAACTTGTATAATATTTAATTGTAGTGTAGTACTCTTTTTATATCATACCAATACATGGGTGCTCACCTTTCCACGTGTGCATGTACAACTACCGCCCATAACTTGAAAATTAATTGTATTCAAAGTGAATGGGGTGCTTCTACATAGGTGGCCAAAGCAAAAGGGATCGTACTGCTGAAGCCCCTGGAAGTGTGTAGGTATTGGGTGATTTTGCAGCTAGGGCTTGCAAAGTTTTTGAAGAAAATATTCACATTGTTTGATATTTCCATTTGGAGCTCAATGAAGAATGACAACTTAAGTGAGTTACTCTAAGTGTCTAGAAGTGAATGTGTGAAGTCGTCAAAGCAAGCACCAACCATTGTATTTCAATGTGGATACGGTAAGTGCAGAGTAACTCCCACAACCACTTCTTTGGAAAGGAGTTACATAAATCCCATTTTCTTGAAATATTTTGATGACATTGATTAGCCACACTTCAGCCCAACAACGACACTATTTGTGGATGATAGCATGGAGAATATGTAGAGGAACCTACCCAACATCTTTATATGCCCACCCCCATTTGAGGGAAATCCCATGGACACGGTCCTCCTAGAGTACATGCTTTCCTACTTGATCGAGCTAATGTAGCTTCATGGTTCAATCTTGGAATTTGTTAGGGATCACCCATTCCACCCTCCAGCAATGGAAATCAATTGATATTTGATGTGCATGATGAATATATACTTTTAGAATTATTCAATTGTGTTGATTTACAAGCACAATGAAATGATGATGAGAGAGAAGAGGAGAGAGAGAGAGAGAGGAATGTGCAAGTGAAGAAGATTATGTACATGCCTTTGCTCAATTGTAGTACTACAAGATGTGTAACTAAATCACGTGCAAAATATCTAGGGAAGGGTGGAGTGTAGATGCATGCACACAAGTGAATGTATATATGCATAATGGATTGAGTAACAAGGTAATACTTTAGTCCTGATATTAACTATTTGAATAATTTAAAAAACAATAGATATCGCACATTATTGAAATAAGTATAACAAATTGTTTGATATCATATCCTCTTGTAGTAAGTCCATGCAATAATGCTCAATTGAATGTAGCAAAAATATGTGTAATGTAGTTTCACTTATGTGTGTACAAATAGAAGTGATTGTGGGAGCTTTCGCTCAATTGCCAAGACCCACGGACCGCTTATTGTTCAAACGTTCCAAGCTGAGCACTAATGGCTACCTCTCACATAGCCGACGCGCCAATCATATCTATGGGTGTAGTGAGCTTACCTCCATGCCGATCAAGTTACCTCCTCTCCCGCGCACTCCGGTAGCTCCATGATCCAAGTGCAAGCTTCAAGCAAGCTCCATCCTCAAGCTCCACGCTCCAAGCTCCATTGCCACGAGCAAGAGAAGAGAAGAGAAGAGAAGAGAGGAGAAGATGGAGAGCTTCTCCTCCCCGGGTCCCTCACCCTCACACACTCACTCCCTCACACTCTCACACTCCCTCTCTCAAACACAAGCTTCAAGCAAGCAAGAAGAAGAAGAAGAGGAGAGCTACTTTTGGCCACACACAAGAATAAGCTTCTCATTCACTTTTCAACTTTAAAACCCTAAATCCCTTTTTGGGCGGTCATTCCCTTTTCCCCTTTTTTACATGGCCGGCCGTAGCCTAGGCCCTTTTTCCCATTGTCCTTCTATCTTCCTAGCTTCCTTTCCACTGCCCGTCTACATTTACAAATTGCACGGGTGAGAGCCTAGCGCTCCTTGAATTAAACCATGATGCGCTTGCACTTTTTTACAAAAGTTTAGACTTGCGCTTTTCCTTGTGCGCCTTTCTCCCTTATTTAGGACTCTTCTCCTTGTGCATCTTTGTCTTCCGTTTCTCTTTGCCTTGGCCTTTGTCTTTGTCTTCTGCTTTTCACCTTCATTTGTTTAAAGGTTAACATTACCCCCCTCCTAGATGAGTGCTAGTCCCATGGCACTCACCGTCACAGGTAGCAGGCGTTAGCATGCACCGAAGACATGGGTGGCAAGGACGCATGTGGTTGCCGTGGAGAAGTGTTGGTGGTGGTGTGGAGGAAGGTCATTGGGGGCACGTTGGTGGCTGAGGTGACTGGTTGTAGGGTTGTTGGAGTTGGTCGTAGGGCCATTCTTTGTTGGGGATGGCATTGATGGCCAACACATGTTGGTTTGTTAGGGATTCTGCACATGACGATTCTTGGCAGGCTTGCAGGATGATAAAGTATAAGAGTTGAGATTTGGGTGTTGATGAAGAGCGAACGACACTTTCGTTGGAGTCTTCAATACCTGCAATTGAAAACCTCTCATAGGTGGTCCCTCCCTAGGGGTACTGCTAGTCTTCTCTTTCGTGCACAAGACATAGTTCCATTAGTTTGGAAGACAGGTCGAACTCTAAGCAAGCTGAAAGTATGTCGTGCACTTGAGGACCCAAACCGTGTATAGGTTATAGTGTGAATATTAAGTGAGTACACGTGCGTATTTAGGTATTACTTAGTTAGAAGACTGTCGGCCTGGTTCCTTATATAGCAATGGGTCAGTGAAGCAAGGGGTTAAGTTGATGGAAAAATTTGTCGATGAAGACGGGGAGTACACTTGAAGATTGCTTGAGACATCATTATGGTCTTGTCAAGGCAATGTAGCATAATTGAGCTCCTTGATGTCTTAGCTTTTGGTAGCTAGTGGCTACTTGTAGTGCTTGAAAAGTATGGTGTACTTTTCCATTGTCTTTCATGCCTTGCTTACCACGGTTGATTGTAATGGCATTGAGATGGAGTGCAAAAGAATTGTGCAAGTGGTTCAGGATGACAGGTCTAACCATAGGCGAGGCGAGCGCCCTAGGTATGCCCTGCCCTTGATGTGCCCACAAAGGGCTAGGGGATTAGGGACGGAGCCAGCCGACCAAGCTCACTGGACATACCTAATTTGAGGACCTCTAGGTGCGGTGCTGTGATCGTGTGTGTTTTTTTTAAATCTTTTTTTCTTTCTTTTTTTTTTGGTGGAAAAAATGAATACAATCAATGCCATACAGTGAGGCTGTTAGCCTTTCATTTGGATTGAGAAATGTTGGGATCCAAAGGCTATGAAGAATGGATCTTACAAAGATGATTGTGTCACTAGCCTTGATGCTAGAGGAACTGTTGTTGAGATGAAGAGATACACTTGAGAGTTTGCAAACCTCTTTGTAACATGTGAGACATCGAACAATTGAGGTAGCACTTGGAGTGAGCTGTGCATGGACAAGGGTAGAGCATCTTGCGAATTGAATCCTGGATGATGAAGAGACATTCGCCCTTGTTGAGAGCATGGCTCTTACCCGAATATAGAGTTTGGCCAAGAAGAAGGAGGTAATCGATGATTATGCTTTGGCCATGCTCAGTTGCAATATGTGCTTTCTGTAGAGGTGTCCTTAGGTTCTCATGTAGTGGCACTTCCGTCATGGCTTTTGTTTCTTGGTATTCTTGTCACTTCCCCCATAATGGTTCTTTGTGGGGTTGGTGATCTTGTGGTGACTTGGATATTAAACGCTTCTAGGCATTGACCTGTGTCATTCTGCATTCACTTGGAAAGGCGTGAGAGTATATGCAAGTCACATGCTTCAACCATAATGAAAATTTCTAGCTAAACAAGACATCGCCAACCTAAATCCCTTAGTTTTGACTTGATGCGAATCACCGACACTTGGTCATCATTGCTCGTGGGATGTGTTGGCCTTTGCTTCTTTTGGTATTATTTACACAGTCATAAAACACGTTGTTTATTTATGTACATGTTCATGAAACCATGTCACTCCATGAGGATAAAAACCAATTGTAGAACTCAGGATTGTACTCGAGTGTGGCACACATATCTAGCTTCTATGGTAGCCTACTTAGCAATAATAAATATTTGGCAACATCGAGTAGCATGGTGCCTTGTCCGAGTCTACTGGAAACATGTAGCTCCTCCTCAATGAGAACTTTATCAATCAAAGGGCTCTCTAGGCTAGTTCCAGCTAGGTCCATACGTCGAACTGTAGCTAGAACTCGAAATGAAGTTGGTGCCACATAGGTCGGGTCTCTTTGGGACCGCCATTTGGCCAGTCGCTCCTGATTTGTTGTTGAATATTAAAGTAGAACCATCCATCTCTATCTCTGTTTTTGATTTATGTTGCATTAGGTTAAGTGTAGGATAGGAAAAAGAAGGGTTTTGTTGCTGCTGGAGATAGGGAAGTAGGAGCATAGATTCAGACATCTGGCTGGAAGAGTGTGCGAGGTTAATATTTGAGTCTACAGTAGGCTGGGAATAGGTAATAAGGGGCCCAAGGAGCCAGGGAATGCCACATTTGACATTCTGATTCTGAGAAGAGAGTGAGCTTGAGAGCCAGGAGAGAGCAAGAGAGAGAGAGCTGCGGGAAATCGAAGTGCTGATCGATTTGAGAGCCATATCGCTTTGAGGTATGCCAGGCGGCTCCCTCTGTTGCTTTGCATCTATTTGGAAGGCACGGTATGATTCGGAAGAGTAGACATTGACCTAGAGGCATCGTGCGCAACTCGCAGGCCGGCGTCCGTGCCATCGGACCAGTGCGTCCGATTCCCAGAATAGGACTACCCGATTCCTAGAGTCGGACTGTTCGACTCCGAAAATTGGACCACTTGTCCGATCCGATCTCTAGAGTCGGACGAGCCGAAAATCAGATCACTTTCTCGATCCGATTCCCAGAATCGGACCCGGTGTCAAATTCAGGCCACATGTCTTAGTCCCGGACTTGGACCACTCGACCCATTGTAGTAGTTGGACCACCCCCATCAGACTAGGGAAGTCAGACCTAAGTAAAATTTGACCACCCTATATGAATCCCCAACTCGTCCGATTCCCAAAATTGGACCCGTTCGTCCGATTCCCAGAATCGAACCAGTTCACTAGAGTTTGAATAGAAGGTTTTTAAACCTGTCCCACAGTCCTGGCCACCTTGGTTACGTCTCTGATCCCCCAGAGAACCCAGTTTAACCGTAGAAGCTAGAGGCCAGACGGGATAACCGAAGATTCACCCCGAATAGCTAGACAGTGGGCACACCAGATTTGGAATTGGACGTGACGTTCGGTGACCATCCAACCAACTAACCAACCCTGAAGCAGAATAGAGAATGCAGCAGGGTCTTTCAGTAAACCTTTAGATCGGCCAGAACCTGCGCTTAGAGCCACATCAGGCTACGGACGTAAGGGATAGGGTGGAGTCTGCATTGAGCATTTCGTGCATCCTCACCTCGCTTTTTGATTTCATCACCTAAGGTGCACTACAAGGAAAGGAAAAGCATGTTTTTGCACTGAGCACTAGAAAGCACGAAGCACAAGTTGTGGATAAGATTGACACTGTTTCCAATAACAAGGAGCTCATCAGGAAACATAATAACATCAAGGAACCCACTACTAGGAGAAGAACCCAGAACATAGCTGGCTACTAGAGAGCCCCATCAGTAGGACCCTAAGAGGACACAAAGATCCGGAAGGCAACAACATAGAGGATTGGACGTTGCTAGAGTTACTCAAGTTGATCGACGACCTTGTGGAGCTGGAAGTGGGAGCAATGTCAGGATCACAAGGCGGAAAGGGAGAGGACCGACTGGACTTGGGAGAATTCCCAGTCATAGTGCAGGAGTTAGTCAATGAGTATGACTTGTTGACTAAGACGGTTGTTCAGGGTAGGCCAGTAGAGGAAGTAGTAGCAACCCTAGAAGAGGAAAGAAGGGTGATTAAAAGGGCGCTAGAGAGCATTATTGCCTATAACCACGAGCAAAAGGCTAGGAAACTCCAACAAGATGTGGACATGTACAAAGCCCAGCGCGTTCTAGCCCTAGCTGGAGCAGCCAAAGCAGGACCAAATGCAGAGAGAGAACGAGCAGTGGAGGTTGACTTATCATTGAGTGAACTTGTAGCCAGGCGGCTCATTGACAACACGTCCGCTGAGCAGAGCGCAGCAGCCTTAGCCACAACATTACTCTTGGGATTAGGGGTCACACAAGGGGCAAAGGGGCAATCTAGGATCCCTGTAGTAGCAAAGCAACTGGACAAGTATGAGCCTAGCAACAACTCATATAGCTTTGTGGAGCAGTTCGAACAAGTTTGCAAAGCAAACGGCCTCATGGACCCTGCACAATGCTCCCAAGCTTTTGGGCTATGTTTAGGTGATAAGAGGAGAATTTGGTACACTAGTCTAGATGCAGCCGAGCGCACGAGATTTGCCCATCTTAAAGACCATTTTATCAAAAGGTTCTCTGAGGCAAGGTACTCAGACAACCTCATCGTCCAGTTGATGAATGTCTCAGAGGGAAAAGGAAGACGTAAGAGACTACGTCACTCATGTGTGTAGCCTCTTCAAGAGGATCCGCGGCCAATGAGCGACCTAACGAGAAGGCTGTGTCTATAGTGTTTATAAATGGAATCCGAAGCAAGGAGCTCTATAAGGCCTTGGCTAGTAACTCCACCCTACACAGAGATGTGTTAGCTATAGTTTTTGAAGAGGCAATAAGGATGGACGATCAGCTTAGGGAGCGAAGCATGAGGAATTCCAGTCGGGACAGTACAAGCCAGAGAGATTCGGAGTGGACAATGACATTGGGAGAGAGAGAGAACTCTAGCATGTGGGATAAGAGAAAGCATGTTGACCAAGGCTAGGAGCTGGCTGAGGTAAGAATGGAGCTTGCATGATTGCAAGAACAAATGAGGAAGCTTGCACGGACTCACATGAAGTGTATACACCGTGGTGGAAACCACCTCCCAGCCGAGTGTCAAGATCCTAGATCTAGGCCATGTTTGAACTGTGGTAGGTTTGGTCATGACGCATTGCACTGCAGATTTCCCAGGAGGTTCCCATATGCGCAGCAATACAACCCTCCATACTTAGGCAACATGCCACCTAGCTTCTTTGGCAGGGGAGCCCAACAGGTGCTTCCCACACCAAATGACGCAAGACCAACCATTCCTAGGCTAGAGATGAACCCAACAGGCATATCCAGACCACCAGGACCCTATGTGACCCAACCACTGAGTGACGCTCCTGTTCACTATGTGGAAGAACCTAGTGAAGAGGAAAGCTATGTGAACCCATACATCTCCTATGACGAGGAAGGCAATCCAGTCCTGATGGACTATCGATCGGTGCCGATGATGGCGCTGGGTTGAGGAAGAGGTAGAGGCTTTGGAGGACCAAGTCAAGATCCAATCTCATGATGGACTTGCGGTCATCCAGGTCATATTTCATCACACCACTCGGAAAAGGAACAGGCAAACCGGGACAAAGCTGACCTTCGATGCACGGAGTGTGGGATCACACACATGTTCCTTGACTGCCCTAGACGGAAACCATTAGCCAGTTCTACCAACGTGTCGTCCGTGCCCTTGGGACTATTTGGTGTGGAGACCTTTGGCGGGGAGGATACACCCATCCCACTGCATGTCATGACGCAAGCCCAAAAAAACGAACATGCATCTCGTTGCCTGGGCCAAGTAACCTGGATGCAGCCTCGTTGGGAAAGAAAAGCCAGAGAAGAAGGAGAAAGAGAACAGGCGCAAGGATTACCATTAAGACTGAGGAAGTTACAACCTTAGTGGCAGAAAGGGGGTCACTAATGCCGAGGCAGAGACCTCAGCTCCTAAGAAAGTAGAACTAGGGAGTGCCAAGGTAACGGGAATACCCCCATCCCAGACGGCAACTCGAAGCTATCACCAAAGTTAAGGAGTGGGTCAAGGACGCCCAAGAATGCCTTAAAGATGTAGAACCCATACTGGAAGACCAAATGGAAGACCTCTCTAGTGTGAGCACACCCGTTTTGCTATCGCGACCTCAATTGGGGAGCGCACCCACACCACGAGAGATGCCATAGAGGCAAGACCAAGGAGAAGCTTATCAACAAGCTAACCAGGACATATGGCCAAAGAATGGTGACCAAGGAGGAAGCCAACTACCTAGCAACCTCCTCACCACTTTACTAACCACCCCAGTGACCGTGAGCCTGGGAGATTTGCTTAGGCAACACCCTCCCTTATGGCAAGAATTAAAGCACCGGGTGGAGGGAAAGGGGGAGCATACTGCCGCTGACTTGCAAGAGCAGGACGCAGTCACACAAATTCCAAGTCTAACGCTGCACTTAGTTCCAAGTTCACTGCACGTCAATGCTTTCTGGGAAGGCACGGAGATGCATGCAGTCTTAGCTATTTTAGCCTTGGGGGATGCAATACGAAAAGGAATCGTAGACACTGGTGCCGGGGTCAGTGTCAAAGCTAGGCTAAGGAGACTTATCTTAAAAATCCAACCATACCAACTGATTGTACTGGCCAACTCTATAGGTTGGGGCAGGATAGTTTGTTGCGTAAGTGTGTGTGCAAGCACGAGATGCACGATGTATTGAGAGAGGCACATGGCGAGATAGCTGGCAAGCACTTTAGTGGGGATATGACTGCCCGCAAAGTACTACAATCCCAACTATGGTGGCCCACCCTGTTTCTTGATGCTGCTAAATTTGTCAAACACTGCAATAAGTGCTAGAGGACTAAGGTGCCCATGTGCAAAGATAAGATAGAGTTGACCCTAGTAATAGCGCGACAGCCCTTAAAAAAATGGGACATTGATTTCATCGGACCTATCAGTCCTGTGGCATAATACTCCCAAGCACGCTACATCATTGTTGCAATGGATTACCTAACAAAGTGGGCGGAGGTAAGAGCCACTAGAAAGAACGACGCTAGAACCACTGCGAAGTTCCTGTGGGAGCAAGTCTTTTCACAATTTGGTTGTCCAATTGAACTAGTGAGTGATGAAGGCACACACTTCATTAATGACGTGATATCCCACTTGCTCTCAACCTTCTTAATCATTCATAGAAGGTCCTCTCCCTACTACCCTCAAGCAAATGGCCAAGCGGAGTCCACAAATAAAATCCTAGTCAATGTGCTTACTAAGATAGTATCCACATCACGAAGAGACTGGGATAATAAATTGATGGCGGCCTTGTGGGCCTATCGGATAGCTTATAAGACTGTTGTCGGACAAACACCCTTTAGGCTGACCTATGGGATGGAGGCCATTCTACCTTTAGAGTTCTTTGTCCCTAGCTTAAGAATAGCAACTCAGGAGCGTTGGGAGGGAAGAGAAGCTTGGACTGACCGCTTAGTGGAGTTAGAGCATCTCACGGAGACCCGACTTTTAGCCACCCACGCTTTGATCTATGAGAAGGCACGACGAAAGATGTGGTCTGACAAGCATGTCAACCAGTGCAAGTTTGATCAAGGAGACCTTGTCCTACTCTACTTGGTGAAAGGTCACAAGCAGAAAATGAAATTTCGAGGACTGGGACCTTTCTGAGTGCGTGCAATTAGTAGAACGGGCAATGTCGAGCTGGAGACGCTCAAAGGGGAAGGAATAGGCTTCTTCAATGGCAGCCACATGAAAAAGTAATATCCTCCTTCCCATCCATTGCACGAGCCACCTATGCGCGAAGCTCCTGTCAACGTCTGCATGGTCACAATTACTAAACTAACAGATCAAGATGAGAAAACAGTAGCACCCGCCTACCTAAGAATCACGGTCACTACAGAACGGACGTATTCTTTTGATGCCCTGATCGATGAAGGTGCCGATCGTAATATCTTGATGCATGACCATTGGACACTCATTGGTCAGCCTAAATTACAGCCCACAAATGCAAAACTTAGCCCATTTGGGGGCAACACTTACTCTCTCTTAGGAAAATGCCAGGTGGCTGTCTCCGTCGAGTCTGAAAGCATCCCAGTCGTCTTTTATGTGTTACCAAACACTAAGGGGACCGGTGATAAATCATTACTAGGCCGCACTTTCAAAAAGCAGACAAGCTGCAATGTGGACTACAACCTAGACCGCATCCATCTTGCTATAGGAAATGTGCGCATAGTAACTACTTTCAGCAAGGGCCATTGTGCGCCTTCTACAACTGCAGAGCCACCGATAGAGACCCCCATGACCAAGCCTAAGGATAAAGGCATGGATATCGTACCCCGTGCTCCAACTGCCAAAATCAAACCCACCCAAGCCATTCACATGGCCAAAGAGCCCACGCATATATGGGTGCCAAAATGGCAAGGGCCACCTTCTGGTAGACCGCAAAAACATGCTTCTAAATGCAAAACCTATCAGTCGCAGCCTAAGAGGCAGCCCAAAAGCTATTGACGTAGGTGCATTGCCATTGGTATGGGGCTCCCGGGGGGTGAGCAAGGAACATGTCGGCCAGGACATGAATGATGTAGTCCTTGCCTGCTACCATCTCCAGAATGTCTTTAAATAATTCATTAAATTCCTCTCTTTCCTGAGCTGCCCTTTCTGCCTTTGAGCATCTAGGGCCCGAGCGGGAGCTGGGAGCTCGTGCCACTAGTGCTGCCACCTGTTGCGCGTTTCGAGTCTCGACTTTCTTGACTCGAGGATTCTTCGGCCTTTGCCCTGGGCAATGTCACTTAGGGCCTCGCTTCTTGGCATACCTCTTGATGGTGGGCACATAGCGCTCCGGTGGAGGGGTGCATGCCACATGCTCCCGCCTTTTGCGAAGAGCGTCTTTGCATGCTAGATCTCCATGATTCTCCATGCGTTCCGCCGCAAAAGGAAACCTACAAGACGCAATCCAAGGGTTTAGACCTTGATACAGGATACAACTGTTTGCATGGAAGGGATTTTAGTGTGGTTTATGAAGCGCATATGACAAGAAGGGGAGGGGTGAGGCATGCGGTGTTTGTTGTAGAGGAATGGCCCCCATGTTGATGTTCGTGTGGCCTCCAGTCATTAGTGGATATTAGTTTATGCTAAGTCGCGTGGACTGGTTGTCGTGGAGTGGGACAGGGCACATCCTCGAAAGGATAGACCAAAAAGGGAAGCAGGTGTATTGGAAAGGACTACACCCTGTCTACACCATCAGAGTTGTTGGTCAAGGCTTCCTATGGCGGCAATGTGGGTTGCATGCTCTCACCTGGAGGTGGGGCTGGTCACACACTTTTAAATGCGTGATGAGAGGAGGACTTGAGGAGCTTAGTTTATCTGACCCCACTCTTCTCCCTGCGCCTGACTATCATTGCTTGTGTGTGTTGACGTTGTTTATACACGGTGACACAAAAAGCAGTGTTTATTTATATACATATTTATGAATCCATGTCACTTCACAAGGATAAGAACCAAGTGTAGAACTCGGGGTTGTATCAGAGCGTGGCACACGCATCTAGTATTCGTGGCAGCTTACTTAATACCGATAGATATTTTGCCACATCGAGTAGCATGGAACCTTGTCCGAGTCTACTGGCTACATGTAACTCCTCCTCAGTGAGAACCTTATCAAACAGAGCGTTCTTTTGGCTAGTTCCAGCTAAGTCCATACCTCGAATGGCAGTCAGCACTCGAAGGGAAGTTGGTGCCACATAGGTTGGGTCTCTTTGAGACCGCCACTTGGCCAATCTCTCCTCTGAGACTGTCATGATCTGAGCCCCTAGTTCGGCCATTACAACGCGGCTTTCGCACCAACGCTGCTCGAATTGACTCTGGCCTGCTGACAGTCGCTTTAGTTGCTCTATGTCTACGAGATTCGGTCGGCAGAGCATTTCATTGAACGTGACGGTTAAGCGCAGTTCGTCAGGGATGAGTCGCATGCGTTCATGCAGGAGCCTGTCGTAGTGCCCGTTAAGATGTTCTTGTTCTTCCCATGTTAGAGGAAAGGTCAAGTAATCTCCGAGCTACTCTTTGGGGATTGTGCCCATGTCCGCAAGGACGTAGACACGTGCGACCACTTTGAGCTTAGCATCCAACTCAGTTAAGCATTCTGTGACACTCCTATGTTCAATAAGGGCTTGCTCGGTTGCTATCTCATGCAAAGTTCTAAGAGTTTCCTTAGGCGTTAGCATGGCTGGGGGCTCAGGCCTAGATGAGCAAGATTGGTCAACGCTAGGATTTCTTATGCTCTTGGGGTTCTTACGTTTCTCCTAAGGTTTTGCTGCTATTTCGTCATGATTCTTCTCGGATGTGACTGGTATAGATTTGTCACCCTGTTGTGATAGCGTTGTATCCACTCTTGATTGATCAATGTGAGTTCTATTGTCAGTGGATAGAGTGTTGCAAGCAACTGTTGATGGAAACTGTTGCTTTGGTTTGTCAGAGCACACAGATGTGTCTGAGGTTTCACCGCTATTAGGAGAGGCATCAGTGGGTTCATTGGTGGATAGACTCGATGCTTTATTCATCAGCTCTCCAGCGCCCTTCGTCTCAATGTTCTTGGGGTCCACAACCACATGCAACTGTTGTTGTTTTCTCTGCTTTCTCCTCTTTTTCTTGGTCAACCGTTGATGTGCTTGGTTGGACCTCAACATTCTCCTTCTCTAGTGTGTCCTTATGGGACATGGCCATGGCCTGTTGAATAGCCTCGCTAGGTTGTGAGAGCACAACTGCCTCCCTTTTTGGAGAGTCTAGCTCTTCAGCCAACTCCCTTGCGCGTGACTCCTCCAGCCTAGGCTTTAGGCACTTTGAAAGTGCTGGAGTTGTCGAGGGAGTTGGTTGTGACACCTCCTCCATAGGTAAACTTCTAAGGACATGTTCCACAAGGGGCATTGTCACGGCCAAGGGCTGTGATTGCTGTGATCCCTGATTGGAAGTAGTAGCAACTAGTTTAGTGGGCTGGCTACCCTTGGTGGATTGCGGTGTCAAATCCCTAGTCAGATCAGAAGTGGTCGTTGCTCTTAGAGCATTCACTTGTGTAGGTCGAGTATCAGTTGAGCTAGCCACCTTAGGTCTCATAGGCATATCCTTGGGCCGAGAGCTACAGATGGTGTCATGTCCCACCTCTTGGACATTTGGAAGCTTAGATGGAGATGGAGATTGGGATTGAGCAGCCGCCCTTGACGATTGCTGTTGTGCTTTCTGTGTCCGTTTGGCGAAAGAGGATGTAGGAGATCTAGGACTCTTAGGTGGGCTTGGCACTGACTGAATGATTTGCTCGTGGCTGATAGATGATTGTGTTATTTGCTTCGTTGAGCATTTAACCTTGCCCTGAGCAATGTTGTGCCTATGATGCTTGCTATCCTCTTGGGGAATCAAAAGCTCCTTGGGCACTAGCGGCTTCTGCGTATCCTCAACGATTACATCTGGCATCTGCTTTTCAAGCACGCTAGGCCGAGGATCTACCCTTCGATTGGTCCCGTTTGGTTTCTTGATTTCGACCATGAGGGGCTCGGTCACTCCACTATTGTTGACTCGAGACTTGGTTTTTCGTTTAGATCTCCTCCTACGCTTCTTTGCTTTTGATACAATCTGGCCTTCAATCGACCACGGAGGTTTAGCAAGAGGTTTTGGCACCCAAATCCATCGATTGCCTACATAATACCCTTGAGCCCGAAGCAACGCCTTGGATATCCATCGTGGCATTGTGCTAGCTCTCCATCGATGCTTGCGTCTATAAGGCTTGGGCTTCTTTTGGGGTCTTCTACGATATTTGTAAGTCCAAAGCCTGTCCTTGGCATTGTCTCTTGACCTTCTTGGTTCAGGCATGGCCTCACTCACTGGCTCTCGTTGTTCGACCTGTGCTTGTATTAACTCTTCCAACAAGTCCTTGCTCTCGTTAATGGGTTTGACTGTACGTCAGCACCTTCCTTGCCTTCCCCTCGAGGTTTGCTGAGGTCACCCTTGCTAAAGGTCGTGACTATCCTCACACTCGGTAGTGTCAAGTGTATCCTCTGAGCTACGTAGTCAGCCTCACACTTGGTAGCCTTTTTGAAGGGACTTGCTAGGAGGATTTCCTTTCCACCATTCTCGCTATTGGGAGGAACATCGAACAGGAGTGGCAAGCTTTCTGTTTCAATTGTTACCAGGATTTTGCACTTTCCTAGAAGTGCTTGTGGATGTTCCCCGTAAGGATTGAGTTGCATCAGTCGGTGTGAGCTCTGGTTGGCCTAGTAGGGTCCATGATTCATAGGTCAAGATATTAAAATCTTCTCCTTCATCAATTAGAGCATAAATAGTATGCTCTCTTTTCGCGGTGAGTTTGACCCTAAGATAAGCAGGTGGTACTATGTCTTCATCTTCCGAGTCTTGGCTTGTAAATTTAAGCCTTCTAACAGATGCCCTTGAGTTCTCGACTGCACGACCAGATGTGGATTCTCCACTGCTGTCTTGGATCGTCAATGCAGTGCTATTCAAGGTACATCTCTCGTCAAGAGTGTCATGTCTAGTCATCTTCGCATTTGTAGCTTGCTAAAGTTGCATTTTGCTCTGACTAGACACGGTTTGAACACAATGTCTTTGTGTTCTCGTGGTGTGGCCTTTTTGCCCTTGATGGCTAGATTGGCCCATTGATGTTCTAGGGTCTCTGTTTCTCTCTGTTCGGGTATGGGCTTTTGGTTGCTCTATTGCAAGTGAGACTCCATGCTGGTGTAGAGCCATTACTTCACTAGGGTCCAGTTTGGAAGACATGTCACTGCGCGCGTTTTCTCTCCAACCTACTCGGGGGAGGTGCGGAGGGGGCGGAGCCCCCTCTGCGAGGGTCCGAGGGGGGCAGTCCCCCCCGGCCCGCAGGGCCGTTACGGTAAAAGCCATGTACAATTTGGAGGACCGTTTATAGCCAAATTTTGAACTACGTGCTCTAAATTTTAGCCCGGTGATGGATGTGTGATGTGCCTTTAGCTCTAAATAGCCTTTGGGGTCAATCTCGGGGTTTAGATGTGTCAAAATTTATATTCTAGATACCTGTCCGATTTTGACAATTTTTTGTCCGATTCTCAGATGTCCGATTTTCAGGAGTCCGATTATCAAAATCGGACGTCCAATTCTGGGTGGTTCAATCGGCCTAGTGGTTCGATTTTGGTCACGTCCAATTCTGGGAGTCGGATCAAAAAGTGGTCTGATTTTCAAAGTGGTCCGATTCTGGGAATCGGATCGGACAGGGTAGTCCGATTCTGGCAGGTCCGATTCTGAGCTGGTCTAATTCTGGGACTCGGATGGCCTGGTCCGATTCTGAGTGGTCCGGTTTATGGATTGGTCCGAGTGTCCGAGTGTCCGAGTAGGACAGGTTGGTCCGAGCGTCCGATTCTCAAAATCGGACGGGTTGGTCCGAGTGGTCCGAGTGTCTGAGTCAAATGGGTTGGTTCGAATTTGAGTGGTCCGAGTGCCACGTGGCACGTCCGATCGGGCTAGTCCGATTCTGGGAATCGGACCAGACTGGTCCGACTCACTCTCAGTTCGATGGTCCGATTCTGGGAGTCGGACGGTCCGACTCCATAACTCGGGTGGTCCGATTCCTAGAATCGGACCACTGCGAGTTGGTCCAACTGCATCGGCGGTGGGTGCGATTCCCGCGCGCTTGACCCCTCCTTACTGTCTATTGCACACAATCACCACAGACTTCCTAGATCTGATTAGAGCACTTATTGGGAAGCACCAGACTCACCTGGAGCAGCACGAATCACTGTCGCCTAGAAATCGAGGTAGCACTTCCTCGTCCTGTGAACCAGAAGCTCTCTCTCTCTCTCTCTCTCTCACAAGCCCAACCAAGGAAATGAGGTCTGTCCTGGCGTCCCAGGCCTCTTAAGGTCCTTTCCCAGTGCTGTAGAAACTTATAGCTAGTTCCCTGTCCATGTCTCACCCAGAAACTTGAATCTGGTCCCCTGTTTCCCTGTTTTAGCCTGTTATACAGCAACAGAAAACCCTACTGTTTGCTTGTTTTTTCTTTGTTTTTTTTTTTCTATCCTAAATGCATCCAAATCACAAAATAAATACCTATACTACTCCATTCCACAACATAAATCTCAAGAAAGCAAAAAACCTACTTGCCAAGGAGATCGAATACCCTCTTCAACCCCCTTGCTTCCTACCTATCTACCTCAAGCACCGGTTCGGGGAAAACCCTACTCCAATGCTCGATTCGAAGCGCGCAAGCACTCAAGGCTTGAATCTGTTGGTCCCAGCAACGGAACCAAAATGTGGGAGCTTTCACTCAACCGCCAAGACCCACGGACCGCTTATTGATTCAAGCGTTCCAAGTCGAGCACTAATGGCTACCTCTCACATAGCCGACGCGCAATGCATACCTTATGGGTGTAGTGAGCCTACCTTGATGCCATTCGAGTTACCTCCTCTCCCGCGCACTCCGGTAGCTCCACGATCCAAGTGTAAGCTTCAAGCAAGCTCCATCCTCAAGCTCCACGCTCCAAGCTCCATTGCCGCGATCAAGACAAGAGAAGAGAAGAAAAGAGAAGAAGAGAGGAGACGATGGAGAGCTTCTCCTCCTCGGTCCCTCACCGTCACACACTCACTCCCTCTCACTCTCACACTCCCTCTCTCAAGCACAAGCTCAAGCAAGCAAGAACAAGAAAAAGAAGAAGAAGAGGAGAGCTACTTTTGGCCACACACAAGAATGAGCTTCTCATTCACTTTTCAACTTTATATACAAAACCCTAAATCTCTTTTGGGTGGTCATCCCCTTTTTTACATGGCCGGCTGTAGCCTAGGCCCTTTTCCCCATTGTCCTTCTATCTTACTAGCTTCCTTTCCACCGCCCGTCTATATTTACAAATTGCACGGGTGAGAGCCCGGCGCTCCTTGAATTAAACCATGATGCGCTTGTGCTCTTTTACAATAGTTGGACTTGCACTTTTCCTCGTGCGCCTTTGTCTTTCGTTTCTCTTTGTCTTGGCCTTTGTCTTTACCTTCTGTTTTAGCTTTCCTGATTTTCCACCGCCTGGCACTCTTTTACAAGATTTCAGGGTGCGCCTTTATATTTTAAAATGCGCCTTTCCCCTTTTGCATTTCCCTTGGACTTTTAAGGTTGCCCTCGGACTTCTGGCCTTTTCTCCTCTTCTTTCTTCAGTCGGGCTACCTTTTTTCCGCCTTTGACCTGCATCTTTTTTATTTCCTTTTGCTTTCTTCGTGTTGGGGTTAACATCCACTGAGGTGTCAATGAAGGGCTTTAGCTGGCTAACATGAAACACATTGTGAATCTTGGTGGTAGGGGGAAGCTCTAATCAATAAGCCAAGATACCAACCTTCTTGAGGATACAGTAGGGGCCATAGAAACAATGGACCAGCTTGTTATTATTGATGCCTTCTTTGAGAGTGGACTAACATGACTTAGGTACCTTCAAGAGGGCTAGCTCTCTGTCTTGGAATTTCAAATGCCATCTTTTCTTGTTGGCATAAAGCTTCATGCAGGTTTATGCCTTTTGGAGATTCACTTTGCATTGCTGAAGTAGAGCATGCATATGATTCAACCTGGCTTTACTCCGAGGGTTGATCTTATCATCAAACAAGATTGTAGGGAGGGAAACCTTATACATGTATAATGCCTTAAAAGGGAAAACCCCGTTACTAGAGTGCACGGAGTTGCCATATGAAAATTCAACCAAGTGGAGCCACATATCCCAATTGTGTTGTACATCATGGCAGAAGTGCCGTAGGTATGTCTCAAGTTATTTATTTATCATTTTTGTATAGCCATCTATCTATGGGTGGTATACAATGGATGGAGCAAGCTTAGTGCCCATAGATGTGAAAACTGCCTGCCAAAAGTTGCTCAAAAACTTGGTATCCTGATCATGCACTATGACTTGTGATAATCCATGCAACTTGAATATATACTTCATAAACTAAGTGGCCACTTGATGTGAGGTGCCTCCTCCAATAGCCCTGGAGGAGTCCTCTTAGTAGTCGACTAAAATTCATATCCATGCACATCACCATCCTCTCTCCCCATGGGAAGCCTCGGACTTAGTTGAACATGGGAATCTCAGTTCTACTTCACAGGGGAAGTGTGGACAAGTCACCCCTAACAACAATCTAACGCCCACTTAAGAAATACCACTTTGTAATCAATCAAAGGCAAGAGTGAGGTTAACACCGCACTTGGTTCAAAAAGAGTGAGAGACAAAGGAGAGTGTAACTCAATCCCCCTACCCATAAGGTAAAATCTCAGCTCTGATCCCCTAAAACAGTGTTAAACCTGATAGCTAATCCTACCCATATTGGGAGAGTCACAATTTAATCAACTCTATCTAGTGTTGGAAAGTTACCCAGACTTATCGAGTCCACCCAGCCACCCATAGGCATTTGATCGTCAGGATTGAGGCCTCCTATTTTCCTCGATTGGGTTTGCTTAGTTTTCTAATTAGAAAAGCATACTACCACGTTGTTTGGACATATAAAAATAGCTTCCTTTTATTGCCCCATTAAACTAGGTTCATTAAACTCAATCTTTAGCACATAACAAACAATTCGGAAATCAAATACTTTATTTCATAGTAACATCCAGAACCATCACTCTACAGAGTGGAACAAAATCTATCTTTCCGCAGAAAGACACTTTTTTCCAGCCTAGGATAGGACCTTCCAATCCCTTGGGATTGAGCTGTATGTGATTTCACTCCTCCATTGTCAATAGGGAATTTACTCACTCAGAGCCCCTCTAAGCTTCCCTAAGCCTCAAGAGCCATCCTACATAACAGGGACACTTATCACTCGACCATTTGCCCTCTCAGGTGCTCAAGTAATCAAAAACCAAAAACACCTACCTCCCTCGGGAGCCTAGGACCCCCACTCGCAGGTGAGTTTTTCCACACTCCGCAGAGTGTTAGGGAGTATTGGGTTGGGGACCCCAACGTCCCAAACCACCACAATCCACAACTCATCTGTTTATGCAATCACGAAATCATAAGAATAATTCATCATTTACAAATTCAAAAGCAGTCATAGCCATAATACATTTTTAACACACTTGTCAATGTATGCAATGCATAGAATCTATCCCCTCCATCAATTCCTGTGTTCCTTCCTAAAAAGTAATTGATAATACTAACATGTTTTTATAAGTTCAAGTGCATTTTAACTGATCATAATCTATGTATCCCTCATTAGGAAGTTGTAGAGTTAATGGCTTAAAAGTAATCATTTTCTTATGTACTAAACCTGATTATCTCCATTCGGCCATACATCTTGATTACAGTTTATGGCCACAACCTTGGTTTGTTGTGGAATAACCGGTCCTTCCGGTTGAATGGATTTGGAGGAAACTTCCACTTGCACTTCAGCTTTGTGTTGAGTTCCCATAGTAGTAGTTACTTCCTCTCATTGGGGAGCTCTCTGAGCATGACCTCGCCCTAATGTCTCTTGTTTGGGAGCCATGGAAGAAGCTTGATGGAGCAGAGCTTCGTCATGTCAATAGCAAAGAGACTTTTGCACAGGTCGTTGTTGTGTTTGACATAACGCTCTACCCCTATTTATATAGTAAAGGGGGGGAGGGAAGAGGAGTAAAGAGAGGGTGCTTGCTTTTTAGAGTTTTCGATGACATCATCGATGATAAAGAGAGAACACTTTCTTTTAGCGTCTTTGATGACATCATCGATGACGTCAAAGAGGGGCTCCATTTTTGTAGCACGAAGATAAAAATTTACGAATATATGGGCAAGCACCACATGTCACATCATCGGGCAACCGTCACTCTGAGGTGGCGACCAAGGCATAGACCTTGGCATCTTGGCCTTGGCATACTTGGCAATGGGCTACGAAGGCTTCGTTGGGCTATTGCCTATGTGTGAGAAGCTTCCACTAGCTTGTAGGAAAATCTTGGGGGGAGGTCACCCATCCTAGCAATGTCATCACCCAAGTGCACTTAACTACTAAGTGACTATCCACTAGGCTAGTTCTTTTTGTTGTTCTATACTACAAACATAGTTTTAATAATCTAGTCTTGGGAGGGTTTCCCAAGTCTTTCTTCCATGAAGTGGCATATAATACATCATTAATAATAACAATTATCTTCATATTTAAATCTAGTTTTAAAAACAACATAAATTGATTTTTGGAATGTATATGCACATTGTCTATTAAAATAAGCTAAGTAATGGGTACATTACACATGAGAGGCAGTATAGTAGGTCTTAGTGGAGATAAAGTGGGCTGCCTTGGTGAGACAATCAACTACCACATGTATACTATTCCATCCTTTGGTAACAAAGAGACTAGTGATGAAGTCCATGGTGATATGTGTCCATTTCCTTTCAAGAAATAGGTAGGGGCTACAAGAGGCTGACGGGTCTAAGGGCATTGTCCTTATTTTGTTGGCATGGAACACATTTCATCACTAATAATCCTTTCTAGTGAAAGCTCTTGGCAATCCTATTGTATGTTTTGAAAACACCCAAGTGACCAATAGTAGGGCAAGAATGCATCTCTTCCATGTGAAGGGAGAAGTGTAGGGGATGACAATCTTGCCATGGGACCAAATAAGACAATGTTTAAGAGCTGGTATTGGGAGTTTTTAGCCATTACCCCATGTTGTAATTTCTAAAATATGTAGTTGAAGTTCTCATCCAACAAATAAGCTTCCTAAAATTCCTCAATTCTATCACTATGCAACTCCAAAATGGAGGATACTCTGCATGCCCACATCCTTGAGAGTGAATCAACCCCATGATGTTATATTTACCCCGAGTGTAAGAGATGTCGAAATCGTAGTTTTGCAAGGTTGCCACCCATTGCCTTTTTTTAAGAGTCAAAGTAAACAGAGTTAGGAAAAACTAGAGGACTCTATGGTCACACTTCACTCTAAAATTACTGCCATATAGGTAGTGATACCATTTCTTAATAGTGTGGAGGATGGCCAATATCTTCTAGTCATTGACATTCATTTGCATCTCCTTATCATCAAGCTTACAGCTCTCAAAAGAAATCACACCATACTTTAGCAACAATACAACATCAATACCTCTGCCAACCACTGGCATCACACTACATGGCAAACTCCTTGGAGAAATTAGGGTGTACAAGAATGGGGGCAAGTAAGCATTTCCTTCAACTGTGTAAATTTGTGATCATAAGTACCATCCCAAAAGAATGATTCCTTCTTTCACCGATTAGTCAAAGATGTTGCAATGGTAGCATAATGCTTAATGAAGCATCTATAAAATGAAGACAGACCAAGGAAACCACATAATGAAGTAGTGGTGGATGGTGTGGGCCAGAGTCCTTTACACATCGCACCTTCTTGGAATCAGCCTGTATACCATTTTTGCTAACAATGTGTTTCCAAGTACTCCATTGATGTCTATATGAATATACATTTTCCTTAGCAAAGAGCCAAAGCTCTCTCAAGGTATCAAACACCCTTCTGACATGTGTGCCAAGTGCTCCTCTTGTGACTTTTTGTATATAAAAATGTCATCAAAAGAAAAACAAGCACAAACTGGAACAGGAAGGGGTAGAGGATTTTATTCGTGAGACTCTGAAATGTAACAAGGGCATTAATCAACCCAAAAGGCATCACTAGAAAATGATAAAGCCCACGATTAGTCCTAAAAGCTATTTTGATCTCATCACCCTCTCTCATATGTATCTGATGGAAGCCCAAGTGTAGATTAGTTTTAGTGAAGAAGCATGTCCCTTTCAACCCATCCAATAAGTCATCAAAGTGTGAAATGGGATATCGGTTCTTAACTATGATTTTGTTCAAGTCCTTGTAGCCAATGCACATGTGGAAAGAGCCATCTTTCTTCCTAACTAATAGGATGGGAGATGCATAAGGGAAAGAATTTGGTTTAATTAAACCCATCTCAAGTAACTCCTTGACTTGCTTTGCAACCTCTTCATGTTCACACTTGGAGATTGATAAGATGGCTTGTTCACTAGCTTGGAATGGGGCTCTAAATCAAGTGAGTGGTCCACTTGCCTCTTAGGGGGAAGGACTGTAGGCACCTAAAATAAATCATTATACTCCTTAAGTTAAGCCTATAAGGCTAAATTCTTAGGTACTTTGGAGAGTTGACCTGAATTTTTCTTATTCAAGTGCAAGACAAAGATCTATGAGCATTCCTTAAACTCCCGTTTGAGTTGCTTTACTGTAATTAGCTAAAAATCAGCATTATCATGAACTCCCTCTAAGAAAATGAGCTATCCATGCATCACGAACTCTGTGTAGAGCTGAGAAAATTCTATAGAAATTTAATCTGATTGTTTCAACCAGTAACAACCAAAGACAACATCAATGGGGTCCATGTCTAATGCGATTAGGTCAACCAATGCCACATAATTCCCAGCCAAGTACATGGGAGCTTTGGAACATATATGTGTGCTAATTTCCTCATTGCCATTTGCTACTTGAACTTTTAGGGGGTGTTGTAATTCCATAGGGTTGCATTTCAACCGATCAATGAATTATTTATTGACAAAATTGTGTGTACTACCACTATCCACAAGAAAAAAACAAATGCCAGTTGGATGGGTTGTCAAATCAAGAGCATGGGAGGGGCAATTACCTGGGTCAAAGAGAAACCCATCCTCCAGATCATAGAACTGCTCTTGGTCCACATCTTTAGCATACTCTTCATTTTCAGTAGGTAATTCTTCCTCATCATTGTTCCAACTTTGACCTTGGTTGTCTTGTAAGGACATTTTGAGGCATGGTTGATTGTGTACTTATCTCCACATTTAAAGCATAGGCCTTTTTTTTTTCAATTCCTTCACAACAACTGGGGAAATGAACCTTTGACCGCCACTGGAACCATTTGAAGGTGATGCAATGTGTGGTCTATTTTTAGCATATTTGCTCTCACCATTAGAGCCAAGTGTTGTCCTAAAAGTGCCATGTTTTCTTTCAACATGAAAGGGGAGATAAGTGGGTATTTTGGGGATGCTATAAGGCATGGGATTTCCTCTTTAAAAATCCCCATATGAGGCTAAACTCCATGGGGTGCACGGAGTTACCCATAACGTTGCTGAAAACTCTCATTTTTATGATGCTTTCTTCCATATCTTTCAACCAATTCAATTACATCAAATAGGGAAGTAGGATTTTGAGCCATGACATCTACCGATAGGCTTGGTTCCAACCCATAGATGTACTTCTACAATTTGGCATAATCACTAATGCTCTCCACATACACGATCAAGTTCATAAACTGGTTTATGTACTCTTGTACAGTGAGATTGTGCTGGTCAAGAGTGTACCATCATCTTACGCCAACCACTCTTTTTCCACAAGGAATACAAATACTTGAACCACATGCATTTTAAAGTCTTCCCAATCAATAAACTTATGATTCTCTCAATTGATATAGCTCCACTATGTGTAAGAAAACCCTTCCAAGTGGAGAGATGTAAAGATAAATTTTTGATCATCTATGCGAGGGTAGATATTGAAGTGGGACTCTAATTTTGAAATCCATTCTTCCAAATTTGATGGTGATGAGGACTACCCATTGTACTTAGTGAGAAGGATCTTGTGAAAGAGATCATTGGGGCCTTGCTACCCATGGAAACCTTTATGTCCATACATACAGTGATGGTTGTATATACCATACTATCCATACATACCATGTTGTGTCTTTATCCCATGCTATCCATTATAGCCATGTTGCTCATTATTGCCATGCTAGCCATTAATACCATATTGTCCATGATGGAGCTAAGCCATCTAAGTTCCATTAGGGCTCCTAGGAAGAGTGGGGGACCTTCTACCAATGGTGGGTAAGGGTTTCACTAGGGGTTGGCTGCATGGATAATGGGGGAACTCAAGAGAGGCTTGTCATTAGCATGAGAAGGTTTGCCAACTTCATAGGTGGAAGGGGGAATGCCCTTGGATCCAAGAATGCCCTATGAACCATGTAGTGTCGAGACTCATGCTTGGACTTGTTCCTTTTCTTTGACCTAAGGTGGTACTAACTAGGCTACAAGAGTGGTGAGCTACTCTAGGGTTTGCTAAGTCTCTGAGATCAAGAGAGGCCATTTTCTCATTTTCTACATCAATTTTAGACAGCATCTTGTGATGGTTGCTAATCATGTCATTATGCCTCTCCATATGACAAAGCTCATGCTACCGACATAAAGTGTGACGACTGAGCAAGTTGTCGGGATCCATATCGGGCACTGTCTCATGCATATCACCATGATAATCTTGTGTTGATCTAGGTTCATCATTCATTGAGTTCCTAAAGTCTCTAATCTCCCTTTGGATCTCCTCAAGGGCCTTACTTTTGCATTTTTTTACCAAACATTTAGATGTAGTCTATAGGACCCACTGTCAGTAAATGGGACATAACTTCTAGTAGGAAACTCCAATCGGTAAGATTTTTAATTCAAATCTAAGGGGAGGAGTCCTCTTCAAGATGAGCTATTAAGATTTGTGATACAAAATCATCAAAGAATTTTGCAATTGGATATATGTGCTTATCCACAGTGATCTCAATGCATAAAAGTGGTTTGCACCCTGTCCACAGTGACCTCAATGCATAAAAATGGCCATAACTTTTAGATCATAGCTTCAATTAGGGAGATTTTTTATTCATATTGAAAGGTAAAAAGCCCTCTTTGAGAGAATCTATAAGGAGTCCCAGGTGCAATACAAAATTTTTTGTAATTGGATTTCTATGACTGTCCTTGAGTGACTGTGGTTTAAACACTATATATCCCAATTCCCAATTGTATTGTATGAATGGCTCATGGGCTAAGGGGTGTGAGCTTCATCATAAGCAACATCTTGGGCATACTAAGCATAATCCCAAGTAGACTAACATATCCATTTGCTCTGCTATCACTACATAAGTGGATCTTAGTGCCATATATCTCCTTTGACTGCATACATGTCAAGTGTAATACACTGGTACCATGGGTAACCATGGAGTGTACCTACACCTCATACAAGTATCAGGCTCCAGATCACCAAAAGGTGGTCAAAGTTTCCCCCGTGCAGTCGGGTTGTGCACCCCTTTAGGATCTTAAGTGGTAAGGGAGGGTCACCTCTCTTTTGGCTCATTCTATTTTCTCTTATCACCTCGCTTGGCATCGGCCTTTTTCCTCAATCGTAGTATACATGGCACACATTTTTAATTAAGCAACTAGCATGAGGTGCATTGGAAAGTAATCATTGGGTCTTGCAGGGATGAAACAAGAGCTTGGGTAGTGCTTATCTTGGCAGTCCTATGACTCACAGGCTACTACTTACCCTTTTATAATGGTTTATTATCCACTTGAGATTAATGCAAGACATACATGATCAAATAAGAGTTAATGTTAGTAAGAACATAGGATGGAGTGTTAATCATGATACATGCTCACTAATTTCAGGTGGGTAGCGTGCATACAATGAAAGATTCAACTAAGAGGGCATATGCAACTGTAATCTCTCCAACAAAGGGGATTGAGCTCAACAAGTGGATTAAAATGAGAGATTAAGATTGTATTGGCATACCTCTTTAGTCTTTGGGATAGATAGATGAAATGAAGCACGATCCACCATGATGCCAAGGCATGATCCACCATGATGCCAAGTTCTCCATTAAGCAAGCCCGGTTGATTAGAGCACTCCAATGGATGAATCCTTCAAAGATTTAATGCTTCCATTGATGGTAGAGACTCCCATGCTTGTGTGTGAGCTTAATCTTCAAGAATGAAAATCTTCAAAGAGAGCTTTCATGGTTGCCCACAAGAAATCCCTGCTTGTGGAGCTTCATGTCTTCAATCCAAGTAAGTGAGGTCAAGAATGGATGAAGGAGCTCCTAAGGAATGAGATTTTAGAGGTGGGAAAGCTTGAGCTAAGATTTAATGGCTAAGATAGCTCCAGATGAAGAATTTATGGCTGCCCAAATTGTCCACAACTGATGTCCATCTTCTAGGGTTTACTTCAAGGGCAAGTGTGTTAAAAGGGGGGAAATGAGAGTTTTGAATGAGTGCCCAGGGTTGGCCAAATTTTTGGGTGAGTAAGAGGAGAGTAGCAAGAGAGCTAAAGGGAGGGTAGCAGGAGAGCTGAATTGTCCCAATACTTCCAACAATGGAAACCATATCAAGCCAAGAATTAGGTGCAAACTAGGAGGCTCTCTAAACTATATATTGGCAATAGCAACAACAACTAGAGTAGCATTCTTGATACTTAGATGATTCGAAGTTGTTTGACATTACTATGTAGAGGGATTGGAGGGGGAGCTACAGAGCTCTACCCCGAGACCTACGGATCGCTATTATTGATCAAGCGTTTCAAGCCGAGCGGCCATGGCTACCTCTCACATAGCCGACGTGCAATGCCTACCTTACGAGTGTAGTGAGCTTACCTTGATGCTCGATCGAGTTCCCTCCTCTCTCTTGCACTTCGGTAGCTCCACGATCCTTGTGGCAAGCTCAAGCAACCTCAAGCCCCCTCCCTCAAGCTCCATCCTCCATAGCCGTGCAAGAGAAGAGAAGAGAAGAGAAGAAGGGAAGATGCAGAGAGAATATGGAGAGCTTCTTCTCCACGATCCCTCACTCTCACACACTCACTCCCTCACTCCCACACACTCCCTCAATCCCTCACTCAAGCACAAGCAAGAAGGAAAGAGACAAGAGAAGAAGAAGAAGAAGCTTTAGCCACATCCAAGAATGAACTTCTCATTCACTTTTGAACTTTATATACATGCCCTACTTTTTGGGCGGTCATCCCCACTTTTTACATGGCCGGCCATTAGCCTGCTGACCATTAGCCTAGGGCCTCTTTTCCTATTTCCCACCGTTCTAACTTATCCCGTTCCCACTAATGTATACAATTTGCATAGGAGTGAGCCCGATGCTCTTTTTATAAGGATTCGAGAGCGCCTTCATATTTAATGGCGCACTTTTACTCTTTTCTTTTCTCGAGGCAACACCGTCATTCAAATTTTCAGGGTCTGACCTCCATCCAGGACACCTTTTCCTTCCTTTGTCCTGTGCCTTCTTGGTTGTCTCCTTCTTCCATTTTTCCCACACTTCTGCTCCATTTTCCATTCCTCTGTGCTACAATAAACATTACCCCCCTCCTAGCGAAGCGCCAGTCCCATGGCACTGGGGTGGGGAGCAGCAGTGAAGTTGGGGTTGGTGCTGAGTGGAATTGGTGGGCAGATGACCACAATCAAAAAGGTGGTGCTATGAATGAGAGATGATGGGGTGTTGATTCCTGATGATTTGGAGAGTTTTCGACTTGCTTTGATCTTCATGAAGATGCTCGGCCTTTGTTACACAGTTGGAATTTGTCGTCGACGATGACTGTCAAAACCGAGGCTCCGTAAGCAGTTGAAGAACACGTGGTTCCAAGATCTATTTCAATGGCGGGCCCCGACTGAGTTACGAACAGCCTGTAAGAGAAAGTTGTGCACTCCCTAAGGGGTGTGTCTGTCTCCCGGTGAGGTGTAAGTGCATGTGTAGTGGAACTGGGAGATGGGTCTAGCCCTCGGTAATGTCCCACACTTGAGGATCTAGTTCATGTGTTGTTGGAGATGCAGTGCAGAGCTTAGGGTGATAGGTCTGGAAGTCCTGCCCTTGATGTGCCCTAAGAGTGAAGTGGGGAGAGGGGTTAGGGGTGAACCCTAGGTGCAATGAGCAAAGTGAGGCTGCGTGCCTTTTTCTTTCTTTCTTTTCTTTTCTTTCTTTCCTTTTCCTTTCTTTTCTTTTCTTTTCTCTCTTTTTTTTTTTGAAGATTGTATACATAGAAGGCGTTTTGACTAGAGCATATAAACTTTAGCCGAAGTGTGGGGTGGTCGCCCGCAGGCATTGGGATAGAAAGGCACGGCTTTGGAGGTATTCTTTAATAGCAGCCCGGGCCTGCAGAGGTGTGGATGACAAAAAGGGATGGTTACACCTCATGAAGCGGGTGTCATTCATATTCTCTAATAGTTCTAAGCAAAAAGAGGGAAGCAGGGTTGCCCTCATCATTAATCTAGTCATAGCCCTGCTATCTATTCCTAGATTGATGTCAAAAAAAGAGGGGGGGAAGGTGGGCTTCCTCGAGCGTAGGCCTCTGCATTAATAGGAATTTGATCAACCTAAGATAATTGCAGGTGGTTAGGAAGGCGGGGATCCGAGCAAGAAGCAAAGTCCACGAGGAAGCGATTGATGGATGGAAGGATATCCTCTACTCTAAAAACTGGCATTCCTTGGGATTTCGGCCTTACATTATATATTCTAGGAAAATCAAAATCCCCATGAATAGTGCGGTCATAATCCACTCCATGCCGACAAGGGTAGGGCATGTAGGTGGGATCATTATGTTCTTCGGGAAGTGAGTTATAGAAAGCAGTCCAGGCATCAAAATTGGCGTCCCAAATCCTCCTCTGCCACTTCGGCTGCGTCTCGTAGCCTTGGACAGATTTGGGAATCCAGTTCACCTTGTCCTGCCAGTAATCTGCGGGCTCTTGCCTCCACCTGGTTATAATAAGGCTCCTCTCTTCTATCCATCTATTCGCCAGGTCATTGGCCAGGTCCTTGATCTTGGATAGGATGCCTAGAGGCAACGCACGGTCCAGCGAGAGTGGATAGGAAAATGACAGCTCAAATGGTCTTTTCTGGAACTCCCGGTCACGCCAAATGATCAATTCTTGAGGCCAATCGATAGGGTTGGGGTCCCCTCGTAGTGGCACCAGCTCGTCAGGAAATTGTCTGGGTAGTGACTGGCTCTGTGTTGTGCGTCCTCTGCCAGTTCCTGCCTCCTTCTTCTGGCTGCCATGATGCGCTCAGCCATGTGGGCATCTTCAGGCTCGTCTGGTGGGAGGTCTGGTAGAGACGGACTGGGCATTTTTCGTTGTTCTTCTTTGGCCTCCTGCTCCAAGTCCGAGCCCTCTTCGGTATTTAGCTCAGCCACTGCTGGGATCGCTTGTGGTGGTGGTGCGAGTTGCTCCTGTTCTTCGAACCCTAGCTCCTTGAGCTCAATGGTGGAGAGGCCGGCACAACGCAGGTAGTGGAATTGCTACTCCTTGGTGATTCCCGTGCCGGTGGGGAGCTCCCGTTCCTGAAGGCCATATCTTAGCACTGGGGTAGTCAACTCCAGCTTCCTTCTCACCCTCTCCACCGAATCATCGCCTTCTGCTTGGGTGACATGTAACACGGTGCTGAGAAAGGCTTGCCTCTATGCGTTGGCGCATACATCGGCTGCTTCAGCTCTGGATTCGGCAAGCACTCTCTCGCACTCAACCACTGCCAAGCGGTTCTCTAACTGCTTGATTCTTTCACAGTTGTTCTCTTCCCACGCATTGGCTCTTTCATCCATCCTTCTCCTTCCTTCTTCCAGCTCACTTGCTAATGTGGTTACCACTTGCTGCTGTTCGTTTGTTAAGACCCAGAGTTGGTGCTACTCCCTAGACTTCCGAGCCAGCTATTCTTCGGCGATTTCTTTTGCTTGATTTGCAATACTGAACCTCTATTCTGCCTCAACAATTAGTTTTAATTTTTCATGCACTAGCTGCTCGTGGCTCTGGATCTCTGCAAGGTGCAGTCTTCGTTGCATGAAGGCCATGGCCATGAGGCCCTCTATGGCTTCCTTGGAAACTTCCAATGCACCTTGCAGTCGTTGTGCCTCCTATTGCTGCTCTTATGCTTCTGCTGCGAGGGTTGCCGGCTTTCCCATGCTAGGAACTCTATCTCTCTCTCCAGCCTATCTTGTTCCTCGAGTTCATACTGTAGCTTTGCCATGGTATTCTCCTGTCGCTCGGTCGGCTCACCCTCTTGAGTTGCCAATTGTCCATACCCTTCTAGTTTAGCTGTTCTCTATTCTAGGTCAGCATATTGCTGCACTAGCAACTTTAAGCTCCACTACTCGGCCACCAGGTTTTGTTCTTTGTCCTCTAGCCTCTGTCTCAAGCGGTTTTCGTTATCCTGGGCCTCTTTTGTTTTTGCCTCCAACTGATCTTGCAGCACTTTTATCTCCCTTTGCCGATTATCTCCTTACCTTGAAACTTCGAGCCTCAGGGCTGCCGAAGTTTCCCTTTCCTTTTCAAGATCCAACAGAGCCACCTTCTTTTCTTCCTTTGCTTTATCCAACTGTGCTAGGAGCTTAGCCACATAGGTGTCATAGTCCGCACCAGGTGGCATGGGAATAGGAGCTGTGGTGGTTGACGCTTCTAGCTTTTGCCGTTTCGGGTCTTCCTTGGACTCAACATCTGCTATGGCAGGTCTTTTCGCTCCAGTCTGTAGGACAATCTCAACCACTTTACTGACAAGCATCTGCATCATGCTCATCAGCTAGGCCGGGTCCAGAGAGGGCATGGGTTGCGGGGCAGTTATGGTGTCTATTGGCGCCGACACGAAGGAGGAAGGCAGGGGGTGTAACAGTGACTTCCACTTGCTTACGATCATTGGGGCTGCTCTCACACTGCCGCTTGCTTCGGCCTCATGGTGAGGGCTCAAGGGGTTGATCTCTCCTCTTTCATGAGTTTCTTCAATAGATCTGCGAGTGGCTTCTACCAACTCAGCCAGTTCCTTCATCCTCAGCTCGTGGGCTTCCTCCTCCGCCCTTCTTTGCCTTATTTCCTCTTTTGCCTTTTTTGACTCTTCTCTAACTCTTTCGAGTTCTTCCTCCTCCTTCCGTCGTTGCTCCTCCATCCTCCTTGACTCTCTTCAAGCTCTCTTCACCTCGGCCCGCTCCTCTTTGCTTAGTCTCTCCTCCTTTTTTTGGCTCTTGCTGTTCTTCATTTGCTTCTGAGGCTCGGCCGTTTGAGCGGGTGGTATTTCAGGCTCTCCTTCGTCGCTTGCCATCTTTTCACTCGAGCCTTCCTCCTCATGATGTGGTGAGCCTTGGTGCTTAACTTGCTCTTCCTCCATGCCGGCATCCTTGATAGCCTCATCAATGATTGCTATGAGGATACCTCCGTACCTGATTGTAGAGGCTTTGGTGGCAGGATTCTTTCTTGTGGATCGTGCAGTAGAGGCCGGAGATTCCCCACCAGCTAGTGCTGTGGCTAGAGCTAGAAGGGTGGCTGAACTCCTGATAGTCTTTTGGACAAAGCCGTTCCAGTCCACCTCCTCCGGGACTCCTGCCGTAATGCTTTCCAGCACTGGCACGCTGATTCTATTCATGAGTGCATTGTATCTGTGGCCCGAGAAAAGAGCGTGGATGATCTTAGGCTGCATCCTCGTCGCAAGGTCTGGAATGTCAGCTAGACTAATTCCATCGACCGTGTGCACGTCCTCTTTTCTGACTCCCAGCATGGTGTACGCATCTCTTTTTGGGCATCCTTCTTTTTTGGGCACAAGTCCCAGGGCTCTCTCGACAATGACTGCGTTAAGGGGCACTTGCACCCTTCTTTCTTGATCACCCGCCCTCACTGTGATTGTGCCACAGCTCCGTCCTTCATCGAAGTTCCTTAAGAAATCTGCACACATGCTGTAGTGTACTGCTTGCCCAACCTTTTCTATGTACTTTTGGAGGTTACATTTGTCCACCAGCTCTCTCACGGTCGGCTCTTCCAAGATGGCTTCATCCAGATTCATAGTATGCTTGAATGTGAATTGGCTAAATCCCCGTGTCTCGATGCTGATTCCATACTTCGTCAGCTCCGCTTTCGTAAATGGAAGTCTACCCTGTCCTGGCATGGTAGGTGCCTATCATCACCCAAGTCAATGTTAGAGTTATAACTTGATTTATTCCTAGCAAAACCCAAGAAAGAATGTGTGTGACAGTTTGCCGTGCGGATTCAAAGGGATGAAACTTAGAAATAATTCACAAGCAACATCTACTTCTTGCGTTCTTTCCTATTTGAATTTAGTTGAGCACTTTCAGCCTTTACACCTTTTGCTACATCACTTGGTTTGTCACTCGGTTGTCACCTCCTCTTCCCCCCCTTTTTCCTAAGTGTTACGGGAATCCTTTTTAGGATTTGCGAGGGGAGGAGGAGGGCTCGCATGGGTTGCGTGGGGCAAGCTACTTGGCCAACAACCAAGTATAAAGGTTAGGGTTATACTCAAACTAGGCATGATGATCAAGTTCTCATGGTTGTATAGAAGCTTGAGTGATGTAGGTCAAGACATCATGAAAGATGTCCCCGGAGTTGAGATGACTAGCAACATGCAACTCCTCTTCCGTGAGGAACTGGTCAATGTACGGGTGGGCCAATACTTGATCATCTAAGTGCATGTTGCATGTAATGGCCAAAACTCTAAACAAAAGAGGTGCCACATAAGTAGGGTCACGTTCAATTGTTTTGATTGCCCTCCTTTGCTCAGCATTGGTCATGATACGGCGGCCTTTTTTCTCCCATTGGAGACATAAGGCATACCACAGTTGTAAGAATGGAGAAGCAGAGCTGGCAAGCTGCGTGAGCTCCTCCAGTTCTCGTTCAGGTGTAGAGCGAGCAGGCTTGCGGTACGAGGTGACTAATCATCTAAGAACAGCTTGCTCCTTTGAGATTTCTCCATTAGCGATTAGCTCGACTGTAATTTTGGGAAATTTTATGGTCATAAACTCGTAGTCTTCCCAAGTGCACGGCAACGCGTGAACATTAGGAGCGAATGGTTCGTCAAGAAGTCCTAGGTCAAGCCTCTCATAGCTTCTAGCGAATGTAGTGAAGGTGTCATCCAACTCCTTGATGCATGTCACTACGTCATTCCCCGAGGTCTCAGCGAGATCCTTGGCTGCTGAAAGGAAAGATCGTCTTTCATATAAAGGCTTAAGACCTGCTGGTGGTGATGGCGCAATTCGGCTGGATAGTGGTGACTCCCTTGCTAGCGTCACAAATGGGACTTTGCACTCTAGAGCACTTGGAGATGCTGCAACGGGCTTTCGTGGCATGGGAGGCGTGTTGCATTCTATTCGAGCCGGCATGGGGGTGCACACCTCCTTTGATCTGGATGGTGCTGGGACATCCGGCTTGGGACAATGAATGTGTTGGGGGTCCTTAATCATCACTGGTGCTAGTTTAGCGTTCTTTGTGACTTGTGCTTTGCATGTGCCAACCTGTCCAGCTGGAGTGGGGTTGCTCAGAGTTGAGCTTCTTGAGTGTCCATCCTTAGGCACCCATATCCAGGGGTTGCCCTCATAGTATCCTTGTGCTCACAGGAGATCTTTCGATATCCAGAGCCCCAATCACCCGGCCACCCAGACTCGCCCCGCCTCATACAAATCGAGTAGCCCATGATGCATAAAGGGCTTATCAAATGATAACTGGCCATAACTTTTTGTTTTTAAATGGTTAAGTGTTCCCGACTTGTTAAGTGTTGACATGTTCCCGAATTGTACGAACTTTTCATATCTGCGTTTAATATATTTCACGTCTTTAGCAAAAGAAAAAGCTAATCAAGCGCAGGTGATAAATATTTAAGTCAACACCATAGAATTCCGATAAGTGATGTCTCCTTGCATTGCACTGGTTTATTATAGTTGCGGCATATACAATGCATGTACTCTCATAAAGCGACAAGTGGATGCAGGATAATACAGGTCCTTGTGCGAAAATGTTCAATGCCCAATCACTGTAACACCAACAACCCCACAATGAGCCGCGGCAAAGCCACGCTGCCGAAAGCACCCTTGCCAACCGCCCCTATCGCACGGTCCAAAGCACATTCATGGGACACGCTCTCCTTTTGGGTAAAACTCTATAGTTGGCTCACGACAGTCGTTACCTCACTTGTATCAACATCGAGTGTGTCGCAAGGAGGTTTGCAAAATCTCAAGTGTATCTCTTCATCTCAACAACAGTTCCTCTAGCATCAAGGCTAGTGACACAATCATCTCTGTAATATCCATCCTTCATAGCCTTTGGATCCCAACATTTCTCAATCCAAATGAAAGGCTAACAGCCTCAATGTATGGCATTGATTGTATTCATTTTTCCCACCAAAAAAAAAAGAGAGAGAAAGAAAGAAAGAAAAAAAAGAAGGGGGAGAAAAAAAAAGAAAAAGAAAAAAAGAGCACACACGATCACGGCACCGCACCTAGGGGTCCTCAAATTAGGTACGTCTAGTGACCTTGGTCGGCTGGCTCCGTCCCTAATCCCCTAGCCCTTTGTACATCCCCCACAATTGTTCAGGGCACATTAAGGGCAGGACATACCTAGGGAGCTCGCCTCACCTATGGTTAGACCTATCACCCTGAACCACTTGCACAATTCTTTTGCACTAATCTCAATGCCATTACACTCCACAGTGGTAAGGAAGGCATGAAAGACAATGGAAAAGTACACCATACCTTTCACGCACTATAGGTAGTCACTAGCTACCAAGCGCTAGACATCAAGGAGCTCACTTATGCTACATGGCCTTGACAAGACCATAATGATGTCTCAAGCAATCTTCAAGTGTACTCCCCGTCTTCATCGATAAATTTTTCCGTCAACTTAGCCCCTTGCTTCATTGGTTGCTATACAAGGAACTAGGCCGATAGTCTTCTAACTAAGTAATACCTAAATATGCACGTGTACACACTTAATATTCACACTATAACCTATACACGGTTTGGGTCCTCAAGTGCAGGACAATACTCCAGGCTTGCTTAGAGTTTGACCTGTCTCCCAAACTAATCCAAATATGTCTTATGCACTATAAGAAGACTAGCACTATCCCTTAAGGAGAGACCACATGCGAGGTTTTCTAATTGCAGGTATAAGGTGTTGTTCGCTCTTCATCAAACTCTGACTACTTATCCCTTACCATCCGAGAAGCCCGCAAAGAATCGTCATGTGCAGAATCCCCAACAAACTACCACTTGTGCTGGCCATTAATGCAATTCCCAACACAAAATAGCCCTACCGCCAACTCCAACAACCTTCCACCAGCCACCATGGCCACCAACAGGGCCTCCGGACCTTCTACCACACCACCACCAACACTCCTCCACGGAAACCACCGGCGTCCTTGTCACCCACGTCTTCGGTGCATGCTATAGTCTGCTACCTACGACGGTGAGTGCCATGGGACTGGCACTCATCTAGGAGGGGGGTAATGTTAACCCCAACACGAAGAAAGCAAAAGGAAATAAAAAAAATGCAAGTCAAAGGCGGAAAAAAGGTAGCCCAATTGAAGAAAGAAGAGGAGAAAAGGCCAGAAGTGCAAGGGAAACCTTAAAAGTCTAAGGGAAATGCAAAAGGGGAAAGGCGCATTTTAAAATATAAAGGGGCACCCTGAAATCTTGTAAAAGAGTGCCAGGCGGTGGAAAATCCGGAAAGCTAAAACAGAAGGTAAAGACAAAGGCCAAGGCAAAGAGAAACGGAAGACAAAGGTGCACGAGGAAAAGCGCAAGTCCAACTATTGTAAAAGAGCGCAAGCGCATCATGGTTTAATTCAAGGAGCGCCGGGCTCTCACCCGTGCAATTTGTAAATATAGACGGGCGGTGGAAAGGAAGCTAGAAAGATAGAAGGACAATAGGGAAAAGGGCCTAGGCTACAGCCGGCCATGTAAAAAAGGGGGAAAAGGGGATGACCGCCCAAAAGGGATTTAGGGTTTTGTATATAAAGTTGAAAAGTGAATGAGAAGCTCATTCTTGTGTGTGGCCAAAAGTAGCTCTCCTCTTCTTCTTCTTCTTCTTCTTCTTCTTGCTTGCTTGAGCTTGTGCTTGAGAGAAGGAGTGTGAGAGTGAGAGGGAGTGAGTGTGTGAGGGTGAGGGACCGAGGAAGAGAAGCTCTCCATCGTCTCCTCTCTTCTTCTCTTTTCTTCTCTTCTCTTGTCTTGCTCGCGGCAATGGAGCTTGGAGCGTGGAGCTTGAGGATGGAGCTTGCTTACAGCTTGCACTTGGATCGTGGAGCTACCGGAGTGTGCGGGAGAGGAGGTAACTCGAACGGCATCAAGGTAGACTCACTACACCCGTAAGGCATGCATTGTGTGTCGGCTATGTGAGAGGTAGCCATTAGTGCTCAGCTTGGAACGCTTGAATCAATAAGCGGTCCGTGGGTCTTGGCGGTTAAGTGAATCCCACAGTGGACTATGTTGAAGAGTTTCCCCCCATAGACAAATAAGGTATCATTTAGTACATCTTTGAGGCAATAATTGGGCAACGAGATAAACACTTAAGATTTCAATCCATCAAGGAAAACCTCATGAAATGGGAAGGCCTACCCTTGGAAGAAGCCCCTAGGTGCCCACCCACTATTGTGAATGAATTTCCTTGTCTTCTAGATACCTAATGGGCTGAAGAATAGCAAGTTATGTCTCCTTTTGACTACACCCTACCTATAGAGAGACTACACACTATTTTAGAACAATTTTGTACTTGCCTAAATTACATCCCTACATGGGATGAAAGTAGTGTCATAAGCTCTGTTTCGATATGTGGCATGCCCCATTTGGAGTAGCTTATCAAAAGTTATGATGATAGATTCACCTCACCAAGCTTGTAGTGGACATCATGCTATCCATAGTCTTCACCCACACCTTTTCACTATAATGGATGAGAGTAGTAATCTACACCCCACTCCTTAGTCCCTCTATCAAGTCCTTCTAGTTGTCTATTGTTTTTGGGGGAAAAAACTTTCAAGGTGGGGATGGAATGTAATGATCGAGATACATGGGAACTTGGGGTTAGACACCCAGTCACACTGACCAGGGTATATAAGGTGTAAGAGACCCACTTTAGAGCATCTAGATATTATCAAGAATTAACTCTTCACCTTCATCTCTAGCTTCCATGGCTTCCTCCTTTCTCCCCTCTTTTCTATCTTTCTCTCTCCTATTATGTCTTTCTTCTTCTTCTTCCTCTCTTCCTCTCTCTTTAGCTCATTCTCTGCTTTCCTCTCAGCTCCATTCATTTTTTGTGAGGATGGGGGAAGGTGAGAGAAGAAAGGAATTGAAGGTGAACCCTATGTTTTGATAGGAGTGTGGTGCAAGGGTTCTATTGAGTTGATGGGACCAAGCTACAGGAGGCTACGGAGGGTGAAGAAGTTGTTGTTGTCATGGTGTGCTTGGGCAATTTCAGAAACCAAAGCATGTGATAGCCCTTTAATAGCATTGTTCCTCCAACAATATTTTAGGGACCCAATGCTACGTGATGCATGGGCTATAGTATGGTTGGCGGCGTTGGCATGATTACCTTTGCTTGGGCCTTTGGGGGATGCAATGCTTAGGAGCATGCAGATGGGATTTTAGCCTCCGTTGCCATAGTGGAGGTACACTAATAGGGGGCTTTTTTTTTGTGTGATCATTCAAGAGTTGGTTCACAAACATTAGTTTCATGAGATGTGGGCTAGGTTGTAGGTTATGGGTGTTTTGCGCTTGGTCAAACAATGCCTCCTTAGAGCATAAGGTTGTTATCACATGAGTGTTTGCAAATTGCAGGTTAGTGTGCTTGTCAACATAGTTATTAATGCAAATTTTGATAAACTTGAATGTTTAGCCTAGGAGGATTTTGGTGCCAATGCCCTTGATGTTGTCTGAGAGAACATAGAAGAGGAGTGGAATGCTCTTAGTCAGTGACCATTAATATGCACTTGCCTAGCAAGGAATAAGGGTAGTCCTCCATATTGGTTCAACTTTGCATGGATAGGCTACAAGTGGGGTTGCCCTAGATTGCTCCAATAGTAGTAAGGATGGATGTCATAATCAAAGCCCTAATCTATCAATGCATCAGCTAAAGGATTTTGGTTGTAGTGAGTCCTAGTTGGTGGTAAGGAGAGGTAGTATTGTCATTGCTCAAACTTCTTGTAGAAAGTTTGTTCTATTCGCAGCAAGGGGTTTTTTGGATTCATCATGGGCGGTTCATGCAAGGGGTACCTAGGTGCTTAGTATTCTTAATCGTAATACCATTAAAGTGGATAATGGGTTGGTCATCCAAAGTTTCTAGCACAACATTCTCTATCCTATTGATGACATGGGTGCAAAATGGTTCAAGGCCTCTTAATTTTAATTTTTGCTTATGGCATTTGATTGAGTAGACTAGAACAAGATCATTTTGGCATGTTTGTGAAACTAGGTAGCCTTACATTGAGCTTTCTCCACAAGTAGGGCATGAGTAGCTATACCAATTGTGTTTTTATTAAATCCTGTAGCTCTTTGAGGCGATGTTTCCATGTCTTAGTGCCTTTCCATTGTTCTTGGATAGGGATAGAAAATTCTATGGGCATGATGGCAATAGGTAAGTTGGAATGGAGTTTGCATTGTAGTAGTCTTATAAGCTATGCAATAGACCCAAAGAGTTGCCATGAGTCTATGATTCTAGTCTGAGTGTGATGCTAAGATGGTTTTGGTCAAGACACTAATGAGAACTTTGTTGTAGCCTCAGCTTAGCCATGGGCATGAGGGTAGTATAGGCTAGACTTTTTATGGATGACCAAGAACATGGAAAAGAGGTATTGAATCACTTCATTAACAAAGTGGGTCCCTTGGTCACTAATAATATCTATAGGGGATCCAAAGCAAGAAATGACTTGCTTCCAAAGGAATCAAGCAGTGGTTCTTGTGCCATTTTTTTGAGTAGACCTAGTTTTTGTCCATTTAGTCATGTAATCCATGGCTATGATAATGTATTGAGCTTGCAAGTATTCACTGGCTAGACTAACGGGTCAAATGAAGTATATGCCCCATTTCTCAAAGGATTGGTAGGCAATCATTAGTGTAAGTTTCATTTTATCCTTTTTGATAAGCAAATTTTTCCCCTTGCACTCATCACAATGCTTGACAAATCATGCATGATCTTTAAATAGTGTGGGGGCCACCATAACCGTGATTAAAGCCCTTTTTTGGCTATAACGGTTGCATCGAAGTGTCCTCTAGCAATGCCAAGATGTGCCTCTTGTAACATAGCCTCAATATCACGTTCACAAATGCATCTCCTATAATAAGACCATCGTGCTTGAGATGATACAATTGACCCATGATCAATTGATATGGTCACGTGTTAATTAACAAGTATGTGAGTCATGCTTTTTTGATTGCTGGTCATGGTAGATCTTTCTCAAGGACATTGATAACATCATGTATCCATTGAGGCATCAAATCTACTTGGAAGAGATGAGCTTCATAAAATGAATGTGGAACAAGTGAGCATCAGGGAGTTGGTCATGAACTCCTATGGCCTTTTTGCCACTAGTCATTCGTGATAAGTGATTCACCATGAAGTGCTATTTTCCCTTATGCACAATAATTGAGAAGTCAAATTACAGTAACAAGAGGAGCCAACAAGTAATGTGTCTGATAGCATAGGGATTGTTTGTAAGATAAAGCAATGCTTGATACTCCACAAAGAAGGTGAAAGGCATAGCAAGAAGAGAATAGTGAAACTTCTTTATAGTGTAGACCATTACTAAACCTTCGTGTTTTGTGGTTGAATAATTCATTTTGGTCTCATTGAGTTCCCAACTGGTATATTCACCAAAAAATCCATGTTACATTTATAGGGCTAGCACAACACTACTCCAATTATAATCTCAAAAGCATCGATGTGCACATGGAATGTAATCATCTAGTTTGAGGCTCTTAAAATGGGTGTAATCACCATTAGAGCTTGTTTTGATGCTTCATAGGAGACTTGGCATTCCTTGATCTCCATATCCTTGTGACAAGTAGCTTATAAAGTGGTTGAGTAATTTATGCATAATTCAATATAAAGCAACGATTGTGCCTAGTTTGGCCAAGAAAACATTGTACTCCCTTCAGGTTGGTGGGCAGAGAGAGACTCATTAGAACCTTGATATTGGCTATATTAGTGGCAATTCCAATTTTGGAAACAATATGACCCAAAATGATATCATGCTTCATCAAAAATAGGCAATTTAGAGGATTTAGGGATAATTGATACTACTGATATAGTGGTTCTCCTTCATTGGCAATGGAATGTGTGATGCATGGAATATTCAATCTAGGGATGAAGAGGAAGAAGATGGTGGTGTTAGAGATGGAAATAATACGAGTGATGGTGGTGATGAAGGGGATTTGATAAAGTTGAAGGCAACATGGTTAGAGAAAAAGCACAAGTGGGAGAGATGAAGTAGAGGAATACTCTTGTTGATATCGATGGTAATTCCAAAGAGGCTCAAGACAATGAAGATTATTCTAATGGAGATAAGAAGATGAAGATGGACACAAATCTTTCACTAAAAAGAAAGGCATACAACTGACACAAATGGAGGTGACTCTATGATCAACATATATTTTTCATGTAGATTTGTGTAATAGACATGTAGACTATCTCTATATTCATCTTATTAAATAACTTCAAGACAACCAAAAATCTCCATAACTTCATGCTTTGAACTTCAATTTTGCACTTGGACAATCGAGCTCAAATAATTTGAGTAAAATAGGGTCTTTGATGCAAGTTGTTTCTACAAAAATGTCGTGAATTGAGAACTATGAGAGTTTGATAAACATAGCTGAAGTAGAGTTGGAGTTATTCATAGTGACTATTGAGGAAGTGTGTTCCTTAGTGCAAGAAATATCTACCACTAACTCATGGGTATTGGATAGTGGCACCTCTCGTCACATGACCGACAAGAAAGGTCTATGTAGTTCTATGAAGCCTTTGCAAGAATCCATCATTGTGATGGTTGGGAATAATATAAAATGCCTTGCTGAGGGCACGTGAACTATTTCCTTTTTTTGTTGTAAATGGTAAACTAAAAAATCTTTCAAATATGTTGTATGTTCCAGAGCTTCAGAGAAATTTACTATCGGTTTCTTCTATAACTAATCTTAGCCACATGAGATATGTACAGAAATTATCAACAATGTTGATAAAGTTGTTGACAATGGAGAAAGGAGGAACAACTTGTATGAGCTAAGTGCTCTTATAGCCACCGCTGGTGTGGGCACACATATACTTTGGCATTAAAGATTTGGCTACATTGGTTTTGTAGTGTTAAATGAGATATATAAGCAAGGTATGATTGGTCACCTACCTAGAATAACTAAAATGGAGGTACCTTGTGAAGCTTATATGATGGTGGGCAAGCAACAAAGAAAGACATTTCCACAAGAAAGCAAGAATAGAACGAAGGCTTCTCTAAAGTTGGTGTATGTTGACTTGTGTGATAAAATACCTACACAAGCTTTAAGAGGATCTTCTTGATCGATGATGACTACAGTAGGAAAATGTGGATGTACTTTCTTTACGATAAGACTCAAGATTTTGGTAAGTTTAAAGAATGTCTAAAACTTGTTGAGACTGAAATAGGAAAATGTGTGAGGAAGTTTAGAATAGATAGTGGTGGTGAGTTCAACTCAAAGGAGTTTGAGGACTTTTATAAGAGAAAAGGCATTGAGCAACAATTAATAACACCTCATACACCTCAGCAAAATGGCATTTTGAATGCCAAAATCATACCATTGTGGAATTGGCAAGCTGTATGATTAAGGGCTAACCAGGTTAGGACAGAAGCTATTAATATTGTAGTCTACATTCTCAATCAGAGTTACACAAAGGCTCTTAAGAGAAAAACTCCTCATGAGGCCTATTCTAGTAAGAAACCATCTATCTCATACTTTTTTAGAAATTTTTGATGTGAATTATATGCACATGTTCCAAAGGATAAGAAAAACAAGTTAAACCCAAAAAGCACAAAATGTATCTTCTTAGGTTATAGTGATGAGCAAAAGGCTTATAAATTGTATGACCAAGAGACGAATAAGATCATAGCAAGCCATGATGTGGTCTCTAAGGAGCAGCCAAATACAGTCAAGGAGGAGAGCATAAGTTCTTCCACTTTATCATCTAGTGAAGAAGTAGTCCATTATGAACCTATTCCATGAGTTGTCTCTACCCTCAAGGAGGAGGAAGCATCATCTCCGGACTATGAGAAAAAAGTTCACTAACTTGCAATCATACCAATGGAAAAGCCATTGCTACAATGGGTGAAGTATGATCAGAATAATCCTATGCCTACTACTATTGATGAAAAGGCAGATGGACCAAGGAGATCTCTAAGAACGGAGGAACAAAGAAAGGCTTCTGCTCACATAGTCAATATAGTCTTGATGACTGAGATTATGAGAGAAGTAAATGAGCCAACAGACTGGACGAATGACTTGTCAATCTATCATGGAGAGAAGCTATATAAGTTGAGTATGACAACATAATGGAGAATGATACTTGGGAGCTAGTGGATTGGCCAGAAAAGAGGAAGATTATTGACTCTAAGTGGGTTTGGAAGGTTAAGTACAAGGCTGATAGAACCTAAGAAAAGTACAAAGCTAGATTAATTGCATAGGGATTTTTACAAATAGAAGGATTTGATTTTCAATAATCATTTGCTCCAATTGCTAGAATGACCACTTTTTGCACAATAGTTGTTGCAATGGCTGCTCATAATAAGTGGCTAGTCTACCAAATGGATATTAAATCAATGTTTTGGAATGGTGATCTCAAGGAGGAGGTGCATGTGGCTCAATCACTGGGGTTTGAGGCTCCCCATTATGAGAACAAAGTTTGTAAGCTAAAGAAGGCATTGTATGGGCTGAAACAAGGTATTGCCAAATAGATAAATTATTTTTAGGCTTGAATTTCAAAAGATGTGCCTCAGATGCTAACTTGTATGTCTATAGGGATAGTGAAAAGTTTGTAGTGATTGTCATATATGTAGAAGACCTCTGTAATACATGTGACTATGAAGATATGATCCATCAGACTGGAAAGGCTTTGAACTTTCAATTTGAAATGAAGTTTGGCAAAATCTTCATCTCTCAAAAGAAGTATGCATGGGAGATCTTAAAAGCATTTGGCATGATCGAGTGTAAGGAGATAGCTATACCTATTGGGGTCAATGCAAGTTATCCATTGAGGATATGCCAACACTAGTAGTAGACATTGGGAGGTATGGGAGGTTGGTTGGTAGAATCATCTACTTGTGTAACATTAGGCTAGTTTTGCTATTAGTGTTTTAAGTAGATTATCAAACAAACCACGAGAAAGTCATTGGAAAGTTGGGATGTGGGTGCTCAGACACTTGAAGGAAACTCTTGATTATGGAATCATATACAATTTTGGAAGTACTCTTGTGAGAAACTGTGACTCAGATTGGGCAGGTGATAGTGATTCTAGGAAATCACTTTCTAGATATTGTTTCTCTTTAGGTTCATGAATATTCTCTTGGATTGGTAATAAGTAACCAATTATGCTATTGTCTTCTACTAAAGTATAGTACAAGGAAACTTGTTTTGCTACATGTGAAGTAGTATGGTCAAGGATGATCCTATGGCTTATGGGAGTACAAGATGAAGATACCATAGTGCTAAGATATGACAATTAGAGGTGCATCACCATTGCTAAAGATCTAGTTTTTCATGCACACACCAAGCACATTGAGATCCAGTATTGCTATGTGCATGACTTGATTGAGGATGGGATAATAGAGCTTCAACATAGAAGAATGGAGTAGATACTTTCACCAAAGCTCCTATAAAGGTTTTGATTCAAGTTCATCTTCAAAGACTTGGCATTGGTTAGAGGATGTAGTTCACTTATGGTGGGTAGACATTGAGGGGGAGTGCTAGATATACTCAATGCCCCACCCTCGTAAGTTGCCACACCAATGATCCATGGTGCTCTAAGTTGTGAGACCCCCATTATGAGGAGAATCCATGTGTGGTTGGGTCCTAACTTGTATTTCAAATGAGGTCTATGTTCTTGGATGGCAAAAAGGTGACCTTTGTGGATCTAGCCTTTGGGTTAGATAGAGTAGTTATGTTGGTAGCAACTCAAGGCACAATCCATTGAGTTGTGGGGTGTGGGAGCTATCAGGGATCTCTATTTTGGGGTCAGGGGACGTAGAAGCGACCCCTAGCTGGGGGTGCCTCAGGGGAGGAAACAACCCCCCTAATGAGGGTCCGAGGACAATGCCCTTGGCCTAACGCTAAAGGAAATAATTTATATAATATTCCCTAGTCGACTAGGGAAGGCTCATAATATGTTTAGACAAGCCAACTAGACTACCTTCCCAAGCTATAAAAGGAAGAACCCTCAAAAGCCATCATCAATCTATCTTTCACCCAATTAGAGTTCTTTTAGCTAGTCTTAAACTCTTTTCCTATTATCTCTTTGGATCACCATCTAAGCTTCAAAGTGGAAGCACATGGGTGGAGAGAGCCATCTTTGTATTATTTCGTTTGAAATTAAAGTAGTTTCTATTGTTCTCATATTTGCTATGTATTCTCTACTCGTTGTTTAGATTTTGTCTAGTTGCTGCATCGTGTAATTTCCACAAAATAATGATAGATTGATTGATTTTGAGTCCTCGCTACCCTCTTTAGGAACCAACGGATTCAATGTTTGGCCTTAATGAAATATGAAGAGAGCAAAACTAGTTGGAGCCACTTAGCCCAATGGAGCCTCCATAGATTATAATCTAGGATCTCAACCATGTAGTTGGGAAATGTCATATACAAGCCTAGGTACTCAAACCATGCATGAACTCTAGCAAACTGGTAGTCTAAAAGAATGAAAACCCGGTCCATCATGTGGAATATCTCCTCTTGCAAGGTAAGGCTACATGAGGATCCCACTTGGTAAACTAAGGGGAACATAGCTCAAAAGTTATGTAACTTATCTTGCACAAAAGTAGGAAGAGTGAGAAAAATGATTCTCCTCAAGACAACATTATTCTTTTCTCCCTTCAATTTGTATCTACTAAGATAAATCACAATAGTATCCATTCAATAACTAATTTTGAGTCTCTATTTTTCTTTAGTCAATGCTTTTGGTTGCATGTGATTCCTTACCTAAGTCCATCACCAAATTACTACCCTAACAAGTATCCATTCATTTTCTTTAGTCAATGCTTTTGGTTGCATGTGATTCCTTGCCTAAGTTTATCACCAAAGTACAACTATAACAAGTAACTTATTGATGAATACACTCCTCATTTCATGAGTACTATGGTTTTTCTATATAATATTAACCTATCAAATACACTCCTTATTTCACTAGTGCTATGGTTTTATGAAGATCCCTCATATTAAATACATGGGTTGCTTTTCATAACCTTACACTTGAGGTTTTCTTATCCTAGAGTGTTTTTTCTAGATAAAATACAATGATCTATGTATTCTCACTCGCCTAATTATTTTTGAACAATAATATATCTCTTCCATTAATTTCAAGATTTCTCTCTTGGCTTCCATTGTTGATCCTTGCTTCCATGAATTAGTTTGATAGGGCACACACACTTTATTACTAAAAATATTTTCATAATGATTTATTTTACTCCAATACCATGTGAAATGTACCTAGCCCCAAGTTGTTGCCTAGGGAGTATTGTGACTTGCTCATGATCATATCCCAACTTATGTTATTTGGACACTGTTGGATTCTCAAATTTTGCCAAGTGGTAAGCCCTAGGTCACGACCTTGCAAACAAAGTGCTTTGGGAATAGAACATCAACCCCACTGCCTTGGCATAATCTCACTCTAGCTCCCTAAAACGATTCCCTAAAACAATTCTTTGTTAGGTTCTAAGACGGTGGCCCTAGTTTGTGATTGTTCAACTCTATTCCTATTCATTTTATCATGAAAGCACCCAACTAATTGGGCCCACTTAGTTGTCAAGCGCTCACATTGGGGAAGCGCTCATCCACTTTCCAAGCATGCATTGACATTTTTTTCTTATAGAACTAGCTTATAAAGTACCTTAGGCATAGCAAAGTACGTATAGATAGCTCATAAAAATATACCTTTTGTAGAGTTAGCTTATAAAGTACCTTAGGCACACCAAAGGAAACGTAAGTAGCTCAAAAATATATATGTCAAGGAACCCTAGAAGTTCAGTATTCAAATTAGATAGTTCATTAGTTATTATTTCATGGGTAGCTTGGGGATCATAGCTACTCATGGAATGCCACAATAACAAAAGTATCTCAAAAGCTACTATTGCTAGTTTCTAAACTTCCCATGATCCATCTACAATAGGCACAAAACTTATGCATCAAACACATATGTTATATTAGGCTCGGCGATCTTATGGGACGATCTTCACTCTTATACTTAGCTATATTCATATAATGATCCATGTTCTCTATACATGAAGGCGATGCAAGTCTATTCAAGCTATTTGATTCTCTATCATGATGGATAGTTAAGCAAATGCCCTTGATGATGTATTTGAGCAAGATTTGAACTTGATACTTCACTTGAGAAACTGTTGTGGTGCATTGCTTTCTAAGTTAATGCTTTGTTACTATGTTTTATTTGACTCAACACAAATTGGTATTCACATCTTTAAGTAAAAGTGCATTTGATCTACATATGACATGGAGATGGTGCCTAAGCAATTCCCTACAATTCTAGGAGCTTGAATTCAATTAGGAGTTGAGTAGCGATAGTGAGAGCTAACTCAATGATGGCCTCACTCCTTTCTCCCTTTAATAGCAACATCATAATGGCTAGAAACCACAAAAAATTATCAAACTTGAGTATAGTGAGATAGCTAGAAAGTATTAGAGCTATGAATTTAGCTAAAGATTTCATAAATAAAGAAAGCAGTAGCTCTTTTCCTTCCTAGAGTATCATTAGACACACGATAAGAGGCAAAAATTATAAGTGGAACCACAAAACAATAGAAGTAAATCACAATGAAAAGCTAAAATAATAATCTCTTCAAAACTATATTTTACCAGATCTTAATTGCCTTGCTTAGGGTTGAGCAAGAAGAACTTTATGTTCTATCTCTAGACTATCTTGATCATCTAGATTTGTATCCAAGGTGTATCCCCAAGGGACTTCAACGTGTTGAATAGGTAGAGGCCTAGGTGGGAAATGATAATAACTTAGCAATGAGCAACTGATTTGCAAACCAAAAATAGCAACATTACACATTAAACGCACTTCAAAAGTTTCTTTTCTAATCCAAGGTACACAAACATGATTTGCAGTCAACAAAAGATAGATTTGATTTAAGATTTGTGAAACATTCCCCATAAACTTTGAATTTATTCATAGTTCACCAATGAATGAACAAAGTGTGGATACAATCATGTAAAGGATGCTTATAAAGGAGTTTTAAAGTGTGGTGATTGGTGTGGATGAAGGCGTTAATTGGGGACTTCTACGAATTTGGAAATTGTGTAGTTATAAGGAAATTCATTGAATACCTAGACCACAGACTTTTACAAAAACCAATGCTTAGAAAATTTGGAAGGGGTTAGTATAATGTGTGGATGTTAAGTAGAGATGTGGACTCTTCAAAAGGCTAAGAACTGATGATTACGTGATTTCTATAACTAAGTGAAAGTACTTATCACATGCTTTTCAAGCATCGAGATCTATGAGGAGAAGGGAATTCAAGCTCCCTAGAGCAATAGTTTTATATGCCATAATTGATAAAGAATAGAGTGTGAGGTGCACACTTACAAACTTTGAGGAAAGTTAAGGTGGCCTCATTTTGATGCATTCTTGATGGTTTTAGTTGATACCACAATAGGTTCTTAGCATAGAGTATAATTTTCAAAGTAGAAATAAAGTCATTGATGAAGAGTGTGGTGTGATCCATACTCGTAGCAAAACCGATGCTCCAAAAAGATCGGCGCACTCCATTGTTCAAGTGAAGTTATAAATGTCAAATGTAAGCATGAAGGATCATATATATAGTGAATCTAAGAAAATATTAAGATCCTTGACTTTCGTCAAATTTTACTATTCCTTTGAAACATGTGGGAAGCAAACAAGTTGTACCAAGTGCTATAAAACCACATCATTATGGGTTAACATTTTGTGAAGTAAGAAAGTAGACATTGCAAAGGAGTGGCTTTGGGGGGCAGCACTATTTCTAAGGAGAGGGGTGCATAGGAAAGCAATCATGGCTCTTTTGGAGAGGATGATGGTATTGGTGCTCGTTTGCGTGAGCTACACATCCATGGGTGGTAAGTAATGATGAATCCAGTGCACGTAAGCTTGGATGCAAATATTTTGGACTATATGAATGAATGAATGAGGCTGATTGTGTGTGTAAAATGCAGCTGAGGCGGATCTTGAGTGCGAGCATCTTCCGGCAAACCTGTGCGCCTTCTCGGTGTGCTCTCACGGGACTCGCTGCGTGCTGGAAGGAGACCCATCCCATCCGGATTACGAGTGCCAGGTACGTACGAATGCACTCAGCAGTATATCTCGTATTCGTAATGGTCGGCCACCATCCATATATATATATATGTGGTTGTATTCACACGGTCAAACGGAAAATCAAAGAATACTTTTTTAAAAAACGGTTGTTCTCATAAGCATGCTTTCTAAAATTTTGCATTTTTATTTCTTTTCAGAGTATTAGCAATTTTTTTCGGCTATGATCAGAAAACATGACTCCATAGATAAGAAGCTCTTTCTGTCTTTTGGGAACACTTTGTTTGTTGAAATAACATCTCTCTACGAGGAGGAAATAGCGTCATGAACTATCCCAATCATTGATGCAGGACTCTGGTGTTCTTGTTCGAGAGGAGAAGTATCGAACACCTTGGATTGAGACTGATGATTGCATCCGAGCATGTGGCCTAAGCAGGATGTCTAAGGGCCTCTCCACCGATGCTCTTAGCGACCCGACCACCCTCACCAAGCTCTGCTCTCATGATTGCAAACATTCTTGTCCCAACCTCTTCCACCTCTATGACGAGCTTGCGGGGGAAGCCGACCACGGTTAGTTTTTGGAATGCATAGTCAATAGTTTTAACACGAGGAACCGTATCAAGTGCATTCCTTATTCCCCACTTGCATTTCATTGCTATTTTGCATAGAGGGAAATAATGAAATATAACAACGAGAATATTAGTTGTGCTTTTATGATAACCCTCTTCTGTTGTTGCTAGACATAGAAGGGGAAATTGAAATTGCATTTTTTGTAGCTCCTATTCCCTCCTATCAATTCCTCTAGGTTGTAATTGTGAAAAGGTTAATGAGGGAACTCATCATGATAAATTCCCCATCAATTCTCAAGTTATTCTATTAGAAAAAGTCAAGCGTAGTTACACTATACTCTATAAGGCTCTGTTTAATGTTTATAACTAATCCAATGTGTGTGTTCACTTCACTAGGTTCCACAATGGATAAACTTTGCGTGCAAAATTATCACAAACAAGATGGTGGTGGCCATGCTGATTGTCACAGAAGGTATAAGGGCCATTTTAGATTTGGCTTTGATCCCAACTGCGATTTTCCAGGAGGTGTAGGTCTTCCTCCAATCTTTCCACCTCTTTCTTCCCCTATCGGGACATCTTTATAACTTCTTGATCTTACTAGCCCATCGTCAATAGTATTATCAATATGACACGATGAAGCGTGAAGGAAGCTCTGGTGTGCAAAGTGAAGCAATCGATTATGTACTTAAGAGTGATATACCAATGACTTATCGTCGTTATTACTTAAATGAATATGAGCACGGCATATTTATTACTTATTAGCCCATGTTTGAGATATCGCATAATCATTAAGTGTGAGTGTTGAAATCAAGTATCCCATTTTGGTTTAAAAGAACAAGAATTTGTTGTTTAACTATGTTTTGAAACCAAGTATCCCATTTTGGTGTAAAAGAATGTGAATGTGTTATCTAATTATGTTTTCGCAACATGCGCACATGTGCTCGCTTTCTCCATATGGGGTACACACAACACAGACACATGCACGAATATGTTGCCATGTGCATACAAAAAAATCCCTTGCGATAATGCAACATATATTGCCATCCCACATGTGCCGATAGTTTGGTTCTAGTGCTTTTTACTATGGTTCCATCGTCTTTTTAGTTCTTTTAAATTCCTTGAATCAACAAAAAAATTGTGTCCATCTTCAAAATTCAGAGCTTTAATTTTTACCGCATAGATAATGGAGACAAGACACTTATCATGCATCACAGCCAATTGTAATATCCACGACAATCATATCAATCCACCTCCATTTAACTCATCCATAAGGGATAACCCTAAAGTGCAAATTGTCATTGTTTAGTCACCAACTATGCTTAAAACTTTCATAATTTTGATAATTGAATGTTAGCATAAGTAAATGAGATAGGAGTTAGACTAGGTAGTAGGATCAAGGTTTTCTCAAGGATAATTGCAACATGTGTATTTGTCGACATAACATAATCTCAACATTCAAGGGGGACATGCCCCGTCACCATCATTCAATCTCCTATCTTTCACTTAGGATTGCTCCTCACCCATTCCTTATCCAAGCAAGCAAGCAAGCTTTTCTCTACCTCAAGTAAGCAACAAGAAAAACTACAGGTAATTATAAACCTAAGCCTATCAATTCCATGTGTTCACCCGTTTTAGCTTGAATGGTTGAAGGTGGATCTAGAGCTCCTTCAATCCAATTGAGATCCAAGCATAGCCTTCAATGGCTTCCACTCCATGCTCTTCAAGCTCGAATGCTCCAATGCCTCCAATTATTTAAGCCTTCATCTTTGGTGAGCAAGAAGAGAGGAAGAAACAAAGAGAAGAAGAGGTTGAGCAGAGAAGATCCACCTTTTGTTTATTACACACAAGGATTTAAGCTCCATGCCTCATGCACTCACACTCTCAATAGCTATGAAAGAAGAGAAGAACAGAAGAGAGACTCTGAAGCATTCTGATTGGGGATTGTCATAGTCATGGGATGTTTTAGCCTTTTGTTCACGTTTAAAAAAAAAGATAGGTGCACCCTAAGGGGGGACCCATGACAATCCGTAAGGACGGAAGAGAGACTCTCCAATGTGAGATCTATTCCATGTTATACATTATATGCAAGGGTTTCTTTTATGTGGGTAGCCTAAACCTTTACACATTCTCTAATCGTAGATTCTTGCCTTGGTCAAGGCCTTTGCAACTTGCCTATGGGATACTTCCATTTTTCTAACTCTTCTTAATACAAATTTGCACAAAGAGGGCCTAACACTTGGATTTATCCAGAATAGTCAAGCTTAATAATAATTTTAAAATGCCAAATATTTTAGGGTAGTACCATCTTCATATCCTTTTATCCTACCTATGCCACTATCTCGTGTGCTTTTAAAATTTTGTTTCTTTCTTGCTTTCACATCCAACTTCACTTCCAATCACTAGTTTCTTTAGCCATCTTTCATATCTGCACATAATCATAATAACATTGACCACTTCATAAAACTATAGTAGTCCCTTCGACATGGTATCAAAGCATGTCTTCTTGGGTATTGCCATAGTCATGGGAAGTTTTACTCACATAAAAAAAGATAGGTGCACTCTAAGGGGGTGGCTAGAGTATAATGGGGATGCACATGCATTGTAATTGGAGCGTCGATCTAATGCTAGGAGAGCAAGCTCCCTAGGTATCTCCTAACCTTGAAGACTCAATTGGAGTTTAGGGAGGTGGGTGAAATGTAGTGTGTTGAGAAAGATAGGTGTGCAAGCCCAAAAAGATAGGTGCACCCTAAGGGGGGACCCATGACAATCCCTAAGAATGGAAGAGAGACTCCAATGTGAGATATATTCCATGTTATACATTATATGCAAGGGTTTCTTTTATGTGGGCATCCTAAACCTTTACACATTCTCTAACCGTAGATTCTTGCCTTGGTCAAGGCCTTTGCAACTTGCCTATGGGATACTTCCATTTTTCTAACTCTTCTTAATACAACTTTGCACAAAGGGGGCCTAACACTTGGATTTATCCAGAATAGTCAAGCTTAATAATAATTTTAAAATGCCAAATATTTTAGGGTAGCACCATCTTCATATTCTTTTATCCTACATATGCCACTATTTCATGTGCTTTTAAATTTTTGTTCTTTCTTGCTTTCACATCCAACTTCACTTCCAGTCACTAGTTTCTTTAGCCATCTTTCATATTTGCACATAATCATAATAACATTGACCACTTCATAAAACTATGGTAGTCCCTTCAACATGGCATGAAAGCATGTCTTCTTGGGTATTTCCATAGTCATGGGAAGTTTTGCTCATGTCAAAAAAAGATAGGTGCACCCTAAGGGGGTGACTAGAGTATAATGTTGATGCACATGCATTGTAATTAGAGTGTTGGTCTAAAAAAGATAGGTGCACCCTAAGGGGGTGGCTAGAGTATAGTAGGGATGCACATGCATTGCAATTGGAGTGTTGATCTAAAAAAGATAGGTGCACCCTAAGGGGGTGGCTAGAGTATAGTAGGGATGCACATGCATTTCCATTGGAGTGTTGATCTAATGCTAAGAGAGCAAGCTCCCTAGGTATCTCCTAACCTTGAAGACTCAATTGGAGTATAGGAAGGTGGGTGGGATGTAGTCTATTGAGAAAGATAGGTGTGCAAGCACAAATCACGTCTTTCACTTGAGATCATGGAATGTGTAGGGGGGAGGGGGTTATGGGGTTAACACAAGAGTTGCATGACTTGAGGCCATGTGCAATGTAGTTCATTGGGAAAGATAGTTCTACAAGCCACAATCATGTCTTTCACTTGAGGATCATGTCTTTCACTAGAGTTCTTTTTGGCTTACACAACTAAGAAGAGGAAAACTGTTTTCAGCCTCCACCGTTGTGTGTATTCCCCCATTGTGTAAGTGAGAAAGCTACAAGTGAGACTCCTTCCTTCTCTCCCACAATCTTGACATGGTATCAGAGCCTAGTTCGTGGTAAGGAGCTCAAGAAAGCAAACCAAGTTCGCGGTGTTCTGGTAAGAGAACCAGTGTTGCTTTCATTTTTCGAGTTTTGGGAGCAAGTCTCTGCAGGTAGCACAACTGAAAAGTGCAAGAGTGCATTGTCTCAGATTGAAATGCCCTTCGCGGTGTAGCAATAGGGCAGTATATGCTGCGGGAAAAGGCTTTAGTCCCTGGTTGCCCTGTTTTTTTGATTCGAGGCCATTTCAGGGCTTGTTTTGGAGGCGGAAGTTTTCTGCACGCACTCAGGAAAAGGCCCTATTTTTTGCTGTGCGACCACTGTTTTACAGGTCGGTGAAAAGTTACCATAGAAATTGCATCATATGCCTATGCACAGAGGCATTCGGAGTTACAGAATTATCATTGTTGCCTGTTGATGCAAAAGCGTCACTAGGAAGTGACTGTGTGGTCAAATACCACTTTCGTCAGTTTTGTAGATTTTCCCTTGTGAGGCTGAAGCTGTGTTTTTTGCAGTGACTGATTTTTTTACAGTGTTCTGTAATGGCATCTGATTCTCTTTCACAGATTGTCATTGAAAAGCTTGACAAGAACAACTTCCAAGCATGGAAGTTTAGAATGACGAATTTCCTTATGGGAAAAGGATATTGGAAATTTGTTGCAGGAAATGAAGAAGAACCGGTTCTTCCTGATGTTTCCAATCAATAGCAAATGCAGGCATTTAAAGGATGGCATGAGAGAGCCAGAAAAGTTATGTACTGGCTGTCTATCAGTATTTCAGAATCTATGATTGTGCATATTCAGGATGCAAGTACGCCAAAGGAGGCATGGGATACTTTGTCAAAAATGTATAGCACAAATATGCAAGCTAGGAAAATATAGCTCAAGCAAGAGTTGCACAATGTGCAAAGAGAAAGTATGAGCATCAATGACTACCACATGAAGGTGAAGAAGATTGCAGATGCAGTTGCTTCCATTGGGTTGCCAGTGGAAGATGATGATTTAGTCTCTGTAACCTTGAATGGTCTAGGAAAGGATTATGCACAGTTTCAAACATCCATTTCCATCCGTGAAAGATTTCCTGATTTTGAGGAGTTGATTGCTCTTCTAATTTCTGAGGAGCAGAGAAATGGTGGTGCATCTTCTTCAGGAGGAACTTCAAAAGAAGCTGTCTTCTACTCAAATGCTGGAAGGGGTAGAGGCAGAGGTAGAGGAGGCCGATCTGGAGGCCGTGGTAGAAATCAGAATATGCAGCAAACTCAAGAAAACCAGTCCTATGGAGGAGGATGTGGCAACTCTAGAGGTAGGGGGAGCCAAAGAGGTCGTGGTGGATGGCAAAGAAGGCAACATGCAAACATCAATGTTGAATGCTACTAGTGTGGTAAAATGGGTCATATGGCTAAAGACTGCTATAAAAAGCAGAATGACATCATGAATGGAAAATTGCAACAAGGGAATTATGCATCTTCTAGGAGACAGGGTGATGACAGAAATGAGCTTTTGTTTATGGTGCAGCGCATGACCAATTCTGTGACAAGTGTAGAAGAAAGCAACGATGTGTGGTATGTTGACTCAGGTGCATCAAACCACATGATAGGTCATGCAGAATGGATGCAGGATGCAAGGAAAATGGAAAAACCAGGATTTGTGGAGACTGGTGATGATACTGCACATCCTATTGTGCAGATTGGAAAAATTCATTTGTCTATGCAGGATGGGAAAACGAAATGCATGTCGAATGTATTTCATGTCCCGAATATCACCAAGAACCTAGTTTTTGTTGGTCAAATGGTTGAACAGGGCTTGCACGTCAGATTTAATCCTCATGGATGCTTTGTTGAGGATATGAAAAATAAAGGTCGCTTGATAGCAAAAGGAAAGAAGAAGGGTAGAATGTTTACGTTGGATGTAGACATGCCTGAATTGAGTGCAGCAATGTTTGCACATGGGACCGGTGTAGTTGCAGATATTGATATCTGGCATAAACGCATTGGTCATGTTAACGTACAACGACTTAAATCAATGCAAGCCCAAAATATTGTTGCATGATTGCCTAAATTCAAGGTTGCAGAAATGCATAAGGTATGTGAAGCTCGTCAATTTGGAAAATAGGCAAGGAAACCATTTCCTAGACATGTTCAAGAGAGTAAGAAGCCATTAGAATTAATCCACTCTGATGTGTGTACTACTAAAGCTGCATCTATTGGAGGCTGTCATTATTTTGTCACTTTTATTGATGACTATACCAAAAAATTTTGGGTGTATTTTATGAAAAAGAAAAGTGAAGTTTTTGGGCATTTCAAAACTCTTAAAGCTATGGTTGAAAAAGAAACAGGCCTGCAAATAAAATCCCTAAGGTCAGATAGAGGGGGAGAGTACCTCTCAAATGAGTTTGCAAGGTTCTTGCAGGAGCATGGCATAAAGTAGCAATATTCATGTAGTCATACCCCACAGCAAAATGGAATTACAGAAAGAAAAAATAGGCATATTGGAGAGGTATCTCGTGCCATGCTCAATGAAAAAGACATGCCAGATTTTTATTGGGCTGAGGCAATTGCTACAGCAGTCTACATAATGAACATGACTCCCACTGCAGCAATACATGGCATGACTCCAGAGGAGAGGTATACTGGTAGGAAACTAGATATTTCTCATTTGAAAATTTTTGGTTGCATTGCCTATGTTCATGTGCCAGATGAGTTGAGATCCAAGTTGGATCCAAAAGTTGAGAAGTGCATCTTTATTGGTTACTCTATGCAGCAGAAAGGATATAGATGCTATAACCCTTCTACTCGTAAGTTT